>NW_028288852.1:0-316461 GCF_059628265.1 Tinamus guttatus
TATACAAAAACACCTTTACATGGTTATTAGGGAATGGCTATATGTATCGTTCTAAAGTGTCTCTTAAAAGTCAATACCTTAAATTGCACAAAAATATAGAGCGAGCTTTTCTCAAGAATCATTCCTGTAACTTGTGGCTCATAAGATGTCCTTGGGAAAATGCTGATAGTGTGTTGGTGATTTTGCTGCCTTGTCATTTTATTCCATAAGCAAAGTTAGATTATCTTGGACGTTCCTATGTTGTCTTAGTACAATAGAAGACTGAGTTGTAAAGAATAATGTTTCAAACTCGTCTTCACTGTGTATATCTGAATTAAATAGAAGACGTCACGTCATGTGCTTAAATGCTTTACGTTTTAATAACTTTCATTCAATTTTTGTGCTTTGAGAGGATTAATGCTTTCAGTCTTCTAGTGATTTCAGAATATTGAATAAACTTAAGTATTGTTAGAATAAATAGAGTGAATGCTTAATTATTTGATCAATCTCTAGACTCAAAATACATGAGACTTGTTCCTTGTGTTTCACTTCGATAATCTGTGTGTGTAAGATTTCAGATTCTTCATTAGCACTGTTCATGCAAACACTAATGGCTAAATATTAAAATGAAATCTCCTCAGGCAAACGGATCGTGCCTTCTGCAATGAACAAAATTCGTTTCAACAGAAGCAGAAAAAAAGGCAATGTTTCAATATGTGTGGCAGGTAGTTCAATTTAAAATGTGTCTGGTTTTGTAAAATGTTAATCCTCAGTGAATTTAATTACATTTGTTAAAGCCAAAGGTAATATTGTTCCTTTACGTGCTCATAATTTGATCCAGTTAGCCTTACTTGATGATACTTTTTCATTTATTTTGCTTGATATGCCCTCTGGAGTACAGAGGCATACACAGAATCACAGACTGGTTGAGGTTGGAAGGGACCTCTAGAGATCATCTAGTCCAACTCCCCTGTTCCAGCAGGGACACCCAGAGCACGTGGCACAGGGTGGCATCCAGGTGGGTTTGGAAGATCTCCAGAGAAGGAGACTCCACAACCTCTCTGGACAGCCTGTGCCAGGGCGCTGTCACCCTCACAGGAAAGGAGTAAGGTATCTCTTTGGAATGGTTGGCATTAGTTGTCATAATTGAGTTAACGTTTTAGCGACTACAGCAACATCTCTATCTCTTGCATGGAAAAACTCCTTGAATAACATGCTCATCGCTGCAGCTTTCTTTGGACTCCCATTTTGTTATTCTGCAGAATAATAACTAATTTTGTGCTTGTTCTGACGGCTTTTTGTTTGTTTTTGTAGAAATTGAAAAATACAAATGAAAGAAATACTAAGAAAAACAAAGAAAGGGATTCGGAAGATGATGATGAAAATAAAAACAACAACTGTTATGTTAAACAGAGAGATGAGCTCCCTGGTACAAGTAAACACCTTCAGAAAAAAGCAAAGAAACAGGCCAAAAAACAAGCCAAGGTTGGTTTTGATAAATATTTCACTTGTATTAATGAAGCACTTGCAAATTCTGGTAAAACAAGATTTTTCATTTGCCTCTTCAAATTAGAAGGAGAACCAGTGAGAAAAGGACAAGTTATAATTTCTCCTTGTGCAAATTTGCATCTGGCGAGGAATTGCGTATACATTACAGCTATTAAGAAGTTGCTTATTCTGCTGAAAGCTGCTGTGCTAGAAATTAGTTAACACCAAACCAATGTGGAATTTACGTTACTTGTCTGCAGCAGAATTAAGTTGTAGCATGTAGCTGTTCTGTAACGAAAAACGTAGGAATACAGGCATGAAAAAGGATCAGGAAGATATAAGGGGAAGTGTTAGCTGTATTCTAAAGACGGTGTAAAGGAAAAGAGTGAAGAACTATGTTTGAGTAAGTGTGAATTTAGTGTTAGCTACTTTGAATTGATGAAATCAGATCACTAACTGGTAGATTTTGCACTGCCACTCACTCCACTTCGACACCTATTGCATGCTCTAAAGATTTTGATAAGAAATGGTCTAAAATGCTAAACACTATTTAACCTTTCTGTTCTTCTTATTCTTGCATATCATGCATTCCGATTTTTAGAACCAGCGTCGTCAGCAAAAGCTTCAAGGCAAGGTACTTCATTTGACAGATATCTGTGCTATTGAGCCATCGGAGGAAGATCCAGAGTATAACCAGGAAATAAAGGCAGAAGGTTACTCTGAAAAACCTGATGTGAAGCAAGAAGAGGAATCGGCAAATGATTGCGAAGATCCCTGCTCAAGGCCAATGGACTTAAGTACGCAGCGAAACAGTGCAGATGTTCAGGTGTTGCCTGAAAATGCAGGAGAGACAGAACAAGAACATATGGAAGATGAATCTCACACAGATCTCTCTATGGAAGACTCGGAATCTCCTGTGAAGTTTGTCAATGGCCTTGACAACTTACCCTTGA
Organism: Tinamus guttatus; assembly: GCF_059628265.1. Taxonomy (NCBI): domain Eukaryota; kingdom Metazoa; phylum Chordata; class Aves; order Tinamiformes; family Tinamidae; genus Tinamus; species Tinamus guttatus. The sequence goes on from NW_028288852.1 coordinate 2,421, forward strand.
AAGATGATGATGATGAAGAGGAGGAAGAGGAGCTTGCTACTGACTTTTCAAAACTACATTTGTGTGCCAATACCAAATCTGATATAAATATTTTAGATGACCTTCAGACTGTTCCGACAAAGATTCATGAAGTGGTGACTGAAGATCCAGAAACAGCCTTTTGTACCCTTGCAAAGAGGGAAGACCTGAACCTCGAAGAAAGTTCCATCCATCACTGTTTGTATCAATTTACCCGTAATGAAAAACTTAGTGAGACCAATAAACTACTCTGTGATGTGTGTACACAAAGACATTGTGGACCAAAGAAGAACTTAAAAAGTACGACAAATTATCTTGCAAAACTCTAAAACTGTCCCTGTCTGCTGCTTGGGTTGGTGGGTGTGATGTACCTGAAGCACCAGTTGTGTAACTTGCAACCTAACCTTAGATTAGTAGAACTTGTGTTTAAGGACAGACAGTGAAAACCTCTTGCTTTTGCACAGTTTAGTACCAGAAAGTTCTTATTTAAGGAGAATAGTAGGTTCATAAGCTTGAGTAGAGGACACTGCAGGATGGAAAGAGGCTTGAAAATGAGGAATAATTTTGACTTAAAGGTGTTTGTTTGTTTGTTTTTTAATCTAAAACCTTATGTGGATAAATGTAGGGAGCAGTTATTTAGCAAATTACTTTTTTTGTTGTTCCATAATGTAGAATTTCTGTAACAGTTGCGAGAGAAGTACGTTGACATTTACTCAAAAGACCACAAAAAGCCCCATACAGATTCTGATTATGGGAGTTGTAGGCAACATGGAAGAAAGTTCCCTCTGATGCTGCTCGCACAGCTTTAGGGACACTGGTTCTGCAAGAAGACAGCAGCTGTTCAGCTGATCCTGTTAGCGGGGAGTGTGCAGTTCCTCAGTCGTGTTAGTGGATGAGTGGGTGACATTGCAACCCTGTAAATAGTGAAAACTATTGATTTCTTGCTGTAACATTTGTTTACGTGTTAATAATTGATACTTTTTGTTTCCTCTAGGTGAAAAGAAGTATATTTATACCAATGCCAAAAAACAAATGCTTATTTCTCTTCCTCCTCCAATTTTAACTCTTCATTTAAAGAGATTTCAACAGGTAACTTGCGGGCTGTTGTTGCCAAAGTACATGTGTATATAGTACCAGCTTACTGTGTAGATAGCTGTATAATTCTGGCTTAATACAGAACCAGCGTTAACATGCTTTAATTTTCTGTAAAGCTCCTCTTTCCAGGGGGTGAAAAAATAAGGAGTGGAGCTCTTAAGTAGATGAAAATCAATTCTACAGACCAAATAGAAAATATATAGGATACTCAGAGTGACTATAACACAACTGAGGAAAAGACGACTTCTATTCCCCCCCCCCCCTTTTTTTTTTTTTTTTTCTCTCCCCATTTTGATACCAGCATATTATTTGAATAGGCTAGAAGTAGAAATTCCTTTGGTTCTGGCAATGTGAACTGAGCCCTTCAGGCATGCTGCAGTTCTGCAGTATCTGAGAAGCAAGAACTGCCTTCAGAGTAATTGCTTAGGTCTTATTTAGTACGGAGGTTCTTCTCCATTTCTGCTCCCATTATTAAGGTACCAGAAGAGAGAGTTAAAGAGCTGGCCTAACACAGGCTCCAGTGCAGCATATGGAAGCAAGGGGACAATGCCAGAGAAGCTTGGGGTGGGATGGGGAGAGAGACAGGGAGAGAGGGGAAAAAGAAGCCGTTCTGTCCATCTTCATGTAAGACTAATTTTGTGTGTTGTGTTAGGATTCTTAGATCTTTGATGTAACATACCTAGTAAATAATGAGAGAAGCGTGCTTTTAAATATGTTGCATTCTAACACTGGTATTTCTTTTTCTTTATGTCCTGTTAAGGCTGGATTTAATCTACGGAAAGTTAACAGGCATATCAAGTTTCCAGAGGTGTTGGACCTGGCTCCTTTCTGCTCAGTTAAATGTAAAGTAAGTGGTGGCGATATAGGGGAGCAGATTCTCCCTTTTCATATTTTACTGTGTTTTCAAAATTATGCTGCTTAACAGAATCCTTCATCCAATGTTTATCAAGTTTTCAGTTATTTTGCATGATAGTACAGGCTATCTTGTAACTTGCATGTGAGTCTGTTAGTTTTCTGGTCCCCTACTGGTCATGGTTGTGGTAACTAGCATGAGCCTGGTGACAAATATTCTGTGCTTCACTAAAAAAGAGAAGATGGAGGAGCTTATATTCTAGCCTTGTTAAAATCCGGTAGCTCAGTGACAAACCTGCACTTTTGCTCCTATAGAACGTGGCTGAGGGGAATACAAAAGTGTTGTATTCTCTGTATGGCGTTGTCGAACACAGCGGCACCATGAGATCTGGGCACTACACTGCATATGCCAAAATGAGAAATATCAACAATCACCTTTCTGAGCTTGTCCTCCGAGGAGAATCTACTCAAGGTGAAGGTTAGAAGTATTTTTAGTTACCTCTTACTGCAGAGCAGTAGCATGTCTACTCCAATATTTTTTAATGCATTTTGCCTCCTAAATTTTCTTTTCCAGCTTTAGGAACTGAACCAGTAAAAGGGCAGTGGTTCCATGTCAGTGACACCCATGTCCAGGCCGTGTCGGCGGCCAAGGTGCTGGGCGCGCAGGCGTACCTCCTGTTCTACGAGCGGCTGCTCTAGCGCCGCTGAGGAGCCCTCCTGTCTCTGCAACCATGTCAAAGCTCCCTCACAGAAGGGATGGACTTGCAAATCATGTTGTTACACCTTGGAGCTGCCGTGTACAACCGCGGGAATATGCTTTATGCTTCTTAGATACTGACGAATGAAACAATTAACTTATACTGTTTTCCAGTGTTTTCACTACTCTTTAAATAAAAGTCTTTTTTTTCAAAATGATAGCTTTGAGTTTCTAAGGAATAGCTTGTGTGACCAAACAACCACTCCTTTCTTAATGTCTCTTGCCTGCTATAGCTTTTAGTCAGCAAATAACACTTTAAAGAGATCTTGAACTATAAACAATCTTGAACTATATATAGTTATCGCAGTTATATATCTGCATGTAGTTCTAAGCATGAGAAAGATGCTGTCTCTCCCTGCACATCCTAAGACCTGAGACATTCAGCACCAGCTCTCTTTGCGCTAACCTTTATTTCTAGAACAGAAACACTTAAGTTGCAAACTCTCTAGGAATTCTTTGACAGGGTATTTTTGACAAGCTTAAGGCCTTGGATTCCTCTTTTCCTTTCACTAACAGCACCTCAGCTTAGCTGGTCTCTGTTGCAGTAGTAAGAAAAACTAGTCTGAGGTGGGTTGTAGTTTTTATTTGAAGTTGTCTTCCCTGCAGGCGAGGCTGCACATAGAATTTACACAAGTGAAATCCTGGCTCCTGCATGCTTGAACAGCACCTTGCTCATGCCTCTTTCAACCTGTGTATTTTTCACCCACCAACCTCCTAAGAAAAGTAGTAGTTGCATATGTGGTCCTGTTACCCTTTGATGTGCCAGCAGTAGTCCCTGTGCATAGGGTTTGGTATGCCAGTCCCCTCTGAAAAATTGCTGAGTTTAAGTTTGAGCCACACCAATGATGCATAAAAAGCAAGCAGGAGCATAGCTGGTGTAGGACAGCCTTATTTAGGCAGAAGAAAGTTCCAGACCTGATTTAACCTCCCACTCCCTTCTGGCTGTGAAATTGAATAGTGCTGGCAAGAGTCGGAAAAGTAGTCATTATTCATGGAGCTTAAATTTCAACTGCAGTTTTCCCTTTTAACTTAAAAGGCATAAGAATTTTTATGAGCATGTAAAGAGCTTAACACAGGTCTCCCAATTTCCCCCTTATGTGCTTTTAAAGGATTCCATCCCGCTCTGTGACAGGCCTGACACTTCTGCTTAGCTAACTTTTGCCTAGATGCTATTTATTTTTAAGGCAGCTCAACTCATTCTAACAGCCAGAGATACATTTAACCATTGTTTAACCTTTGGAGAGCAGGGGAACTCTGGAAGGATGAACAATTATTAGATGCATGTAACAGAACTGAACAAAGGCATGGACCTGGTGCCACACTTACTTATTCCTTTTACCTCGTTTGACTTGGTATGCTCCATCTGAGTAAGGTGCATAGTGTCACTGCACACTGAGGTCCTGGAGAATAGATCCCAGTTTCCACAAATTAAAAGTTCTCTGCACCAGGCCTGCACTCCACCTCCCTTACCACAGAGGCCCAGACTGGTTGAGGTTGGAAGGGACCTTTGGAGATCATCTAGTCCAACCCTACTGCTCCTGCAGGGACACCTAGAGCACGTGGCACGTCTCTCCAGAGAAGGAGACTCCACAACCTCTCTGGGCAGCCTGTGCCAGGGCTCTGTCACCCTCACAGGAAAGAAGTTCTTCCTCACATGGAGATGGAACTTCCTGTGTTTCAACTTGTAGCCATTACCCCTTGTCCTGTCACTGGCCACCACCAAGAAGAGTTTGCCCCATCTTCTTTACATTCTCCTTTCAGGTATTTGTATATATTGATCAGATCTCAAAGTTCTCCAGCCTAAACAGGCCCAGCTGGCTTAGTCTTTTCTCATAAGATAAATGCTGCCATTGCTTAATCATCTTTGTGGCTCTACACTGACCCTCACTAGAAGCTCAATGTCCCTCTTGTACTGGGGAGACCACAGCTGCACCCAGTACTCCAGGTGCAGCCTCACTAGAGCTGAGTAGAGGGGCAGGATCCCCTCCCTGGACCTGCTGGCAATGCTCCTTCTGATGCAGGCCAGGATCCCATTGGCCTTCTTGGCCATGAGGGCACATTGCTGACTCATGGTTAACTTGTTGTCAACCAGGACCCCTACATCCCTTTCTGCGGAGCTGCTTTCCAGCAGTCCAAGCCCTAATCTGTACCAGTGTCTGGGGTTATTCCTCCCCAGGTGCAGGACCCTGCACTTATCCTTGCTGAACCTCATGAGGTTCCTCTCTGCCCAACTCTCCAACCTGTCCAGGTCCCTCTGAATGGCAGCACAGCCCTCAGGAGTGTCAGCCACTCCTCACAGTTTGGTGTCATCTGCAAACTTGCTGAGGGTGCACTCTGTGCCCTCGTCCAAGTCATTGATGAACAAGTTGAACAGCACCGGGCCCAGTACTGATCCCTGGGGGCCACAAACCTCCAACTGGACTCAGCGCCATTTATCACCACCTTCTGGGCAATGCCATCTAGCCAGTCCTCAATCCACCTCACTGTCTCCTCATCCAGTCCCCACTTCTGGAGCTTCCCCATGAGGATGTTATGGGGGGTGTCAAAAACCTTGCTGAAGTCAAGGTAGACAACATCCACAGCTCTCCCATCATCCATCCATCCATTCACCTCATCGTAGAAGGATATCAGGTTTGTCAAACACGACTTCCCCATGCTGACTACTCTGGATCAGCTTTCCCTCCACATACCTGGAGATGGTCTCTAGGATGTGCTGCTCCATCACCTTTCCAGGGACAGAGGTGAGGCTGACCAGCCTGTAGTTTCCTGGGTCCTCCCTTTTGCCCTTTTTGAAGACTGGAGTGATTCTGGTTTCTTCCAGTCCTTCAGCACCTCCCCCGCTCTCCATGACCTCTCGAAGATGATGGAGAGCGGCTGAGCAATGACCCCTGGTAGTTCCCTCAGCACTGCTGGGTGCATCCCATCCGGGCCCATAGATTTATGGGTGTCCAGTTTGCCTAAATAATCCCTAACCCAATCCTCCACAACCAGCAGAAAGTCCTCCTCTCTCCTGGTTTTCTCTCTTGTCTCCAAGCTCTGTAGTTTATGGGGACTGGTCTTAGCAGTAAAGACAGAATCAAAGAAGGCATTTAGTAACTCTGCTTTCTCTGCATCCTCCACCATCACAGCACTCCCCCCATTCAGCAGCAAGTTAACATTTTCCCTAGTCGTCGTCTTACTGCTGATGTAATTATAGAAACCCCTCCCATTGTTCCTGACATCTATTGCTAATTCCACACAGGCCTTGGTCTCGCCACATCCCTACATTCTCTAACACTGTTCCTATATTCCTCCCAAGTGTTCTGTCGCTTCTTTCATATTATGTATGCTTTCTTCTAAGTTTTCTTAAGAGCTCCTTGCCCATCCACACAGTTCTCCCATCCCCCTTGCTTCCCTTCTTGTAGGAATGCACCGATCCTAAGCTTGGAGAAAGTGGGATTTGAATATTAGCCAGCTCTCCTCAACCCCCTTTTCTTCTTGGGTCTAGGGGTTTCTTCCAAGAAGCTCCCAGAGAAAGTCAAAATTAGCTTTCCTGAAGTCCAGAGTTGCAATCCTACTTCTTGACCATCCTCCTCCTCACAGAATTGTGAATTCCAGCATCTCATGGTCACTGCAGCCCAGACTGTCAACCTTCACCTTTCCCACTAGACCATCTCTGTTTGTTAGTACCAGGTCTAGCAGCGCCCATGTCCTTGTTGACTCATCAACCACCTGCATCAAGAAGTTATCTGCAATGTTCTGCAGGAACCTCCTGGACTGTCTGCTCCTAGCTGTGTGATTATCTCCGCAGACATCTGGATGGTTGAAGTCCCCCATAAGGACCAGGGTGTGGGATCATGAGGCTTCTTGCAGTTGCTTGTAGAAGGCCTCATCCACTTCCTCTCCCTGGTCAGGAGGCCTGTAGTAAACTCCCACCACAGTGTCACCCCTGTTGTCCTGCCCTTTAATCCTCTCCCAGAGGCTCTTGACCCGGGCTTCGTCCTCCACGAAGGCTGAGCTCCATACATTCCAGTTGCTCTCTCACCTAAAGAGCAACTCCGCCACCTCACCTTCCTGGCCTGTCCTTCCTAGAAAGCCTAAAGCCATCCTTAGCCACGTTCCACATCACCCACCCACGAACCCTCATCCCCCTACAAAGATCCATCTGTTCATAGACTTAATCAGGCTTAGCTGAAAGAAACTCACAGTCAACATAATTTATAAGGACAGGTGCATTTATTGAAGTATTCAAAGTTCTGCACGCCGCTGGATATAAGTCTCATAACTTAAAGGGAGAAAACTCATGACGACAGGCCCTAGCTGGAACACGACAAAACTCTTAATAACCATGTCACTTCAGAAGCACAGTTAAGCTGTTCAGTCATTTTGGTCTTCATCCCAGTCTTTCTTTCCTGATGGAGGCTTAGGACCACCAGCTGGCTTTGCCATGATGATCTACAACAAGGAGAGAGAAAAGGTAGAATGAGATTTTTCTACCTATATGATGCCATCAGCATTCACTAAATTCATGCAGTTTCTGGGCTCTGCATGTATACCACTGATTCATAAAAATGAGGTATTTTACCTTGAAAGCAGCAGAAACAGATACAGATATTTACCCTGATACCAAGTAAAAACACAACTTTTACCTCATGTTTGCACGCAAGTTAAACTTCAATTAGTCTAGCGAAAGTGTAATGCTCAACCAAACTAGCCAGTGACTGGTTTACATGCCACACACTACAGGAAGCATTAGAAGAATTATTAGTACTGCCGTTCTAAATTTTTGAGTCTGTGAACATCACACTTTTAAAGCAGTGTCCCCTGGTGACAGCTTGTTAAAAGTAGAGTTGTTGCACTTGCTACAGTGACCTTACAAGTAACGTACCACTAAAATTGCACTTGGCCTTCTTTCAGTGAGAGCTTGGGTTTAGGATTTTTAAGGTTCATTCTCAGTAACAAAAATAAATATGGTTACATTTCTCAGGGCAGTAATGTCATGCGTGTGCTCTTAAGAAGATCAGCTGTGTCAACATATTCATGCATGCATTCACACACACATATACTTCTCTGCTGGAGAAACACAGCTTCCTGCATACTATTGTTCAGGTTCATCTTTCCAGCCATCCTTATCCCAATGTCCTTGCTGTTTAGGGGCTTTTGGACCGCCTGCTGCTTTTGCCATAATAATCTACAGAAATTTTACATGCAAATACATTTTTGCTAGTTTCACAAAATACCATACAAATCTAGGACTTTTCTCAGTAAAATTATAACCACCGTTAAATGGCATTTTCATGTAAAAACAACCTATGGGATTTTCTGACCCCATTCCTAGAAAGATTTGGATAAATTTTTGGACATGGTATCAAGTGCCAAATAAAGTATCAACTGCCAAATCTTCAAAATATATACTATACATGTAGGTGTACAGTTAACATATATAGCATGAATAGTGTTTCTATGATGTGGCAATGTTGTACCATTCCAAAACACAAGTTTTTGAGCGCTACCGTTTTTCAGGACCAGAAGAACATCAATGAACTTCCAATACATTCAAGTATTTTGCATCAGCGTTCTGCAAGTTAGAGCAGGTGTTTCAATTTAGCATCCATGTTGTTTCTAAGCTTTACCTGATCCACCCTCAGAACAGTCACTGCAGCATTTGTAGCCAGCTTGATCCCCCAGCATTTTCCAAGGTACGTGTCTAAGACACCGGCTTCCAACATATCCTTCACGGCAGGAGCTTCAGCCTGGCAGACAGGAGAAAAAGCAGTGTTCAAGTTTCTCATGCTTTTTCTTGGAATTTACTGTGTTTTCAAAGTTATGTGTTTAGAACAAAACATAACTTTTCCAATCTTGTTTTCATCTTTAAAACAAACAAACAAACAAAAAAATCTCTCCCCCGCCTTCATTCCTAATCCATTGCACGAAGACAAAAAGGTAATTACTAAAAACTTACTTTTCACCATATTAATTCAATTTCTCATTTTATCTACACAAGGCCACTCTACTACACTGATTTTAACTGCCTGCTGATGATCATTTTAAAAGTTACTCTTCTTGACTATGCACAATAGAGCTCTGATAATTTTACACCTCATACTGAGACCAGTACTTACAACCCTTTGTTCCTGAGCACCAACTATTGTGTGAGACTATTTACCTCAATATCAAAGCCAACATTTTTGTTGCCTTCTTGATGGACAGCATAAAGTTTGGAGATGACTTCGTTAGCCTTCACTCCAGAGTTTTCTGCTAGTGCTCGAGGAATGGCCTCAAATGCCTCAGCAAACTTCTTGATGGCGTATTGGTCAAGCCCAGGACATGTCTAAAGTGAAGGTGAAAACCATTTAGCTTTTCAAAATGAACACAAAGAGGACCAGAAAGGTAGGGTGCATGATTACACTTCGTATATCTAAGAATACAGCTATACATATGCATATTAATTAATCTATTTTACACACACACACACATGTATATAAAAGAAAAAAAAAAGAGGTACCTCTCCATAAGATGTGATCTGTTTGGCTAATTCAATCTCTGTTGCACCACCTCCAGGAACAAGACGCTTATCCTGTGAACAAAACATCCCACAGACTTCTTACAGCAGCAAAATGCTATTTAAATTTGAAAAGTAAAAGAAAGAACACAATAAAACTTTACAGACTTGTTAAGCACTACTTCAGGACAAGTAAGTCTCAAGAGTACCGTCCCCAAAATTGAATCTCATTCCCAATGTTTTCAAACAAAAAATAGCGTCTTTCATAAAAAGAAAATAGAAATACTGTTTTTTTTTAAAGGGTCATTTTAACTCAAGACTTACTAGGAACAAATTTCCTAGGCTTTTTTGTCTTTTTCTTTTCACCTTCTAAATATACAACCTTTTCCTTTTTACCTGCCCCTGCCCTGCCTGCCTCTCCCTCCCCATCAAAAAAAAAAAAAACTCGAGCTAGAAAAGCTAATTAGAAAATACTGAAGAATTATTCTACTTATAATCTGTAATTAGCAGGTAGAAGTAAATCTTGTCAGCGGTGAACGAGAAGTACAGTCTGCAACCAGTTGGGTTCTGTGGATGGCTGGCAAAACCAAATCAAACCAAACCACACTCCTAGCTCTTCTGGTGTGTCTGCTTTGCAAGGGACATAACGGGGGATTTGTGGCAACAGCCAAACTGGTTGCTGTTAAAAAATGCTGTAGTGAACTTATCTTCGAAGACTCACCTCCGACTGAGTCGGTGTGTCTTACACACAGTGTACTGACAGGGATGGCAGCATCATGCCACAGAATAGTCTCTATGCCTCAAGGACACTCCTAAACTGACCATGTAAACAGCTGTTTGCAGCACTTGTGCCCACTGCTGAGTGGCAAGCAAGAGGCTTGTCTAATTGATCCAACAAACTGACCCATAGCTCCATTGTGGCATCCGAACTGTTCACTTTACTTACTCTGGTGAGGACTTTGAAAGTATTTACGCCATCATCCACTGCTCGCTCTATATCATCCATCAGGTTGTCTGTAGATCCACGAATGAGTATGGTAGATATGGCACCATCCTCCTTTTCTGTTAAGGAGGACATGCTCATTATTGAATTCAGTTTGTTAGATGTAAAACAACCACAAACATCCTACTTGCAGGATAGCAGCATTAGGACTTTAGAAAACATACGTACCATGCTTAAACACAACCACCTGGGTATCTCCAACCTCCGAGAGATACACACTGTCACAGTGACCCATTTCTTCTAGAGTAGGGGGAGTCTGGAAAAGAAAAAAAAGTTAACAAGAAGAACCTGTCAATAGCTCTCTCTATGCTGATTCTCACTAGAAAATTGCCTACCAGTCTGGGGAGGGCTGTTGCACCAACAGTTTTACACAGTCTCCTCAGATCCCATTTGGAGTTCAACCTTTAAAAAAAAAAAAAAAAAAAAAGAAAAAAGAAAAGAAAGTTTCCAGAACAAATGTTAACACATTCAAATTATCACTTCACAGTTTAGAAGCATTTTGTAAATTCATTATATCAAAGTCCAAGGCATCAAGTGATAAAATAATCTCACTTCTTCCCCCTGCTAGTTATAATCACGTATTTTCAGGAATCTTACACTTGGATTTATCCTTACAATACCTCTGCATTATATTTCTAGTCCTTCCTGTTTTACATGAGGTCACAGTACCATGTTCCCTTTCCAGAAATTCATTTTTTTTTTTTAGACACCAACAATCAAGTATAGTTTCCAACAAAGAAGGACCACTTCTCTGCACAAAATGGAAGAGAAGCCAACAAAATTTAACTCTGGTATTTTGCAAAATGTATTTTGAAGATGTACAAGCACGTTTAATTTACAACTGAGATGATTTAAGACCACACACCTGCCCCCTCTTCCAGCTACATTCCAAAAGAAATATAGGAAAGTATTAAGAATTAGTTCTTTCATCTGTCAGTACGCTAGCAATGCAGGGAAGTATGATGCTTTTTCCAGTGGTATATGTAGACCGTGGCCAGGAAGAACCATTAGTCCCCCTCAACTCCAGAAACTCTATATACATTTGACTTCAACTAAAATGGTTAATTTAATTGCCTTTCCAGCTCAACAGTGCCACATACGCAAGTTACTTCCCAATTAGCTTTCATATAAAGGTGAAATGCTATCAAGGAACGTAAGCTATGCACACAACCAAACTGCTCAAAGATAAAAAGTTTTACACTATCTTTTAGTACTTACCTGACTAACATAAGGTTGTATTTGTTGGCATAATGAAGTGCCATGTCTGCCACTTTCCCACCAGTTACTATGACATTTGCACCAGTATCAGCAATAGCTTTGACTTGTACGTCCATCAGGTTTTCTTCTCCCTTACTGAAATTCATTAGTTCTTCAGCATTCTTTATAAGTACAGTGCCCTAGCAAACAGATATGCTATTATCAATTCAGTATTAACTGCATACATACTTAAAAAAAGTCATGACAAAAATGACTTATATGACTTACAGTGTCAACCTATTCATAACTTCAACCCATCCTGTTTTATCAAATTGATACCTTTCCTGAGCAATGGAATAGCAAAAGTCAAATAAAAGCAGTTCTAGCATTTCTAAAAAACTCCAAGCTTCAGGTATTTGAGCATATGTTTGGCTCACAAGTAAACTATAAAGCAAAATTAATTTAAAAGAATATCTATCTACGAACTTTTTTTTGAACTGATGAATTAACAGAAGTAACTCCAATATAAATATTCTTGATTCATAGTGATTAAGTCTAAAATAAGAGATTTAGAACTGCACACGATTATAAATAGATACAAAACTTTTCTGGGGCTTCTACATACCTTCGTTTCAGTTATCATACCATCAAAAGGGCAAGAATACACAGCTATCTTTGCATCTTTCACAGAGGTAACATCTCCTTCAGTTTCTTTTTTAAAAACCATGCCATGCAGTACTGATGAAGCAGAGATACCAGCTCCCTGAAAGAAGAAAATGAAATGGAGCAAAGCCTCATTACTGCCAGAAAGCTGCATAATCCCTAACAAGAAGCAGTCCTTATATTCATTTGAACATAGGCACTAAGATTTCATTGTAGCAGAGGAGACCAAGGAGTCTTACCAGGTCACAAATTGAGTTCTCTGAGAACAGTAATTACAGAATGTAACATACATTTTCTATGCTCAACTTTTTGTATATTTGTTAACAAGGCATAAAAAGTCAGGGAAATTCATATGAGATGTAAATTGGGTGCATTTCTACAGGCCATATTAAGGCCTAATATTCCACTGACAAAAAAAAAAGTATAAGATTAGACTGCTGTTGTCCTCCTAGCCTGCCTTTGCCTGGCCATCTGAACGCTTCTAAATCAAAGGTGCAATCAATATCCCAGGGTATAATTAACAGATTTGTTTTAGCTTAAACTCTCCACGTTCATGAGTCCTGTTCCTGAAACTAACTACTGAACTTTGAAGTATTTTAAAACAAGGATCAGTTTCCAGAACTTAACCATGCATGCTACAACAGACCAGAGATTAGAATAGAAAAAAAAAAAGCTTCAAAGTTTAAAGATCTAAAAATTAACTCCCTCCATTAAACTTTTGAGCTTAGCTCTGCAGTAAAGTCAGCTATGTCCAACTTACCACAATTTTGCACACTCTGATATTGTCGACATTGAAATGCCCAGAATCAGGAAGAATAGAAACTGTATGAAAATAAAAAAGAATTTTTGTTGCTTATCGAAGTGAAATGGCAACACATAAGCAATGCAGTGAGGGTTTTTTTCTGAGTACTAGAAGTCAAAGATTTGAACTAGCTATTTAAGTTTAAGGCAATTATAATCCATTAAGACCACTGCATCAAGAGATGAGCACAACATTTGTTTTTATAATATAACAATCAAAATCAACATTTATTCAAAATAGTCAGTTAAATTAAGTCTGGAGGTCAATTTAAACAAGATCTAACCCAGAGTATTTTGAGGAAACACTTATACTAGACTTGAGGGTTATATTTCTTGAGGTCTAAAAGGAGAAACACAGCGACACATTCTTGCTTTCACTGTCCTGTGGCTGCGACTAGTGAATAGTTTCTCTGAAGTGTAATGCATCTTTCTAATGACAAGAAATGATGAAAAAAATCTGTTGTGCTGAAAGACACCATGCAGCAGTAGGCTACTTCTATAAATATTTCCTAGAAGCCATGGACCTTATCTGAGTCACAATTACTAATATGAGAAAGAAAAAAGGTTACACTCACTACAGAGCATAATTTAACCTGGTAAAATAACGATACCTTTTCATCTTACATGAAAACATTAGCAATGATCAAGTCCAACTCACACCATTTCCTAATGCAATCAAACTCGCTCACTTACCACAGGCCTGTGCAATAAGTTTGGCCAGAAATTGTTCATTGCCATATTGTTTACTCATCACTGAGGTGTGCAACAAGGAGGCCACTTCTTCTACATCTCGAAGGTTCTTTGCAGAACAGCACACCAAGTCAGGAAGAATTTCTAGGGCTTTCTTGCAAGCTTTTTCATATCCTTCAATCACCTGTATAGCAAGCAGCAAAAGTTCACTATCTACATCACTATACATTCCTACTTTGCACATCTTTTCTGGAAAGCAATGTAAAACTTTTAACTATAATAAAAAGTGAAAAAGCTTACAAGCGATGCAATCACACACAGTAAAACATATACTATTATCTTCATAGATTTTTATCTAAAAATCATTTTTGAAGGAAACAGTATTATACAGAACCAATAACTGTCTGATTCAGGCTTCATCATATCATTAACTCACCTCTGACACAGATAATCCCATTCTCAGAAGGTCCTCTGCTAACTCCAGAAGGACTCCAGCAAAAACAAGGACAAAATTTGTTCCATCTCCTACTTCTTGCTCTTGCATATGGGAAGCCATCACAATCATTTTTGCAGCAGGATGCTGGACCTTTGAAAGAAGTTGCATACCTTAATTTAGCTGCTAAATTAAGCTAAATTAAATTTAGCTAGTCCCACTTGGGCTAGAGCTCTAGACTTTTCCATGTAGTACAAGTTCTTTGATTTCAAGTTATATCTAATAATACCAAGAATACACAAGAGAAATACAACTATCTTAAATAGTAATTTCCATAATAAACGAAAGTACTGCATCTATGAAAATTTCACAGAACTTTACAGTTCTTCAACATTATTTGCAAACCCGTGCTACTTGTTTCTGCTATTTTAACAAGATGCAGTGGCTTTACAATCTAATTTTGACCCTCAAATTGAGCTCATATATCCGTAAGTTTAAACCAGAGAACTATATTGTGTTAATTCTAAAGCTTTGCTATCTGCATAGACGTCATATTATTTTCTCTTTAAAGGAAGTGTAGTAAAAATACATTATCCTTGAATATATTTAGAGCACCTATCATCTTATCCCAGAAAGTGGCATGCAAAACTTATGAAATTAACTAGTTTGCAGATATTTTTGAAGAACTCTGACTTGCATATTTTTTCCCATTCACACTGATACAAACACATTACAAAGTGTAATGCAGTCTTGAAAAGTTTTACTTTTCAGTGCTTTCTTGCTACTATTCTAGAATATTATTTCTACCAAAAGACATCAAACATACAGTAAAACTATGTAGCGATACAAATATTATGGTAGTAAGAGAAAAGCCAGGCTATCTCAGTTTTTCCTATAATTCTTCTATCAGTTCACATATGGATCCTGCCACAGCTCCATAGCCCACTACCATATATCTCCATATTCCAGCTACAATCTTCTAAGACAGCAAGAAAATACAGCAAGTGCCAGTGTCAGACGACTAACAGCTACTTCATTCAGAGTTTTCTAAACACTGTATTACTTAGACACACACATCTACGCTGATTTGGGATAATACAGGAGGTGATACTAAGCACCTTCAACTCCTTAATGCTGCTTTACAGAAGAAGCCTACTTCTAACCTGGAGGTAGTGCATTTACTTTACACACTCAAATCCAAAGAAAACTTGAATGATTTACAAAATGACACACGTAGGTCACTAGGCAGGTTGACACAATCCTTATTAACTTTCAGAACTATAGAGGCCCACACTAAGATAAACACCAGTTCTGCATTACTGAAAGCTTCCAAAATAAGAACACTTACCTCCAGCTCTCTCAAGATAGTAGCAGCATCATTTGTAACAAAAAGCTTCTCCAGATGATTAATAACCATTTTGTTCATTCCTAAGGGGGAGGATAAAAGTTTATGAAGTGTGTTTCATACTGTTTCATAATCACAACAGGTATATCTTATGCCTTAAAACATTAGCTGTACTTCAACTTTTTAGAGACCCTAAAAAATATTTAGGTTTGAGAATGTTACATGCAGAAGAAATCATTCATGTCTGAATAAACAGTTCCTCTTCAGAGATGTTTGTATGTTGCATAATTGAACAATATTGGCAATATCTTCTGGTTTGGTATGTTTGTCAGAACACAGTACAGTTATGCTAATTATGACTGTCTCTCCTCTAATTTTGCAGGTCTTCAGCACAGCAGTAAGAAAAAAGACTCTAATTGTACAAAACAGTCATACTACAAAAAACTTAAGAGACAGAAAGCTGCAGTCTTCATATGCACAAAGACTATATTTGAAGTTCAATAAAGAGTCCAATGTAATTTTTCAAGAAACAGTTGCTGCTTCTTCAAGGTGGGATTGACCTTTGAACATTATAATTTTTCTCAAAAACATTAAGTCATGTTAGGATTTATTTACCATTTGGTCCATAAGCTGTACGGGTGGTCTGAGCAAGTTCTTTGCAAGCTTGGATATTCCTGTAAACAGCTTCTTCAAGTCCTGAATAATGCTACACAGAAAAAAAAAATGTTACCAGTTTGAAAAGCTACAAGTTTTTGACCATTCTGTTTCAGCACACACTTTTTATTCACATTTTTGCATTCTACAGAGATCTACCATCAACTCTATTCTGTATTCAAACATACATTCGTGTTAAAAAAAAAAAAAAAAAACACACACTCAGGAAATAACTGCGACTGAGAAGCTAATCAACACCTATTTGAAAGCCTTATAAAATGAAGGGATCCCCAGTAAGAGCCTAAAGAAGAGGAAAACATTACAGCAAAGAAAAATATAGGCGCATAGCCAGGTATTCTACAAATACAAAGCATCTTATGGAGACAAATGTTCCCTTGTTTTCTGAAATACAACTCGTGCTGTTCTTAACCCTTAAAGAACCAGGATCTGTGTTATTCTGCTTCCCCCTACCTCTCTGTAATATGCTATTCCCTGCCCCCAGAAAAGCTTTTGGAGAGATAGTACAGAGTTTTCTGTGTTGCCTAACCTCCTTTCGCATACAGTTAGCATCAGCATTCATACATTTTTTTTTCAGGAAAAACTCAGCTTTCTCACACTAGTCATACACTCCATCAGGCATTTGATAACTGTCAAAATAAATGATTATTATATAAATGTAGTGCCACGTGTAACTGTATGAAGATTATCTGCTCACTTTGCAGTACCCTTTTTTTATAGATAAAGGAGCAGAGAGCAACGGAGGAACATTGGCAGGAAGCAGAGAGGCCCGTACAGAACTGATCCAGCTCTAAGAGTTGGCCCCCCTCTGCAAACGCTCCCCAAAAACCTTTCCTGCTGAGACCACTTTCAGCTCGAGGGCGACCACGGAGCGACTCCCCAGCCCCACCCGGGGGCAGAGCTTTCTAGAAGGCCACGTGCGCCGGGCCCCGCCCGCCGCTGCCCCGGCCCAGGACGCGCGGCGCAGGCAGACGGGCAGCAGCAGGCTCGGTCCCGGGGCCCGGAGCCGCCGCACACGGAGCGCCAGCCCCGCCAGCCTGCGGAACCTTCCAGAAGCTTCCCCGCGCCGCCATGCCGCCTCCCTCCCTCCCTGCCTCGCCGCCGCCAAAGAAGGAGGAGCTCTGGGGCGGGCAGGAGCAACGTCCATCCATCCCTCCGCCCGCCGCCGCCGTTCTCACCTTCGCGCCCTCCTTGAGCATCTGGGCGAAGCCCGGGGCCTTGGGGACGTGCAGCGCCATGTCCGCTCAGCTCCGGCCGCCGCGCGCCAGGGACCACGGGAGAGCGGCGCACGCGCACCACGCTCCTCGCAGGCGGCAGGAGTCGCTCGCCGGGAAGGTCGATGGGGGCGGGGCTTGAGGGAGCCGTTGGGCGCCCTAACGGCCGCGGTGCCGCCCGCTCCGCTGTGGGGCTTGTGGTGCCGCTTGGGGAGCCCGTGGCGACCTCAAACCGGGGCTTATGAAACAGGGCAAGGCAGGCCGCGGGGATGGGAAACTCTCTTGCCTGGAAGCCTTGTCCTCAGAGGAAAGCTCAGTTTCTGAAAGAGGTTCTTGCTTTGCAGGAAGGGCAACGATTAGAGATTACCGTATTAGGGCTGTTGTTTTCCTTACAGCTTGGTATTTTGCTTAAATGAAACCAAATGCATTGATTTCTACAGTATTTGAGCTGGCTTACATTTATGTCATTTTATGTAAAAATAAAAGACCTCCAAATCATACTTTTCTGAAGCAAGTGATACAGTTTCTTCACTCCCTGCATTCTTACTATCCTTGCTCCCCTTTTTGTAAAGGGCCCCAAAGTGGTGGTGGTTTTTCCTAAGGCACATTGTCCATGCAGTTAAATAGAGGCAAGTAGTATCACAGTGGTGGATGATGTTTGGTCCATCAAAAACTATTTCTCACTGTCTAGCTCAGCCTCTTGCGGAGCAGGCATGTCTCTGAGTGCATATAGTGATGGAGAGTCCAAAAACAGGAGCTACCAGCAGCAGCCAGTTGTAAAACCTTTTACATTCCAGTTTAGCATTTGGTCTAATACACACCTGACTTGCTCAGAAGAGCAAAACATGTCCATAATTCCAGCACTTCTTATTCAGCACTTCAGCTGTCTAGTTCACTTCAATATAGGCATCTTTTTGCAGAATTAAAATTTCCCAATCTTTGTTTAACTCAAAATATTTCAGGTTCATAAGGAAAGTGAGTGGTGGCCAATAATTCCATGCTCTTCCTCCACTCAAATCCTCTTTATGAGGAACTGAGTACAGTTATGAACCCACAGAGTGAACTCAATTAGGGAACTATCTTACATTAAAACTGAACCAAAAGAAGCCTGACCAACTTTCAGATTTCTCACTACATGGCTGTGCAAAAGCTTGTGCTGGCACAAAGAGGAATGAAGAGAGACAGGGAAAGAACCTCTTTCTGTGTCAGTGCTGCCTTATGTTATAATATTTCTGGAACTGCCTTGTAGGTACAGTACCTTCAATGAAGCTTATGCTAGCTACATTTTTAACACAAAAGCTCACTAAAGCTAATGCTTATGGGTTTGCATGTGATTAAAATATATACTACATATATGTGTTTACACATATCTATATTAAACCATCACTAAAAAAATCACTAAAAAAATCTAAAGAAATCACTAAAACCAAAAATACGAGCTATTTGGGGCTGGATGTCTAATTACGACTTTGTCTTGGCCTTGATCTTTTTTTAGCCACTCCTCCACTCTGTTTATATTCTGCACAGATATTGCCATGTTAAAGGACCATCCAAAGGTCAGAGGTTTGGCTGTTGGCAGTTGGCTGTCCTTTCACCAGCCAAAATCTATTATTGTACAAATGGAAATCCCCAGCTTATCTGTAGGCACATGTTTGTCAAATTTTGGGATGGTAAAATTTAAACTTTTGACAAGTTCATGCAGAGGACAGAATGTTAAAGAATGTTAATTTCTAGTTGCTTATGTAGCAATAGGAACATGAACAATTGGAAAATAAGGGATAGAAAAGTGTCTGATGAAAGTATAATATCTAACTGTGTTTGCCAAATAAAATGATATTTGGCCAAAGAAAAGCTTGAGTGGCATGTTGAGAGAAGCCTGAGGTTGATACCTGGTTCGCATAGAATGATATTTATTCCAGAAACACAGAACCTCATAGGGCTTGCAGGCTCGAATATTCAAGGTGGACATTTCTCTCTTAGTAATAGCAGAGCAGTGACACAAGCCTGTCTCAATTAGTGCTCCTCTCCCTTGCGGCATAGTGAGAAGGAGCACTCTAGTCAACCTATGAGTATTTCTTAAGTCATTGGTCCACAGCTCCTAGCTAAAATGCTGCTCGCATGCTGGACTTAGCTTGCATGATGGTAAATACAATTCCAAGCTAGACAGGAAAGACGGATTTCAAAACTACCTCAATATATGTGCTTTCTGCTAGCTGTCTTATAGCTAAGCCAGCTAGTTGGGGTCACTCGAAAGCACTTCAGGGGACTTCAGAAGAGTATTGCTCTTGTATGGGAGCCATAGATGAAATTATTTGAAAACAGGGAGTATTGACAGTCCTAGCTGATCTAAGGATCCACTATGCTAGATTTTGCTTCACATGTTGCAAGAGTTCAGAGGTTACTCTGAATAGACGAGGTTGGAAAGGATGATAGGCAAAAATTGGAAGTGATGCTTTTTTACTTTTTTATTGCGGATGCAATCAAGGTATGAAATCTTGTTGTAACAACAGGGTAACACAGTCCAAAATATAATCTAAGTCTGTCATGAGAGAAAGCTACATTACTGAGATTTTTCAGGTTTCATCTCACAAAAAGGCAAGATAACTAGGTAAAAATGGCAATATATCTTGCAGATTATGGGTTCTGTTTTGCTTGAGGAGTTCAAGTCCCTGGTCAGATAAGGCCTAGAGAAATATTTCTCTTTAATACTATGTGTGGTCATATAGATGCTTTCTCCAGGGGAGTACACAGCAGCCTGGAAATGCAAGCCAGCTGCTATTATAAATGCGGGTATTCTTAGTGGAGGTGGGAAGAATTTATCAGTACTTCAGGGATATGGAAACTCAGAACATCAAAATGACGAGTGGGAGAAAGGGTCAGTCATTTTAGGTTGCTCTTGCAAAGGAAAGGAAATACTGGAACAAGATGACATAGCTAAAGACTTCTGCAGAAATAGCACCGATCTGAGGTCATGAAGCATAAAGGAAATGACAACTATCTGCAGTCTACTGGAAATAAGATGCTACTCACATAATTAGGATTACTTTCAATTCTGTGAATGCTACAAGAACTGCAGCTAAGATAGAGGATTCTGAGGCCAAGACCACACCTCGTGTTGATTGGCACTGGGGATGTTGGGGTGCGTGATCTTCTAAGTTTATCTTCACAGTTTCATGCCTTGACTTGGATTCCCAATTTGGAATTATCTAAGGAGGGTCTAAAACAGTACTAGATCTTCAAGACAAAGATGGAGAGTTTTCTTAATATTTAGAAGTTTGTTTCTCTACCCAAATAAGCTTAAAGACCTTGTCCAAGTAGCTCCAAATATTATTTTATAGCTCCAATCTTATTTTGAAATTAATTTGAGGATTCTTAATTACATATGATATGAATAAACCTGTTGAGAAGTCCATAAAGTCTCCATAACTCAGTCAGTGGGAGCCTCCTGGCTCAGCTCTCTCTGTATGAGGCCAGGGATGTGTAGAGCACTCTCCGTCTTGCTGCCAGCAAAGACTGTGACCATCGGCATAACCTAGGGAGCTTCCATGTATCCCGATATTTCCTGGCTACTCCATCAGCCCCATATATCTGCCAGCAGCTAGGAAATTGGCCTGACTCTTGGTTGCGAATCAAAAGAATTCCGAGGACACCTTTGCAGCCCCTTTTTCTGTCCTGCATAACCTTCTTAGGGGTAATTAAGAGTTGTGGCTTGCACAGTAATGTACAGTATTTCATACAAGTTTCTTGAAGTTTTTAAAAAAATTATTAATGAATAAATTCTTTGCAGTTCTGCAAAGAAGGAGGTACTACTTCGGCATGTTACAAATCAGGAAATCACGTCCTAGTGATAGCAAATGGCACGCCAAAGGCCACAGAAAGGATTCATGCCAAGATTGGGGACTACAGCACAAGACTTGTTCCCAGTAGGGTATACTAACTTCCAAAACTGTGACCCATAACCATAGTCCAAGCTGTAAAGCCATATTAGTACCTTAAAAAAATTGAAGTTGAATAATATACTGTTATTTAAATTGCCTTAATAGAGAAAAAATATACCAGATATAACTATGTAAATGTTATATTTTTTCTCTATTAAGGCAATTTAAATAACAGTATATTATTCAACTTCATTTTTTTGTTATACCAGATATAAATATATAAATGTTATAACAATTCTGGGCAGTTGCGTAAGCAGCACTTAAGTTGTGCAACACGGCTTACATGTAAAGAAGAGCAGTGAACATTTTTTAATAAGCACCTTTGAAACAGTTACTTATAATATGGGCACAACACCAGAAATAAGAGTTAACGGAGTTAAAGTCTTGGAGGTTCATTTAATAAATTATTTTAATGTACAACTGAATGGTAGCAAGTAGTGTTTGTACAGTGCTATGGCAATATCTACAGCTATTTAAATACTGCATGACTTTATCCTCCCAGATTCCAGTGTATTTGCGAAGTACTGGATCTGTCGCCGTTTTACCTACTATATACAACAAATGGGTTAAATGAGCACTAGAAAGCTCAGTGAAGCACAAGGTGTTACAACACACTGAAGTACTTTGGAACTGGGGCTTGCAATAGGCAGGGATTGCAGGTGGCAACAACAGATCCCTGACTCAGCAGTAGCAGCAGTTTTTCAGTTGGATTTCAGCCAGATTTCATTCTGAACCCTATATTGGGGTTAAGATTCCTGAAACAGTACCAAGCAATAACAGAATCTCTGCCTTTTTGCTTTTGAAGGATAGTGATCACAGCTGCTCTTTATCATCAGTATTTCTTATCTTACCTTACCAACTCTGCAGCCTAACTGTTTAACTCTTTGTGAAGAACAGAACGTATCTATGATACATTGAGCTTCTCCACTTCTATTTTTTTTAATATAAATCAATAGCAAAATGAATGCCTGTCTGTTCTGTGTGTTTTTATGGTCCAGGTTCTGAATTCTGTTCACTGAAATTTGGTCCATCAGTGAGTCACATAAGAGATTCATGAAAGATTCTCTCTGAATCATTCTTCTGCATGAAAATGGTCCAAAACATATATTAAAACTTCATGTAAGTTACGTCGATCCACTAACACTTGTCCTTTATTATCAGCCAGCTGGCAAAGGGACGGTAGAATGCATTAAACCAGCTCTTGAAGTGGCACAATTGCTGGCAGCGTGCCACACCAACCACTGCTCTCCCAGCCTGAACGTCAGCGCGCCGCCACGTCGGGGGGACTCATCCGAGTTCCCAACACCTGCAGAAGCTCTCAGAGAGCAGCTGCCTCGTTTGAGCACCTTCAAGTATTTTAGATAGGCTGTTCCAAAAGACACCACTTCCACAGAAAGGAGTGATCAAGACAGTCTACTCACAGTTTACTGCTATGGGAGTTTTTGTTTGCTGGTTGGTTTTTGCTTTTGCTTCATTTGAACTCTGTTTTTTTTAAGGAAAATATTTAGCAATTAGATTTGCTTTGTGCATGGACTCAAAAAAACAAGCAAGCAAGCAAACAAAAACAGAAGAGTGGAACAGAGTTCAAAAAGAAGTCTTTGGGAAAGATGAAAAACCCAAAGGCGTCACTAAATGCCAGAAATGTTTAGTTCAATTTACTGCACACTGGAAAACAAAAATGTAACTCCCTTTGCGTTCACTGGTGGTTTGATGCTTTCCTTTATGGGGTTACATCATTGTGCTTCCATCATAGCTCCATGTGTAACCAGCAATTTGTCTTCCATCTTTATTTTCTCATATTGGTGGCATGTGCAGGTGAACTAAAAAATAAAATGTTCCATTCTGTTGACCCCTGAAAATAATCATGAATTAGAAGAGGTAATAATGATGTATCATAATTGAGCCACAGGCGAAGCTGAAACAGTGAAATACAGAGTATATGCTTTAAGGGTGCCACATATTACTGATATTGGTAAGGTATTGTTACTGGAATTGGTGAGGTTTGTTTAGTTATTCTATAGTCATATTTAATAGTTAAAAAATCCCAGAACCACCAAAAGCATGAAAATAAAGGAACTCTTAAACATTTTTGTCAGGAGCTAATAGTTCAGCTGTGTTAGAGATCAATATTTCCTGATACCTCCTTGCAATTGTAGGAATTTGTAATTGCAGGAGCATAGCTAAGATACCATTCCTGTCATTTTTGGAAATAAATCAGGATTTGGGGATATCAAGCAGGAGCTACTGTAGCCTGCTTGCAGTTAATTGTGTGATACCATTGCTAACAATACAGAAGAGAAAAGGGAAGGGAAGGGAAAAGGGAAGGGAAGGGAAGGGAAGGGAAGGGAAGGGAAGGGAAGGGGAGGGGAGGGGAGGGGAGGGGAGGGAAAGGGAAAGGGAAAGGGAAAGGGAAAGGGAAAGGGAAAGGGAAAGGGAAAGGGAAAGGGAAAGGGAAAGGAAAGGAAAGGAAAGGAAAGGAAAGGAAAGGAAAGGAAAGGAAAGGAAAGGAAAGGAAAGGAAAGGAAAGGAAAGGAAAGGAAAGGAAAGGAAAGGAAAGGAAAGGAAAGGAAGATTTGATACAGGCTTATCTTGGAAATTTCTTTTGTTCTTACATTATTGTGGAATTATTTTGGATGACAAGGAAGAAAACATGAAGATCAGGATGCTGTTAAGGGACTTGGGCAACAGTGGTACAGGGAATCCAGCTATTTTTCTGAAAAATAATAACAAACAAAATTTCTTAAATTAATTAAGGAATTGTACATGTCAATATGCCATATTGGTGAATAGTTGGTATCAAAATAACCAAGAAGCTCCGAAGGGCCCAGTCCTCTTCGTACCGACTTCAAAGGATCCGTGCTGGGATGGGTGAAATTCCCGCACGTGCCCTCTAGGGGGCAGCATTGAAGAACGGATACCGCTGAAAATGGCCGTTGCCGTCCGCAGCCTGGGCTGCGGGTAAGCGAGGGCCTAACGGGTGAGCGCCTCTCTGTTTTCTGGAATGAACAGTTTGCAACGGTGGCCAACGTGTTTGGGAGTCAATATAACCCAAGATCCAGTTTCAGATGACGTTCTAAAAACACTGACATTCTCGCTTATGGAATACTAAGAATTATATACAAAAGTTGGATATTTTATTAAATTCTTTTTTTTTCCTTTTTTTTTTCTTGGGGTGAGGAGGGGAAGAAACTGATGCTAACGGCTATTTTCATTTCTTTCCTGTAATAAATATCAATATTATGTAATTTCTAGGAGTAATATGTCATCTTTTCAGCTACTACTAATTAGATAATGTCAAGTCAGGCAGTACTGCACCTAAGAAACAGTATTGTAGTTACTTAATTGTGCAAATATTCCAGAGTATTAATATCTCTGAGTTAGTGAGTATGCTGGATCACAAAAAAAGGTCTTTTTTTTTTTTTTCATTATTCCATGGTAAGAGGAAGGAATATGACATTAATAATGAGAAAATGGTAGTATTTGGCCCAATCGCAAGGGCATAGCCAACCCTTTAGGAAAAACAAAGTTCAGGTTGTTGAACTTTGAAATGGGAACCCTTTTCCCTCTGGAAAAAAAAAAAAAAAAAAAGGCAGCTTCTACTTACCCCATTTGTCTTGCCAGCATCCAAGTAGAAGACTGGGTAAAGTCTTGCCTCCTGGGCAAGAACTGGCCATGGGTAAGCTGGCCTTTGAACACATCGTGGGTAATTAATCTGTCAGAAAAAAAACTTTTTTTTTTTAATTTATTTTTTACAAGCATAGCTGTATAAAGATAAAACAACCTTAAATTTGTAAGGCTGACCTCTTTTTTTCTTCTCTCACTTGAACAAGCAGGTTTGTCTGATTTGAGTTCCTGGAGGAATATAGCATGGACACTGTCATTAAAGACTATATCATAGATGCACAAGGGTTCAGAACCACCTATAAATAGACAGGCTGTCCATAAGTTTGAAAATGTTTGGCTTTGTAACCATAATTATACCTTTTTGGTGTAATTAATTCTATTGAACAATATGAATGCAGGCACACACATAATACTGTGGCCTTTTGTAACACCTAAGTGCCTGATTCATCCACTATACTCCAAAACTGTCTGCCCTGCTCTGCACTTGCTGGTTATAATGCCATATACATTGTCTCTTTGGGTGAAGGACAATATATATGTAGAGGAAACATGAGAACATCCTGGCCTGTTACCGGTTGTGTGTTAATGTTGAAATGAGAAATGATGAAATGTTGTTTTTGCTAATAAAGAGTCCAGCATTTATCCTTACTGAAGTTCCCTCCATGTTTGCAGCTGGCACTAAAGCAGAGGCAGCTCCAGTGCTGTATCAGCAGTGAGGGTTCAAGGGCACCAGAACACCAGCTGCTGCTGGGGATTTTACTGCAGGTTCTGCCAGGGGCTGGTCCCTTCCTGATAGTAGCAAGGCTCAGTGAAAAAATACTGGGTGAAAAGTCTTCTGCATAAGAGCATGTTGACCTCAGCTATTGATCAGTGAGCCTGTAATGTCTTGTAGTAATGTCTTTAAGGTAAGTTCTTAAGGTGATCTAAGGATCACCTTAAGGAATAGCAGATCCAGCCTGAGTGGTGACTCCAATTCTACATGGATGTAACCGAATTATTTTCCAGCCCTTGGAGTGTTGGATTGGGGTCAATCACACAATCATTAAGCAAAATCTATGTACTTGTGTTTTAAGCATTTGTGACATTCTACTAGTATTTCCAGAAGTCTGCTCAAGCCAATGCTAGCTCTGAACACTCAGCTGCTGACCCTCTAGCAAAGTGCTACACTATCTCCATCCATATCCTCCCTCGCTATCCTCTGTCGAGATGACCTACCACCATTCTTCCCAAAATTAGTTTCTGAAGGTTATTTCCATCTTCATGCTGATGCAAGTGAAGTATATAGGTTTGCACCTGTTGATTTCTGACAACAGAGTGAGCCTTTTCCAATAATATTTCTAAACTCGTCTTTCATCTTATTTTCCAACCAAGAGATATGCAAGGATCTTTGGCAGCATCATATCTCAAAGGCTTCAGTTTTATTCCTGTCAGCAGCATTAGCTTCCCACAGTTTCTGTCTAGATGTTGCTGTGGATGAGATGGAGCTTTTCATCAGTCAAGACTTTCAAATGATTCAAGATTAACTGTTCTTTCTAGATGGTCATAAGGCAAACATAAATTTGCTGAGTCAGGTCCTGTCATTCCACATTACCCTGAGTGAGCCAATTCTTAATTTTTCCTTTTTTTCATTAGGTATACATTATCCCATATAACTGTACTCAGATATTGTATCAATTTGCCATGAATTGTAAGGTTTTTATGTGCTACATTTACTCATCAAGTCAGTGCTCACATTCATGAATATTAATCATATGACCTTGAAAAAAAAATCAAGTATTTTAATTAATTTCATCTGACAGTGTTCAGCCATTTATTAGTGTAGAGCTTGGGAGAAAGTACATGATCTTATCTGTGTTAAAATTACCAGTGATATTTCCTACTAATGGCTTTTCAAATTCTTGGAAGATGAGAATTGAAATACAGCGAGAAAGTAGCACTTTCATCAGAAATGTACCTCTTCCCAGAGAAACCACTCTATCTAAGATGTAAGCCCTTGACAAAGTGCAGTTTTAAATTATCAGGTCCTGTTCCTGCTTCACAGAATCTAGAGCATGATTTTCTCAGAAAGTTAGGAGGTTGCTGATACCATATTCAGAGAGTAAGATGGGGAACAAAGGGAACTGCCTTCTTGAAAGTGAAGGAAGCAAAAGCACCATCCAAGAAAGGAAGGAAGAGAAAAGACCCAAATGGAAACTGTAATGAAAGGAGAAAAGGAAGTGAATCTCTGATCAGAGACCTTCAGCTGCAAGACAGAAACTTAGAGCTGAGATGGACAGACACAGGGCTTACCTGGGAAGGAAACTGAGAGCGGTCCGGTAAGGTGGGAGAGACCAAGGCAAAGAGACTGGAGATGGACACTAAGAACAGTAATGAAGTGCTCTGTAGCAACCCCAGTTGTTAGGAGCTGGGCTGCTAGGTTGTGAATGAAGTACCACAAGACCTAAGTTATGTATATTTGATACATGCTTTTCTGTTACTCAAAAGACAGGAGAGCAGTATGGCTGCTGGCTTTGAGTTTCTAACTGGGAAAGTTGTGGCTTTCATGCTTGATCACATTGTTGTCCATGTTCTGATCTCAGCAAGTATAGCTGCTGTGTTCAAAACAAAACACTTCCGTACTCACTTCCATGCAGACTTGAAATGATTATTCTCTTAGACTGCAAAAAGAGATCAGATCAACAAAGAGCTTATATTTTAGTGACTGGTTGAAGGCACTTACTTATCATTGTAGTCTGCTAAAATATACCATCTAACTTTTAATATTTAGTAAATTCTGAACCTTGCAATCAAAATGGAATTGGAATTTCATCAGATAATATGGAATTACAGCAGGAGGTGACTCAACAATGTTTATACCTTCAAAAGTAGTTATGTACAATGATGAACAACTTCACCCTAATCAGTCCAAATGAGAATCAAGGGAAACAATTGCCTCCCACAGTGGTTTTTTTTTTGAATGTATCTTGCTGCAGAAAAAATGTTTGCCAGAAATTCCCCAAAATACGACTTGTTTCTACTCAGAGGGAGCTGTAAAGTGAAAATGTTATTCTCTGTTAGTTTTTAGGCAAAGTGTTTTTAAGATTTTTTTCTCTTTGGGACATCTTCCATATGCTACAATATTTTAAGTGTATTTTTAAACAGTGACTGGCAATCTCTGAAACACCACTTTAGCAGGAGTGAGGTCATATGCCACTAAAATACTACTTATACTGGGAAATTGAAATGAATTGAAAGTAGCACAGCTAAAAAAAGGAAAAGCAACAGGTGTTTTATTAGATAGCAGATATTGGCCTTTTTTTTCCAACTGTAGAATAACTGATACCTCATCCTAAAAAAATTCTTAAAAACTTGCATGTTTCTATTGCTAGATATTAATAAGTGGCAGGGTTCCTGATTTAAAGTGTTTCTTTAATTGCTTTGATAAATAGAACATGGTAGATTTTCCCCAGTTTCATATTGTGATACAGTATTGAAATAATTTTGCTTGGGTACCAGGCATCTGATGACTAAAAGAAAAAAAAAAAAGGAGGAGCCATCAGCACACTGATTTTCACAGAGATTACTGTAAATTGCATATGTAGCCTGTAATAAAGAAGTATTTATTGTACTGCAGTAAAGAGTAATTCTCTTAGATGCATTTCAGTCAGCCTACTTAAGTAAGAGAAGTGGGATTTATCTCTTCCTAAGATTTACAGTGCCTTTGAATATTAATGTGAGAAAATCTTCTCAGAATCACAGAACTGAAGAACCCTGTACTTCAATTTTGCTTTTGTTTAAAATGGATATGCTAAATCTTACCCACATTATTGCTACAAAATCATTTTGAGAAACTTTTAAAATATTCCGTTTGGATCCATAACCCCCAAAATAAATAGATGATAAAATAGTTACAGTTTGATCATTTATCCTGATGTTTCAGATTGAATGTTGTATATACAGAATGCCATAATGTTCTCATATTTTTAAAATATGCTGTCTTTTGCTCAGTAGAAGTTCCAAATGACTGTTTTATAAAGCACAGAGCTAACATTTAAATAGAGATCAGAGGCTTTTTGGTTTGTGCAGTTTTGATATCTTAGCACATGATTCACTGCCTTCAGGAGCAGCATGTTGATTAGAAGAGGAATGCGTGTAATAAGTGAAGCACAGGTGATTCCACCTCTTTTTGCAAAGTGTATATAACGCTACAGGATTTAACTAGAAGCACTAACATTTAAGAAGTATGTATCTGCAGTGGATATATAACACAAAATGATTATGAACTCAATTTGCAAATGCGGGTACTGTTGAAACTGCGTGCCACTAAGGTGTCACTCTGGAAACGTAGAGCCATGTGGAAAAACTATCCTTGGGCTATTCAGCCATCATTTCAGTCCATTTTGTTAGTATCTTAAAGGAACTGCTTATGTACGATCTATGCCGGTGAGCGGCCAAGACCCTTGCAGTGATGACTGTTGAAGATTTTGCAAGACTTAGCATTTTACATAGGGCTTCTTTTTTAGGCTTTACTTTATTTTATGGCATGTAATGAAGTCACTCATGCAGTGTAAATACCATCTGTCCACACAGGGCACAGGAGAATCTTGTGATTTGGGGGAAACCCTGGCTCCATGGAAACTGAAGCACAATATTTTTCAGTGGCTTCGGCGGAGCCAGGATTTTCTGCATCTTTAAATAAATGCTTTCAAAATAATTACTCGCCAAGCTGGAGATCAATATCAACTGCTGATGGTATTGTGTTGTGGAGTATTATTAGTAGCGATGGCTGTGAGCAACGACAAATCTCGCTCCCGCCTCTTCCAAAGGGGACACAGAGGGAGGAATCCTTGCTCTTTTCAGAACCAAATTAAGAGAAGAAAACGGTGTGCGTGGTCAGGGGCATGTTGCTGCTTTTGGCTACCCTTTTGGGCCAGAGCCTATAGTCTGCTCTGGAAGCACCGTGCTGTTACAGAGAAGACCTCACCAGATGCCTAAGTAAGGCAATTGCTGTCTGATACCCTCCGGGGTCAGTGCTGGAGGAAGGAAGTGTAGGTAGAATATCTTAGCAGTTTAGTCATCGCAAAGTATGAAAAAGGCCCTTTGAGGCTGCGAGGGCAACTCCTGGGTTCCTGAGATTTGCACGGATCAGACCAATCCTGGGCTAAGAAAGTGAGGTGAGAAGAAGGCGTGAAGAGATGAAATTTGATTTAAGATAGGCCTTCACATCTCCATGCATCCGGCAGCCTCTGCGTTCCTCAGCTGAGCCCAGAGAATTGAGCAGTGTGCCTTTAGAGGAGATTTCTGTTCCGTAAAGCTTTGCATTTGGACTTTTCAAAAATAAACAAGCGCAAGCAGAGGAGAGTAAACATAATGATATTAGAGCTAATCATTCTGTAATTGCTCTGCATTATCCTCCATTTGTTTTAATCACTGTGATAGCAATCAGTCACAAAGGGTCGTGTAGGCAGGCTATGTGATACAGCTACAGCAGATAAACCCTGAAGCTGGAGAAGCGCTTTTCTGTTGCGATATTTCAAGATTTATCTATTCCTTGCCCATGCTTCTAAAAGTGGCAAGCGCTGCCAGTGAAACCCATGCCGGTAAATCCCTCGAGTTCAGTCGAACCCCAGGTTTAGCCTCATCCTCGCCCGCCCGGCTGTAAATAGGCTCTGGGGAACTCGCTGCTGGTCCGCGGGCGTCGCGAGCCCGCCACGCGCTCCCAGACAGGCCTCCCTGCAGCGAGGCCAATGCGGAGCGAGCCCGAGCCGCGAGGGCAGCCCTTGCCGCTCGCCTGGACAGCCGCTGCTATCGCTCCATAGGTCTCCTGTAGCCGGTCCAAGTTGGCAATGTCACCCCGAGCTGATTGGAGCCGCAGACATTTTTGCTGACTGGAGTCATGCTATCTTTGCCAGTTTGCTGGAATAGACACAGACACTGATTGGGTCATGCTGAAAACATTCCTGTCCCATGAAGCAAGTCTGTTTGTATTTTAGGTTTGCCAGGACTAATGAATTAAAAATCTTGCGCTCACCAGTTTGCTGCTTAATAATGCCTGTGGCAGAAGGATTTTTTCCTCCCCGAAGCGTGACAGCGTCGTAACCCCCCGCCACCACGGGAAGGGAGAGGAAGGAGAAGCGGAACCGTGGCGAGAAGCGGAAAAGGGCGCTCTTTCGGGGCAGCAGAGCCCGTGGGAAGTGCAGGTAGCAGCATGTTGCCCTGACAGCTGTCTCAGCTCCTCAGAGCGTGTCAGCCTGTTGCTATGCAGCAGGTGCAGCCTTTTCTTTTATTGAAGCCCTAGTGCATAGAGGCAGCAAGAAGCCAAGGCAGTGGCTGGCCCGGGATTACACAAGTGCAGACACTCCACTAAGTGAGGTAAGGCGACAGGTGTGAAAACCGGACTAAATTGATCGAGCTGTAGCAACACTTCATCTCAGCTCTGCTACGGATTTCTTTTTTTTTTTTTTCTTTTTTTCTTTTTTTTTTTTCCCTTGTAGAGACATCAGCCGGCTCTATAGGCAACTGCCAGGAACAAGGGGGCTGCTCATGCAATCGCACTGCATTCCACAGGTTGCCCACTCGCCCACCTCTCTGCCTACAGAGACACCGCTCTCTGTGCCTGCGGAAAGCACGGAGGAGGCAGCATGTTCCTGCATCCCCTTACTGGCACGCAGAGCATTCCCATCCCTTTTTTGTCCCGTTTGCTTCTCCCCCGGATGAAGAGCTCAGGGAATCTGCATTAAAAAAAAAAAAAAGAGTGCAGGGATAAGTGTTGCATAAAAAGAAAAAAATGCAGATAGCAGGTTACTGGTGTACACAGAGATGAGATTTTCTTTTTTGTGAATGATGAAAAGGCTCTTTTGGGTGAAGAAGGAATTCACCATTACTCACCAAAGGGGATATTGATTTTTGCCCTCTCATGGCAGGTGGTTAAAGGAGGCAATTTAAAAATATCAAAGACCACATAGTATGTAACTGGTATAAGGCGACAGATTTGCTTCTTGCAGTATTGTTATGGCAAGTTTAAATCCTCTAGCTGAATGTGTCGT
This sequence comes from Tinamus guttatus, assembly GCF_059628265.1. Taxonomy (NCBI): domain Eukaryota; kingdom Metazoa; phylum Chordata; class Aves; order Tinamiformes; family Tinamidae; genus Tinamus; species Tinamus guttatus. The sequence continues at coordinate 34,229 of NW_028288852.1, forward strand.
TTTAATTTCTTAGGCTATGATATGAAATGTGAAGTATCTTCTTATGTGGAAGACCACTGGTGCTAGTAAACAGATGTCAGGGGGATGTGTGCCAGCAACATAGACTCATGTCTTAAAGCCTTGTTCATCATCTATTTTTGTTTTGTTTTGTCTTACCTTAATTTGGGGAGAATGGAAGGGAAATATGATAAAAAATGTTGGAGTAGCAGTTGGGCTGTTCTTCTTAAAAAAAGAGTGAGATATCTCAGATGTTTCTCTAAAAGTGAGGCTCTGCGACAAAGAGATCAATAACTTTGAGAAGGTGAAAATTATTTAGTGTGATGCAATGCTCTTCAAAATAGAATATTTCAGTTTACCCCAGAGATCTTTTCCTGAGATGACAAATATACACTGTGGAAGTTTAGTGCACATTTTTGTGTCTCTGCCCAATTCATATTGATCAGTTCAGTTTCTGTGTGTTGTGATTATTACTAACGAGGCATAAAAACTATACTGAAGATCCTTCTTGTATTGAGATGCTCAGCTGCTAATCAGGATAATTCAAAATAATTTTAGAATATTTACTATCGTTTTCAAGTAAACATTTTAAACAACCAATTCTCTGATCACATTTAATGCTAAGACAGATGAAGCCAGTGAAAAAGAAATGTTGAAATGAATGGGCCAAATGCAAGTTTGGTTCTCTTCCAATGACTGCGAGGCAATGATACCAGGGAAGAATTTGATTCATTCGTGCCTCACCAAGGAAGATTATAATCCTGTAACATTTTTCTGTTCTACTGATTTTCTGAGATTGCCAGTAACTAAATTAGAATGGATAGTTGGGTTTTCAGTGCAATATAATGACCACTTGTTGTTCACTGAACACCTGCAAAATATCAACTTAGGAATAGATTGGCTTTTGTTTTCACTAGCTAAGTGCTGTGTTATCTACTGACATATTGTACAGCTTTTAGTAAATTCATTATATTTTCATAAAGAACTTAATTTTCTAATTGATTGAGGAGTTATTACAGTAATTTAAGTGCTATCATAATTGTCCACATAGTTGGTATGGGTGCAGTGCACTCTGGATAGGATACTTTTCAGTCTTAAAATGATTTATTTATGGGCAGATCCTTTGCATGCATCAAGTCCCATTGGCTTCATGTTCTGCACAGATGGAGCTAATTGGAGGATTAGTAACTGTGAATTTTATCAGCCTTGTGCTCACTACACAAGGAGAATAACTTTGTGTTTAGATGTTTAATAGACTTGTACCAAAGCTTTGTGTTCTAAAGGATAAATATATATAATAGAACCATGAGGGCAACTTGATTTGGAGATGCTTTAGGTACTAGTACAGATAAGCAGTAACTAAACTTTCTGTTGCGCAGTGATTCTATGGTGCCTTGCTGGAAATGAATTAGTAGTTTTCTTAATGGACAGGGTTTCATCTCACTTTTTGGACCTGCTGGAACCTGCATTTTGGAGCTGGTGGTCTTGGAAGAAAGAGCAAGGACTGACTAACGGTCCCGATCCGGGAGTCAAACCCATGCAGGCAGATCCCTACATCTGCGCAGAGTTCCACTGAAGAATCGCCACCAAGGTTTGGAGAGCCACTAGCTTTGTGGCCATTACGCATGGGTCTATGTGGCACAGCTTGCCTGGGGGAGCATGGGTGGAAGGTAGGAGGACGGGTTCCTCCTCGTTGACACCATCTGGAGTGGTGTGCACGTTTCCAATCACATGGCAGCCGTGGGGTCATGTTACTCTCCACTCCCCACCCCTTCTTCCTTCTTCACCTTCAGAACCAGGCAGCATTGCCACGAGTCAAGGCTTGCTGAAGGGGCAATGGCAGGGAGCAAGCAGGTGAGGAGAGGGGAAGCTTCCTTTGCCACTGCACTTTTTGATCTGTAAATAACAGAGAAAGGCAGTCTCTGCGCTGAATTGCACTTAAAACCTTTTTAACTGAAAAAAAAATGGAATGGCACTCCCTTGACTTTGATGCTGAACATTACTTAGCTGAAATGAGAAAGGCAGCTATAATGCATGTAAAAACATTTTAATTCATTCGTTGGATGGTGTCACATGCTCTGTAATGAATGTATTGTTTATATTATTGCAGCTGGAACAAACAAGTAAAAGCGTTGACTCGAGTGCCCACATGATCACCACCGCCAGGGTACCTGCTGATAAGCCAGTACGAATTGCCTTCAGCCTGAATGAGTCCCCAGGTACAGTGTAATTTACAGAGTAATCCATAAAGAAGTAATTGCTTTTTACATTTGACATGTTCTTGCTAATGTTTACAGTATCGAGTGAAGTCCAATGTTATGGGTGGATTTTTTTTTCCTCAGTGATAGCATGTGATCAGTTTTTCTGCCCAGTAACTTTTAATGTTTTCATTAAAAAATTCACTGGACATAAATTGCTTGACTGACATCTCAGATGTTAACTTTCTTTCAACCGCCTGTGGACCTTAAGTCTGCTTAAGTCTGTAATTAACTATCAAATTTATTTACATAGATATAGTGTATCTGATATAGTATAGATATAGTATAGTATATAGTACTATAGTATAGTATATAATACATAGATACAGTATATCTGACATAGTATAGATATAGTAAAGTATATAGTACATAGATATAGTATATCTGATTTGGAGGTGTGATTTAAAAAAAAAAAAAAAAAGGAAATATGAGAACTTCATAGTGAAAGCTAGAGCAGTAAGAGACTTTCCCTTCAGCAGCAAGGCTGGAAAGTGCCACATGTGCCCAACTTGGTGAAAACTTTCAGGAAACGGATGCCCGACATGGCATGTTCCCCGACAAAGCAGCAGAAATTCCACTGATGTTTATCCTGTCAGTGCTGACTGAGCACTAACTTCCCCTATGCCACCTGTGCAGACGTGGCTCCTTTGGATTAGAAAAATATGGCTAGCTTGTGCCCTAAATTTTATTAAGGTCTGGAGAGCTTTTGACATACAGTAAAAATCTGAATAAAATGAAGTAAATCGGGAAGCATCCCAAAAAAATACCAGGTGTGCTTTTGCTAAAGGTGAGTGCCTGAAGGCCAGGAAGCCGAGATGTGTTTATAGCATGAAATACAAGGACCTCTGATAACGGTAATTGAAATCTCCTGTTGATGAATACTTTGTGAGATGGCATGCATTGTAGGGATGCTATGTCAGGAAGCTTCCTGAGCTTTGTGCGAGTACAGTTTCAGCCTGGATACATTTTTGTCATATTCAAAATATTCTGAAATGTACAGCAGATTTCTTAGTTAATTATTATGTAATATGCATTTGTGGTCACCAGCCTGAGTTCGAACCTCCTTCCCTGTACAAGGGGACTTAAAATACACATTTTTCATATATTATTGCACATAATTTACATTTCATAAGGATAAGTGATACTGAGAAGTTGGGAGAAAGAATATGATGAAATATACGTGGCTGTCTATGAGGCTCTTTTTCTTAAATTAAAATAATTACATTTTTACTACAGAAACTGATTATGAACAATTCTCAAATCTCAACATTTATTAAATTTGCTTGTCTTAAAGAGCGATGTGAAAGGAAGAGGAGTGCTCTTACAAATTATGGAAAAAGAATGCTTATGTGAGAAACTGAAAACAAGGCAACGAAAGCTGAGACCATAGGAAAATCAAAGAGGGTAGAATAATTGGTGACAAGAGATGGCAATAGGAAATGACAAGGTTGTGAGTAGCTTGGAAGAAGAAGGACATGAAAGGCAGGAAGCTTTAACTTCCTTAACGTTGCATCACATTTTATTTTTTGCTTTTCTATCCCATTAATAGTTCCAGTCTCTCTCTCAGAGTTTATAGTATCTCAGTTACAGCAAGGTAGTATTTGCTGTTACCTTTTGTTAAACTTTTCTGTATTTTTCAGTCTTTTATCATGCATATACAAGAGTTCCTACTGTGTTTCTCCTCCTTGGCAAGGATACTGTTCTCAGTTCAAACAGTTGCCTGTGTCAAGTGTGATAGTAAAGCATTAAGTGAGGGTTTTTAAAATTTTTTGGACAGCCAAGGTGGACAGGAAAGCCCTTCACCAGGGCTAAGTGGAGTGGGAATCTGTTTGATTTGAACTTTCCCTTAAATTTTATCTCATTTGAAAGGCGCAGAGACAGATTTCACCAAGTGGAGCTGTATTATCCTCCCAGGAGCTGCACAACTGCTTACTAGAAGGAACTTGCAGCATAACTAGATATAAAAAGGGGAAATGGAATGTTTCTTCTGGGTGGTGATTATCTCACTGGCTAGGATTGTGACCAAGCGCTGACTGTGAGAAGCACTGAAAGGAGAGACTGCACTCAAGAGAAGAAGCTTACTTTCTGTTAACTGGACCTACAAGAAGGGATTTGTCTTATCCTGAGCATCCAAGAATAATTTAGTTATGTTATATTATTTATCAGTCAACACAGTATGACAGAAATCGTGGCCAGCCTTATGTAGTATTTTCAATGAGAAAGTTGGCTAAACAATTCCTTAAAAGTTGCAGAATCAGCTCTTCAGCTGCTGACAGGGATGCTATATAAGAATACAATTTTATTGTGTCTCTTATTCCTGTATGTATAGATATCTATGTTTGGCTCTTTTAATGAAGTTCACTAAGCTGGCATCAAACACAGGTTTCCCAGGGTGTGTCTACACGACATATTGCACCAGTTTGACTAAAGGTCAAAGTTTTAAGTTAAAGAGTTAGAGGTATTTTGTTTCAGAACATCTTATATACTTGGAAATTAAGGGCAGTTGAATTGAATAGGGTGTTCAAAAATCAAAATAAGCATTCCTAGAGAGAAAGTTTATGATTGTCACTTAGCAACATCAATTTAATAAAACCAATGAAATTCAGTATGTATTTATTTATATCATTAAATCTCATTTATTGCACATATTAAGATAGGCTATAATAGGAGCTTTATTAAATTTGGCAGAGTGGATTTGCTTTGTGTAATTTTTCTGAGGAAAGCTTTATAAGTAAACATCCCTCCACCTTCCTTCCTAAAATAAAAGTTTGAATCTAGCTTAAAAGTTTTGCTAGTGACATGTGAGTGATAGTAAATGACTGCTTTTGAAATCATTAGTCATTTCTTTTGTTTTAAATTAGTCTACCTTTAATAAGCAGTGTAGAGAAAGCACTGATAACAAAGGCAGGAACTGACAGACAGGGGAACAAAGTGTATTTGCAAGCATAGCAAATGACTTATTTTACACCTCTTTGTTATCCTCATGACCAGGAAGATTTTTTTTTGTAGTTGATAATGCAAGGGTGTGCTGCTTCTTCAGTAGCTCCTTCACATCCTTCTCATCCATTCTCACTTTGGTTCTAATAGCAACAGAGGATTTCCAGCGGACAGTGTATTGATTGAAAAGTGGTGGGGGCTAAAATTTACAAAGCTCATTTCCCAAAATTGCACTCAGTGTGCAATTAAGTGCCTGGATTTCTGGAAATGATGAGAACCATTCTGGCTTAAGATACACTGTTAGCTCCAGAGGGTAGAAATGCTTTCTCTTTGGCTGTCTGTCCAGAGGCTTTCAGCGTGGGTCTTTCTTTGGGATCTTTTGAGCACTTTTGTGATACAAATGAGAAATTATTACTTTAAGAGAAAGTGAGAACATCATAGTACCTTCACTTTTTAGTTAGCTCTTAGACATGTTTTTGCAGCCCCACATCTTTAAGTAATTATTAGAGCTGGACCTCATTAGGACAGGAAGTACCCACTGTTGTCCTGTGTGGGAGTTTGAGAGGAACTTAAGGAAGATAATCCTCGGAGGGGCAGAGGCTGCGTCTTCTTCACAGGACCTTTTTGGCATAGGTGAAGACTTACTGAGCTAGAGATATGCTGGAGATGGAGCTTATCTCCTCTGGTATGAGCTGTTGCTATCTTTGGGATGTCCACAACTCTTATTGAACAAGCCCTCATAGCCTATTCCTGGGTCAGGCAGTGACCATTCCCCACTATTTTATGAGTGAGGTAACTGAGAGGTTGTGTAAGGTCATTTCAGGCAGAGCTGTGAATAGAACCCAGGGAGTTTCATACACCACTGCCAAATCTCAGTCACTTAGCCACAGAGCCTTCCAGGATGAATTTGATAAGTCTGTGTTTGTCTGTCAGTAACCACAGCTCTAGCCAGCAGCTCTCGCCGCACTCCCAGGGCCAGGACTGGACCCCTGATCCCCTCTTGTTCCCCAGCTAGTTGCAGGACTTGCAGCAGAGTTTGAGTGCTGCTCCTGTGCAGGGGCTGATCCGCTTACAGGATAACAGCCTACTTACATTACCAGTTTGATTCTTTAAATTAGGAGGAAGAGATCTGAATACACTTGCCCACGCTCGGGGAGAAAAAAATAGTACCTGATCATATAATTAAAAACTGGATCATAACTCAGTTACTCAAGGAAGCAGAGTTGTGATTGGCATTTCCTAAATTCTGAGTGCCTGATTTAGCAACCTTAATGTGCTTTTAACACATTCAAATTTGTATCTTCTATTTCTGTCTACCTTTACATGCAGGATCTTCTCTAACTGTGAAGATCCTAGGGAAACTGTAACTTGTGAGATTATTCTACAAGTATATTTAGATATTTCCTTAAAGTATTTATTCATCACAACGGAGCAGCCATATAAGAACAGACTAGGCCAATACTCTTTACTGTCCCAAGCAGACAGTAAAGTGTGAGCAATTTTACTTGTTTGTCACTGTCACGGAGGTTTGGGCTACCAGGACCTCCAAAGGCCAGAACATGATTAAATCATCAACCAAAAATAAGGTCAGGATGTACAGGAAATCAGGAAGAGCTACTTATTTAGAAATCATGCCACATTCTTATTTGAACTTCGGAGGCTGGTGGCGAAGTCTCTAACTGTCTCACGTGACAAATTAGTGAGCATGGCTTTACGGGGATGGCCAAAACACACACATGTACATTTTTCCTCCTTTTTTGGTTTTGACCAGAATCTTGACTCAATTACAGATGCAGTAAGTTTCTGGTTTTAGCATTTTTTTTAACAAAATTGGCTTTGTTAGAACAACCATCTTCATCTATAAATCCAGTTTAAGAGTGATGGAGAGGGAAGGCAAAAAGGTGAGATGCTGTCTGTATCTGGTGTAGAATAAGCCTACTTATTTTCAGGCTTTGTCAGTCATAGAAAAGTCACTGACTATTAGAAAGAAGGTCTTTGATTATATCAATGACACCTTATTCCAATCTCAGAACTTATTGGTGATAAAATAAGAAAAGAAAATGCAGAGAATTTTCTGAGCTCAGTTGTCCAATGAAGGAAATATAGAATAGAAGTACAGGTAGATAAGCAGATAATTGGGAGAGTCTTTTGATCTTCAGAATTGACATTTCATTGCCATTGCCATTTCAGGTATTTTCACTGTTTCTAATTTTCAGAGTCACAGATTTTTAAGGCTGGAAGCCACTGTGATTTAGTCTGATGTCCTGCATAACACCCAATTTGTAAGGGCAGTAGTGGTTCTTTTGGAAGAACATGCAGGAGGTTATAGCTTTCCCCTTAACTTTCTGAAAATATCCTTGAAAGAGTCTTAGAAGGTGAGTGATTGCTGTCATTTCCCTCTCTGTGAAACCTAAGCATGTGCCTAATTTTTGCCAAATGATTTTTTTTTGTGATTGCTGTTTTTGTTACTTTGATGACACTGAAATGCAGACTGACCTGAAGAAGTAATTTATTTCACTGGAAGCTATGAGGAAAGTTTTTGTTCATTCTGTGGGAAACAAGCTTGCAGTTAAAGGTTTCCGTTCATTTTTGCGGATGAAATAGTTAAGCTGAGAATTTCAGAAGAGCCTAAGAGAATTAGGAACTCAAAAAAATTTCAAGCTACCAAGGTCTCCAGCTTATCTGATGTGCAGAACATCATACGATTTAAATAAGTCTTAAACTAGCATAACTAAAAAAAACCCCAGCAGCTGTTCAATAGATGCTAGGGCAGGCCCATTATAAAATGTACTATGGTATGCTATAATGGTTAGGATACCGATATGTTCTATTTTTAGTACCATTGACTCAGTCACTTGAGTTCAGAAAATAAGCAGGGAACATCTGCTTATTGAAAGGATTTCCTCTATAGTACTTTCTTTCTCCATTCTATCTTTTTTGAAGTATTTCCAAGCTTTTGAAATTTTTTATTGTTTTTTTTTGAAGGTAATAGAATATATTTCTTAATATCCTGATACAGCTTTGACTTCTTTTTATTAATAGTAGATGATTCAGGAGAAAAAAAAGCTGATTTTCCCTCAAAATTTCTTTGGGTTACTTTTGCCTCGTTTCTATTAAGTTAAAATCATCAAATGTCCCTTCTTACTGCTCCTGTACCGAAGGTTGTACTGCTGGAATTGTCAAAACAAATATCAGCTTAACTGCTGTCCACGACTCAGGTCCAGTATCGCTGTCAGAATATTTATCAACTATTCAGCCAAATATTTGTAGAGCAGCTGTACTCCCAGTACAACTGAGTCCTATTCCGTCCTTCCTTTTAGCCCTGCCGTATGATTCATCTTTCTTCTTTTAGAATATTAGACTATTTTTAAATATTGTGCAAGAAAGCAACAGCAACTTAAAGATAAACACTTTCATATCATGGTGAAACAACTCTGTATAATCACAGCAATTTATTTATTTTCCAGAAGGGAAATGTTTGGGACAAGGTATACAAAATGAAGTTATGTGGGAAGGGGAGGTATTTTTTTTTGTTAATAACAGCAAGAATCCTGCCCCAAAAGACATAGCACTTCACTTTGGTTTCTGATGAAGTTTATGGTTTTGCTTTTGTCTCTGTCTCCCTGTATCTTTTTCTTCTCTGGCCATCCCTTCCTAAAACTTCTTGTTCGTGTAGGTTTTCACAATGGCATGCAGACTGAGCCTGGGGATAGCTTGTTTCCCTGGTGCTCAAATCTAGCCATGCTAGTTGAAATAATGTTTAGACTGTAAGTTATCTAGTATGTTCGTTCTTGGTAGTACAAGGTGGCGTATTTTACTCTTCACCCCTAGGCTGATTTGCTGTGTGACCACTGGTGGCAGGGTAAAGAGATAAAATGCTTAATGGGACACATAATGGGACACTGGGATCTATCCCAGTCTATACTCATTAAGAATATGCAGAATACTGCTTTGACGTATGGTTCTGTTGCAGTGTACAAGTCTGCTGGCACAGGGCAGTTTGCAGAATGCGGCCTACGTTAGCAGTGTTCTCCTGGGAGAGACATCCTTGTTTAATTTTGACCCATTACATATAATTGACGCTGTAAGCTGGCTCATAGTAACCTTCTCTTTACCTCCCATAACCTGTAGTAAGATACGTAAACAGTCATCACAATCCAATCCAATGCAAAACTGATAGTGTGAAAGTCACTGAGTAAGAAATATTGCGGTGGCCAGTTGTGACGCTACCAAGCATGATTCATACTGCTGATCCCAGTCCAACTGCTAGTGGGCAGGTGTCCACATCACAACACTGACGTAACTGGCACACGCTGTCCCACCTTGCTGGAAGCCTGTGCTAAAAATAAAAAATAAAATAAAACCACAATTTGGCAGATTGTCATGAATGAATGGACCCTATCACATAAGGAGAGGTACCTACAGGTCATAGTAAAGACATTTCTTTGCAGTATGAAGTGGTTTATAGTGTTTCACCATTCTAATCGCGTCTGTGTAGGTAAAAGGCTTCTAGGTCCAAAGCTTTGCCAGTGTGGTTTTTGTGTTCTTATGGTTGCCTGTGAAAGGTGGGAGAAAGCATTTCTGTTACTGCTGTTTTAACCCCGCTAAGCCACTGTACTGTGATGGGGCTTTTCCTTTTCATTGAAGTCATGACCTCTTCGACAGCAGGATGCTGTCTGTTGAAGTTTCTGTAGTTCTTTGCACTGTGTGGACAGATCGAGAAGATTTTTTTGAATTGACTGGGTTTTTTTATATATTTTTTAGTTTGTTTTGCTTTGTTTCACTTTTTTTTTACAATATCACATGCTGTATTCCTGTAACTGGACTTGTTTTACTTCCTATTCACCACAGTACAGACAAGAGTTTATGTCTTTCCAACACCTAAACATTTTCCTCTTACTAAGGAGTTTATATTAAAGTATCTCAAGTGTAGAAAGGTAAGTATACAGAGGTGTTTGAAGGGTCCTGATATTATTATGGATATGTTCAATGTACAACTACATCAACAGATCGTTTGAAATGCCTTTTTTAGTAGGTATTAGTTTTTAAATTCATGTTTACCTTTTAGATGATGCTTCTCCTGAAAATGACCTCCCTTTGGCTTTTCCAGAACTAGATCAGCAGCTGCAGGTAACTTGTTTATTCTACTTCATGTTGATTACATTTGTTATATTAGAAAAATCTGGATGTTACGCTAAGATAGGGTTTTTAGTGTTGCTTCTTTAAATTGTTAACATTTCTCGAGACTTCACATTACCATAAAAGGAATCAATTTTCTTTCAAGAGCTGCAGAAAAATCATTTGACATTTTTAATCCAGTTGCAGAAAATTATGGCTATTATTACAGTCTCACATGCTTTTTTTATTTTTTACAATTACTGTGCAAAACCTGACCAGGAACAATTGCCCTACAATGAACAGTTCCTGTACTTTCAATGGGAGAAGGTGTGAGGCAGGTATTATATGCTAACACCTGCAAGCTGTGTGAAGATCGGTGCGATAACCTTCCTCTGAAGCATTCCAAGAGAATGCAGAGGTATAGTTTGCAGTGCCATCTTGTCTCTAATCTTGCTTAATCTCCACTATAAATAATGGCATCCTCAATGTTACGATAGTTCATTCTGCATAACCAGCAACTCTAGTGGTTGCAGGGCGAAAGAGGCGAATGGTTTTGTGACCAGGCTGATGTGTGATGCTGGAGCAGCAAGGGAGAGCCCCGGTGCATCGCTCAGTCAGATATCGTCTGTGGAAACTCCATGGTTCAGTGGGCTCAGAGCCAGGTCTATCCAGGGATTATTTCCCTTTCCTCTGTGGCCGTTCTGGAGTGTTTGTTGGCCATTGCAAGGTACTTCAGATCATCTGTGTCCCAGGAGCATTTAGACTTCCTCTGATATTTCAATACGCAGCCAGTTGTTTCCTGAGTGTAAAGTGAGAACGGCATTAGCAGACCATGTTGTCCAATGATGTCACCCTTCCTGTCCCCATCAACTAGTGAGACAATACGGGAGGGCTGCTGATCTAAAGGACTTTATTTTCTCTCCTGTTACTCTCATCAAAAGGAAGGCTGGAGAAGGAATTGAGAAAGGCAGAGACTCTTCTTGTTCCGTCCCTCAAATCCTGAAAATAGAGGCAGGTTCTTTCACTGGCCATAGCTGGGCAAGATTAAAGGGAAGAGCAGGAAATTCAGATCTGCACTGAGCGGAAGAGGAAAGTATGTTTGGTTTGTGCTTGGTCCTGATGATTCTAAAGGTCTTTTCCAACCATAATGATTCTATGTTTGCGTCTTCATTCTGCTGACCTTCCAGCACAGCAAAGGACAATTGGTATTTTCTCTCTCAGCAGAAATAAATTTGAGAAAAACAATACTCTTTCGTGGCTGAAATGCTGAACTGAAATTTAAGAACCTGCATTATTTTTCTCACTCTGTCAGTGACAGATTGTGTGATCCTGGAGAAGTTGCTGCATCTCTGTCTATGCAATGAGGTTAATAGTTTCTATCTTCTTGGTTAAAGAACAGGGAGATCTGTGGGTGATGAGGGCTCAAAAAGAGCAAAGTATCATTATCATTACTACTACATTGGTACATAAAAACAAATTACCGGTGTTAGATGTAGGTACTTTACAGGCAAAATGATGATTTTTATTAAGACTTTTACAGCCCATTTCTGGAATATATAATGTACTCTCTAAATATGTACTTTCATGATAGATTGAAATTGTTGCCCTGGAAGCATTCAAGTCCATTTGATAAATAATAGCCCTTCAGTAAGAGTTTTCTAAGTGCACACAGAGCAATTCCACTAAGTACACTCTTTTGATCTAGCACCTAGCATTTTTTTTTCAAAAGAAACCTAAATCCTTCCATTACCTTTATGATCTCAAGATGACAATAAATTCAAAGAAACAATCAAAGATTTTAACTCAGATAATATTCTTTTTATTATCCTTCAGAAACTTTTTCTTGGCAGTGAATTCAAAGGATAACTTATGAGAAGGATCTGGCTGACTCAGCCACTCTAAAGTGACTGTTAGTGCTTTATCCTTTAGCTTTTCAAGCTTATATGTTCATTTTTATTTTGATGTCTTTATGTTCCAGCTGAGGTAGTTGTATCAGCACAAGATTCTGAGTTGATGCTGTGATAGCAGGGCTTTCTGCTTTAGCAATAAATACTTGAATTTCCTTGCCCCTGTCAGTCTGGATCACACCTTAAAAGTTACAACTGTTTAATATAATTGCATCATATGTAAACTGCTTTAATGTTTCAAATACCCAACAACTGCAACAAAGTCATAATTTACCTAGTTGCATTTTCCTATTATTTAAGTTATTGTTTGTTTTGTTTTAATTGCTATGATCTAAACTGATAATGCTATCTCAGCTCTGTATAGTACGTGGTTGCAATTTATGTTACTGTAACCAACCAGTCTTGAAAAGAGCTAGTTCCCATATTAAATAGGTATTTAAATGTAACAACACAGACTTCAGCAGGACCTGCCTAAGTACTGAATGGTGGAGTCCCTTGTCATTCCATCCACACTTTTCTCTATCCTAAAGTTAGCTAGTATAAAGCAGCACACATGAGGTTTCGTGCAAATGCACCCTTTAATCAGCTCTGGCACAGTAGTCTGAAATGCTTGAATTTGTGAGAATGCTGGTACATACTTTCATAATAAAAATATCACAGCTAGACCCGCAAGATTTTCATCACCATGCCGTAAATACAATCAAAGGCATTAGTATTTTATTTAAAGAAGCAAACTATAAATGCCTGGTAGGTGGCTGTATAATAATATGCACTTAAAAAAATGTGGTAACTTGTCAGCTCTCCAATGTATAGAGGAAGATTTCAAAACTTGTAAGAATGAAGAGCCCAAATTAGTTGATCTTTGGGTTGGATTTTGAAAGTGGCTTGAAAGATATGTGAGTTCACAGAGTGACTTGGAAATGGGAGCCTTAGAATTTTATGCATGCAGGCAGCAGACCACAGCCTGAGTCTCAAGCAATTTGCACCTCTGTTTTGGGCTTCAAGCCCTTGTCCTTCTATGTTAGGCCCTGGCAGGCAGCTTGGCTGTTTGAGCAGAGTTACCTAGCGTTCCCACTTTTCCTACTACGAGCCTACCATGCTTAACTCCCTGGGCACTGGTATCCAATAGCAGGGCCAAAGTTCACTGCAGCCTCCCCATGCCCGGGCAGTGAAACCTGCTCTCAAGGCGCTGATGCCAACTTTGCAGACATAGAGGTGGAACTGGCTTGAGAAAAGGTATTTCTGGAAGACTAATTGCAAGTACATAATGCTCTAAAAACACTCTTGCTAGAAAACAGTCTTAACAGCAGAAAGTTAGAGCTTCCTTCTGAAGAATAAAAATGATCAGTCGAGCATGCTGATCTACTGTGTAGACTACTACGTGCAGACTGAAAATATTGCCTTCTCAAATTACCTTTCTGAATGCTATGTTTGCCAGTATTTTTACAGGAATATGTTCCAACAAATAATTTGTAAGAAAATAACATCTCTAAGTCAAAACTTTTTATTTTGTCTTCTTTTTAAGAAATATTATGTAGGGCCACCTCAGAAAGAAGCCCTATATATAAGAATAAAGGAGTTAAACTACGTACAGGAAAAGCCTAATCTCTTTGCAGGTTTTTTGATAAAAATCATGCAGTTCCTAAGATGCCCAAGTAAATCTAAGTTCATGTTAATACAGTCTTTGCTTCTGATTTCTTTCACTTGCAGTCTTGTATTTTTTTATTTTATTTTATTTTTCCCACTGAAGAGCAGCCCTTTGGATAAGGAGAAAGCACTTGCTTTTTTGAGTTTCAGTGTTTTTTTTTCTCCCCATTGTGTAGCTAATGAAGTCAGAAGTGCAGAGAAGTGCCTATGCTCACTACATCTGTCAGTTTGTTGTTGGGAAAAGTTAACCTTTGCCCCATGTAAAAGCTGGCCCTGGCCTTGGAAGGCACCCCTTTGATTAGCTGCCTCTTGGGTAGTGGCCTCTCTGACAGACAGTCTACTAGTGGTTATTTGCTATATTTAGACACCACATCAGCATCTAGGGCCTTGGTGTTTAGGTCACTGAATATAGATGAAGGTATCCCATGTTAAATGCCTACATTATTTAGCCCTGTGTTTTGTCTCTCCTATTCCAGCATTTCCTGTGATTTACTCAGTTCTCTCTCTCTTTGCTTTGAAAGTCTTTATTCCAGCTGAGAATTTCAGCCTGAATAGGGAAGCACAGAACTCATATACAACACAGGGAGTCTGTGCCATCTCGTTTTATGAAATCATGAGCTTGATAGAGGCATTTTTATCATATTCAGTGCTATAAATCTTCTGAAATCAATGAAGTTAGATGACCATAAAATTGCTGCAAGAGAGAAGATGCTCCAGTCATTTATCATATCAGTTTATTAAGTCAAGGGAATGGTTTTCATGCTTCAGTTGGAAATGTCTATACAAAAAAAAAATGAAGATATTTTATGTCATGAAACGGCCATTTTGTTATATGTGATGCGTACATTTAGCATTTAGTAAACAAAACCTTGTTTACTCTACAACTTGAATAATAGAAATCTCACTTCTACTGTGAATAACCTCTGTAGAGGCATACAGATAATTTTAGAAAGCCAAAAAAGTATACTGTATTTTATTATATATGATATTTTTGAAAATGTATTAAATTCTAAGAGAACTTCCAGAGTGTCTTGGTAGCCTAGAATTAGATTGTATGGCTTATGCACTTGATAAGACTGCTTTAATATTGCTGTGATTACTACTAATGTTATTTTAGGTTATGTAAATCATGCCTGCTGATTCAGAGCACCATACTAAGATGAGAAAAAGATTGGAAGATGTCTCCTAAAGGAGACCAAAACAGCCAATTTCTTCCACCTAGCCGCTTTGAAAATTTGGAGGGAAGAGAGCTGATTGTTTTTGTAATAAACTTCTGAACTAGACTACAGATCTCCTGGACTAGATATTTGTGATTAGCTGATGGGTTGCAGTTGCTCAACAAGACCTAGTTGCAATGTATAGATACCAGTTTCGCTTGGTATACTTTGGTTGTTCCTGTTGTGGAGGAGTACCCAAGGCCATATAATTAATATGGCCATGTGCAAAGCATTGATAGCAAACTTTCTGGTTCTCCAGAATTGTTTAGCTGCAAGTAACCAATTCTACAGAAAGTGAGGTACCACTTACCTTAATTAGGCCAATGCTGAGGACTGCCCTCTAGGTGAGTCCACATGTTCAGCTGTCGAAAATTCATGACACGGTATTTTTCTATAAACCTTAATCTTTTCAGAAGCGCACTTTGTTTTTCATTTCAAAGAGCCTAGAATCAAAAACTAAATGTGAACAACCCAAAGTACATTTAAAAACAGAGTGTTACTAATTTTTGGACACTCGGGTAATTCTATCAACTACACAGAACTTACCAGTGCAGCTGTGAACATGTGTGGATACAGAATGCTGATATTAAGATGGGAAGGCAAAAAAAAAGAACGTAAAATACACTTTGTCATGCAAGTGAAGTGAATAAGAAGACTGAAAACAACCATCTTTTAGATTTTAATTAGAACAGTTCCTTCAACCTACCTTATAAAACAGGTCAGCTCAGGCTCTCCTATTTCTCCACGAACTGCCTTTTCATAGCATCTTTCCACATCTTTCTTTTCTGATTCCAAATAAAAATTTGAACGAGTAGTGCATGTGTCTTATGTGCATATACCTATATGCATATATATGCATATATTGCATAATATATTGCAGAATAGCCTGTAAGAGAGGTCTCTTAGTGTCTAGACTCTGTAAAAAATTTGTCAAACTGAGTTATTCAGTAAACTACAGAGATTTTTTCCCATGCTGAAAATAAGGGAAAACAGGATAGACTGGGAGTATCAGGGAAAGCTGTAGCTTTTCTGATAGCTTTGTGAAGAAAAGCAGAGATGCTGCACATACATGTTTTGCCAGCACAGGAAAATGAGGGTGGATGTCACTGAAGCCTGAAATAAGCAGGATTAAAAGTAGCAACTGTTGCCATTAAATATAACTTTCTTTGGCAGGGCCTTTTTGCTTATGTAGCAGGTATGCTTTTATATATATTAATTTCTGGATGGGTGAGATATGTCATGAAGTAGCAAGCTGGGGTGGTACTGAGGAGAAATTAAAGTATGTTTGTTGGATTTTGAGTGAAAAAATACAAACTGAAAACTGACAGTTATTCAGGTATGTACAAATTAGTTGCCTATGTAAAGTCTTCCCAAAAAATAGAACTTAGGCTTCATGGATGAAAAATACTTTGTCTTGGAATTCCATTTCTTTTTCTCTGCCAGAGGTGAGTTGCCAAAGGAAGGCCACTCATGTAGCATCTATAATACTACGTAAGGCTTGGTCGTAGGCATTCAGAAAAGGTATTGAAGCTGGAATAGGAACCAGACAAACAGATAGAATAATCTAGGGAGAATGGAAATAATCACCTAGGAGAGATGAGAGGGATGTAGCTTGGTTGACCTACCAAGATGTAAGTTTGAGAATTGCATAATGCATCACAGGTAAAACAGACGGGACAGAGAAGACCTGTTTAAATTAAGGTCGATGCTGGCACAGGAAAGACATGTACAAACTTTTCTTCAATAAAATCGAAGTGGAAATTGAGATTTCTAGTCCTTGGTGAGGCTCTGAGACAGTCTTCTGCCTGGGTCAGGGGACTTAAATTGTTCTAAGGTAGAACTTAATAAGCCCATGAGTCCCAGGGTTTGTCTGTGATAGCAATGGACAAGATTCAAGGTTTTGTACACTCCTCCCAACTCCATTTAGATGAATAAATATTACTGTTCTGTTACTGTTCTCTCTTTTGAGAAAATAATAGTGGAAATATCTGCTGACTAGTTGGGATTACTGCTTTGGAACAAGAAAATTTTGCGTTTGTTTCTGCATTTGTTTTTTAAGGAGTTTTACCCTACCCTTTACCACCTGAAAATGCTTCTCCTGATGGGGACAGATGTGTCATTAATTCTATGTACTCCTGTTTATCTCAAAAAAGAAGGCTGGAAGACATGGGTAAAGTAATTTGTGTTGCTTTACATTTTCTGATTGGCAGAACAAAACCGAATATTTTATCTCCAGATTTTTCTTGTCATTGTAGTAGAGCAATCTATTAAATAGGAACACATAAGCTTGCGCTTCATGCACTAGTGAGCAAATATTACTTATGTTATCTGTGGGTATTACCTGCAAAAACCTCTGATGGAAATTTCAAGCTTTAAAGAAAGCAAACCATCATCTGGTCATCTGGTCTCAATAAATCAGAATCAAATTTACATTTTGTAGTAAAAATGTAGCCTTAGCTTTTACATGGTAAACAGGCAGCTTTATGGAGTGAAAAAGGCTCCCGATTTAGCACTTGATAGCATCACTCAAGATTGAAACCATATTGTATGAAGAGAATATTAGTAAATGATTGTTTCTTGTTGCAAGTTTATTTTGAGTGAAAACCTTAAAATATCAATGTGAGAAAAAATGACATTGAAGAGGAAACAAT
Source organism: Tinamus guttatus (assembly GCF_059628265.1). Taxonomy (NCBI): domain Eukaryota; kingdom Metazoa; phylum Chordata; class Aves; order Tinamiformes; family Tinamidae; genus Tinamus; species Tinamus guttatus. Next base: position 51,961 of record NW_028288852.1, read on the forward strand.
GAGAGGAAGGGGTTTGAAAATCAGCAACTGGTTCTAAGTGGGAATTAGATACTAAGTCTCAGCATGACTAGATAATTTTTAGCTCTCTAAATATAACTTTTGAGTGGGAAGATGGAATATAGAAACTGAGTGCTGCTTTAATTTTTAAACTGGTTTAAACCAGCTAGATTTGCAGAAACTAAGTTGGAAGCAAAAGCAATTATTTTCTCTTCTGAAGGATCACTGTTTAGGGACTTTCCCCCTGGATACTGTTCAAAATTGTTTTATTGTGATGCATTTGTTGTTTGCTGATCTCTGGTAGATACCAGAGCTACTTTGGCTCACCCTTGCATTCTCGGATTAGAGCACTGAGACTTCTATATTCTGTCCTGTTAAATTTATGCTTATTATTTGGGTGACTATATGGATGGTGCTATTGCTCATCCCCATTGAAATGCAACTATTATTCCTTTCCTAGGAATCAGCTTCACCAAGTAATGGACAGCACTTTCCTTGAGATTCTCCAAAGTGTTCCGTAAAGCAATTCTGACATAGCATTTTTACATTCAAATCTTGGAAGACGAGTGTCTGTTTCAAAATATCCATGAGGAACTATGTACCATATGCAAGTATTTGCAAAGGTCCATATGATAGTTACATCTATTTATTGAGGTACCGCTGAATTTACCCTGCCCGTGGGATTAATCCTTGTCTGTGAATATGTTAAGTTAAATTTAAATTCGCTAAAACAGAGCGTTGCAAGTTCACAAACAGGAAATGTCTGAGACCTTGTGCTTTTCTTTCTTTTTTTTCTCTATCAGTGTCACTGGAGTATTTTACTACAAATATGAGGCAAAATAGGACAATGAGAAGTAAAGAAATTGTCCACTAGTATCATGAAAGGCAACTGGATGTTCTTTAACTGCGTAGTAAAGGAACTATTTTAAGTGTTTCCTTTTGCTTCAGACAGATGGCTCAAGCATGCTATTTGGAATTCACTTACAGTCAATTGATTCACAGCTAATCATTTAAAAATGCTACACTTCCTGAAAGTGTTATGGCCAAAATGTGACAGTCAGGTCTTAAGCCTGAATTAAGTTGCATGCTTCTTAAGGAACAAAAAAGCACTGACAATTTACCAGCCTATCTTTTCAAGACTTAGCTGTAGTTCATATGAGGAGTCCCAGGACTGAGGGGTTTCTTTGACATATTTATTACCTTCAGTTTGCATTAAAAAAAAATCCTTTCTACTCTAATGTAGATAGTCAAGTCACTCTCCTTTATCTTTTTTTTTTAATTGCTGTTGTTTTCCTTCTACTATTAACTCTCTTTGGCGCATCTCATGGAAAATCAAAACACTGTGCAAATGTAACATTTAACTCTAATATCATTTATCTTAACTAAGCATGTCGGATTGAGGCATTCCAAGGATTGAACCTGTCATGAAATCTTGGCTTCACTGGAGTCAGCGGTACAACTTCTATTGAGTCCAGCAGGATCAGCATCCCATCCCCAGTCTTCCAATTCATGTCCTGTCCCATTTGGTATTAAACTGGGAAAAGCATCTCTGTGAAAAAAGAATAGTCAATAGCTTTCAATATCTTTCCTTCTCATCTTGCAGAACTGGAAAATAAGAGCCTGTTTGCACTCAAATTACCATTCTGCTTAATGATGTAGTTTCTACAGTGAAAATATGCTCTTATATTTTATGTTACAGTGTAGATGTGGATATGATCAGTGAAACAAATTTATCATTTTTATAGCAGAAAAAGAGTGGGGTAGGAGAGAAATCTTTTATTAAACAATCTTTCAGGTGTACTTGAGGATACAAGATTACAAGGAAAGTTCTGAAAAAAATAGTAAGTTTTGGAGGTTTATGCATATTCTTATACATGAAAGTGTTTAAGTGTTTATCCCTTCTGTGAAAGACTTTTACTAGGACTATTAGGCCTAATAGATCTTGCAGTGAGATTTAAAGGGATTTTTCTCCGAGTAATCGTCACAGAACTGATGCATTAATTCTAATATTTCATTCAAAAGCAGTATATATTTTTTCTTCTTCTATTTGTAAAGCCTCTGCCTCCTTGTCATGACTCTAAAGAATCTATGCAGGTCTACAAACAGCACTGCAAAATAGCAGAAGAGTACCATGAAGTCAAGAAAGAAATTGCTCTGCTGGAAGAAAGAAAGTAAGTAACTTCACCAAAGCATTTTCTGTTGTATGTTCTCTTTGTATTCTCTTTGTAAAGCCCAGTCTGAAGTCGTGTATCTCAGACGATATTTTCTGATGTTATTCCTTTGCCTGACAGTCACAACCAGGCCATCAGTCCTTAGGATGCACTGGGAACTAAGGACACTGCATTGTCCTAGCTGTGGATCCTCCTCTTTCCAGCTGTTCTCTAAAATGTTCACTGCAAATGCCCAGGACACTTGTATCTTTGTTACACAGAAATCTAGTTCAGCTGGTGCAAGCCCATTTTATAGTTTTAAGGACTTTCTTAGTTTTAAGGATTTTCAGCTTCATGCGTTTTAATGAACAGTGCATGAATCCTCCCTTTGGTTTAGATTACTTGGCTTAAAATTACTTAACAGAATTCTATCGATCAGGTGTGTTGCCTCTGTTTATACTCACAAGCTGCTTAAGTAGGTGACCTTTTTTTTGGCTACGGCCTTTACTCCTACTCCCTCCATCTTTACATGACTCCTAAATGGCCAGGTGCCCTCAATGACTCCCAGTTCCTGTCCATAAAAAAAAAAACAAACAAACAAAAAAAACCTGACAAAGCCATTCTGAGAGAGAGAAAGGGAGGAGGGTGAATAGAGAATGTATTTACCAGATGACCAAGGCCAAGGAATAAGAGTTACTGCTAGGTAAATTCTCCTTCTCCTTGAGATGCTTTTCTGTTTTCACATTGACACTATTGTTGACTTCAAACAATGTTACCTTCTTGAGGGAGAGTTGCCTCAGTGTGGACCTCCAGGTTTTCTTGCAAAAATAAAACCAAATATCTCATGAGGTTTCTGTGCATAGTGAAAGAGGGAATGGAGCTGAATGAGGGAGGGGATGTATGGCAACAGTGGTCACAGGAGCTCTGGCAGAGAGGGCTCTGAGTATAGGGGAGGAATCACTGTAGCTGTTTCATAGTGGTCTCAGTGCAGCTGACAAGGGCAGTTCAGCTGGCTTTGCATCTATGGGAGCTCTCAGCTGCAGAAGCATGCTGGTGGGGGAAGCTGCTGATACGCTGTAGCCTTGGCAGTACAGATAGCCAAATACCTCCTTCAATCCAAACTACACGGGGTGGGAAAGTGAGACTTGTCTTTATTGGCATTGATCGCTATAGGCACAATATGGTAAGTCTTTGCCTAGCATGTTGGAATTCGCTTGAGGGTTCCCACTACCAGATCTCCTTCCATTGCTGACACATTAGCACAGAGGTGAACAAAAAATAGCCAAAAGAGATTGACACTAAGTTGTCCCAGTATTTGAATTTGATATCTTGTTAATTAAATATGGCCAATCAAAATTAATTGGTGAATTTAAAAAGCTATATATAGAAGGTAATTAAAATAAATTTATAATGATTTGTCAAACTAGTTGTTTTAAGTAAGCTGCTAACATGTGTCTTTGGTAACAAAGTGACTTCAGTGGGAACCATGCATGCTTGACCTCCCTGAAAATCCAAACTGCATATAAAATGTTAAATGGTGCTTTATGTGCTTAACTTTACATGTATAATCTCAAAAAAAAAATAGCAATAGATTATTTGGTTTATTGGAGTGTACTAATTGCATAGTTGTTATTGACACATGCCTGAATTAGTTTTGCATATTTACAAGTAAGTTTGAGGCTCTTGAAGGCTAGACACATATCTTGGCATCTACAAGAATGAAATTTTGTCTGCATTTTTGCATGTCTGTGCAATCTATAGTACTAGTAAAAGATTAGAAGTATTTTACTCCTTGGGAATGACAGATACCTGCACAAAATTATTCACCTGAGCTCAAAACTACCCTAATCAACCTCTGAAACCATGAGCCTCTTAGCCATGGTCATCCTGGATGAATTAAGAGGCCTCAAACTGGCATCTTGACTCCAAGCATGTGTGTCAGCACTGGAACAATGTGAGGAAGTTTCCACTATTGCTACCTTTGATTAACCTGTTCTGTGAGTATAAATGACTTCACTACCCAGTAAACACATGCTGAAATAAGAGAGCTCATTAATGGAGCAGATTCCCTTACTGTTTTTCTTATGGGCCTCGTAATTACAAATTTGTGGCATAGATATTCACATGCCGTGTAACTGTGAAATGCCTAGACTTTACGATGTCCAGCACCTTTCAGCACTTCAGAGTTCCCTAATCTGAGGAAGTGCTCCTACAAGCACTAGAATTAAGAATACTCAATTGCCTACAGATTGGTGTGCCATGATTATTTGATTTTGAGGTTGAAAAAGGTGCAAGTGCCAACTGAAGTTCTTTCCCCATCTGGGAACTGTTTATGAAGTCCCTCTCTAGGTAGATTCTCTTGCATGTTGTATTTTGGGGGAGGCTAATGATACTGCCTTTCCATCCTTCTTGGTGTCTTTTATTTTCTAAGCATGTTTTCGTAAAACCTGTGAAAACCTAACTCTTTGTGAAAACCCAACACTTCATCCCCATCAAGTTTTTTTGAAGTTGGAAGGTGGATTCAACTCATTCAGATATATACACTTTGATTTTATATAAAACTAAGGAGAAAGAAGGTATATGTGTGGTAGAGAAGGATTCAACAAGATTTTTTGTTTTTTGTCTAGTGATCAGTGGCCCTTTTTTTATAAAAACTTATTCTCAACAATAACAGTTTGAAAGTTAAAGGATGGGGTAGCATATGCTGAATTGAAGAGGTCAAGATTGGGTCATGATGGCTGGGATGATATGCATATTGAATATTCCATTCTCAGAAAAGGAGATGTTTTGTCTTTAGAAAAGAAGTTTGAGGAGATGCATAGCTTTTAACCTCAAAGTAGATGTAATCGAATTGAAAAGGTGGAGTTGTTTGGATGTTTCTGAAATTTGAGCAGATTAGGAACAATTGCAAGTATTTTGATCTTACTCTGCATTTGAATTTGAAGGTATGGAGATGTATGTTCACAGATGTCTAATACACTTGGTATCTGTTTTTTTTTTCTAATATTAAATGCAATAAAATGGACAAAGACATAGTTTTATTCCTTATAAGGTGAATAAATAGTAAGTTGAGCACTGTTCTTCCATTTACATTTTTTACCAAATGCAACAAAAAGTGCTATTGAGTGATTGTCCTCCCAGTTTTCTTAACTTCCTCTCAACAGATTAACTCATTTGTGGAAGTCAGATCCCACCTGACAGTGTCTACACCCATGAAGTCTACTAGCAGAAAACTGTATTCGGAATATTGATGATGATCAGGATCAAAGCAGAAAATTGACTGATCAATTTTTTTGGATTTGGTGGTTAGGAGAAAGAAGTCATTTTAAGTTAGTATGACGTGTATGTTCTTAGCAGTGCTGGAGCCTTTTAGTTAAAAAAAAATTGCTTCAAACAAAATGTCTTTTTTTCAAAATTCTAAAATTCAAATATAAAAATAATGAAAAATTCAAAAGAATTTATAAGAAAACTGGTTGGATTTCTTTGTTAATATAAATGACCGTAGCTCTCACTGTTCTCTTCACTCAAACGCTGCCCATTTATGCCAACAAAATGTGAAGTGAAGGACAAAATCAGTCTGGAATGGGAGACATGATAGAAAAGAAACAAAAGGGTGTGGAAGTGAGAACACACCACATTTAGGTCACAGAATGTAATTTAATTTATGTTCCAGAAACACACATGTATTTCCATAACAGATGTTTTGGGGTATCTAAGTTTGGGTGAAAGGGATGGCATGGCTGGTTATTTTGAGCACTAGTTATATTGCTATTACTAGATAATGACCCTGGATTATGTAGTTAAATATTAGAGTTGCCATGGTTGCTAGCTATATCTTATATTCTTAGCTCAGGCTGGTTATCTCTTTCTTTTTCCCAGACAATTCTAATATAACTGTTCAGAAAATATAATTTGACCACCACCTGATTTAGGATCACTCCTTTTCTTTGTCATAGATATGATTTATTTTCCTTCATTTGCACATATTACCACTGACGTACTTGGAGATGTCTGTTTAATTTATGGGGCCATTCCTTATGCTTTAGAATGTTTTGATGATCCTAGGTGCATTTGCAAGGTCCCAAGTCCAAGTGGATTATCTAGGCACATGGTGTCTGGACTATCTCTCCCAACACTGTTGAGGCAAGCAGTCTTCTGACTTTCAGGTACTTTAGAAAGAAGAAAAAAAGGTATAAACCATAAAGACAACATCTTTTATTAGTATTTCTAGACTTGATTTCTCATCAATTTGCACATATCCAAAATACCTGTTACCTGCCAAAATCAGTGGAAATTAAAAGAAAAGACTGCCTGCCATACTTCCCTTTTATGTGCTGGCTTCTGAGAAATGGTGTCATTATGTTAAAACTGTCATTTACATTAAAACAGGATATCCATTTGTTTTATAAATGAGTTACTAGACTTTGAACATGCAAAGACAGTCTTTCCAGTCAGCAGCCAGCTCGCTGGGGTCTCCTGGTTCCTTTTAATGTGAAAGCTTTGCCAAATACAGAATGAGGAATTTACCTTATGGCACTATTGTACTGGAGGGTACAACCCCATGTCACCTAGGAAGAACTGTATAGCAGCACAGATGCAGGATGCTGAATACATTGTTCACAACTGGAGAAGGACAAGACAGCCTCTTCAATCCGGGGAAGCTGTTTTCCTTGGGTCTACTCCATCTCCAAATACACATTCCTCCAAAAACTCTTATCTGCTCCATTTTTAGAGATGAGCTAGCATATTCCTGCTAGCATATTGCCTTGGTATTATTCATTGAGTGTATTGCTATAAGGTTGCTCTGTGTCCACACAGGTAGTCATTAAGGACAAGAGAAATAATTTCTAACTAACTAAGACAATCCTAGTTTTCTTTTTTTTTTTTTCCTTCCTGCTGTGGTGTGGCTTGTGGTTTTTGGTTTATGATGCAAATCTAGTCTTCTCTTCCCACCTCGACACCTCTCTGAAAAAGGGCACGGCGAGTGTATGTTACAGGTTGCCTCAAAGCTTCCAGCACATTGGCACAAAGTAGAAAATACTCTGTGGATGCTGTTAATGTTTAAACGCAGGGTAGCCATTAACAGAAAACATAGATTGCACAATGCCAGGCCCATTTATTAAGCATCCATAACAAAGGCTAGATGGTGCAAGAGCTTAGTAGGATGTTCTTTAACCTCTGAGGGCTAGTTCAAATCCCAGATGAGATCAGGAGCAAATGTTAGTTAGTGTCCTCATGCTTTTGTGAGCTTCGTAAGCCACACCATTCATAACATTTAGCAATTCCCTGGTACGCTAATTTTAGATCTCTGTGGCAGGCTGGCAGTATTTGCCTGAAACATCACCCTCCCCTGTAAACAGGTGTTGATACTGATGGGAAGGGAGTAAGTAGGTTCTGCTGACTCAGAAGGGCAATTTTACTACTTCATTTGAAGGAAGCTGCTTTCTGGAAACAGACTAAACAGAAACAAGCATATTTTGATCTTAGCCCGTTTGTAGCTTGTTTAATAGGAAAGCTAAATCTCAGGGAAAAAAACAAGAGTGATCTGTGCTGCATGAGTTTCACTGGAAAGCAGCATGGGAGCCAGACTTGGAAACAGTCTCCTCTTATCAAATCCAGATTAACATTCATTAGCAGACCTGTTTGGTTTTGCACCCTGTCTGCTAGCGCCAGTCCTGGCTCATTTCCAGTAAAAGTTCTTGGTACTCTCTTTTACATGTACTGAAAGCGGAAAAAGGTTTAACCTGCTTTGAAGATGCTGATTGCTTATTAGTGTATTCATTGCACCTCCTTTAAGAACTTGATAAGCAGAAAAAAACTAAAGAAAGAGGAATGAATCTGATTTTTTTTTTTGGTACACTTCTGAGTGAACAGTCTGTAGTTTGGAAAAGTTTCATTCTTCCGACCAGCATTGCAGAAGCAGAAAAATTGCAAAGGAATACTACTGTAGCTCACGTTTGGTCTCAAGAATCAGAAATCTTCCAAAGGAAGCTTTAAGTGACTGAAGTGATTAAACTAAGAGATAAAATCCGATATTCCTTAGATGCATTTCTTACTCCCTCAAATATACTTGAGCTGGAATATTGAACTTTCTAAGCCAGATCAATTTATCATGGCAATCTGAAAACTGGTTGGTCTAGTATGGCCTAAGCAAAGAGAAACAAACCTGTTAATGGCTTCCTCCTTTTACAGGTTTTATATCTGAATTATGCCAAATGTTAATAGAATTCAGCTAAACAAAAATATAACCCTAATATTTCCTCTCAAAGAGTTGTTCAGATATGCCTGGTGAGTATGTTGTAGTCCTAATGAAAGGAAAGAGGAGAGGTTTTTGCTACCACCGACCAAAGCAGTATAAGACAAAGCTGCTAGTTACGGGAGGGTATCTGGATGCTTCAGTGCTTGGATGGTTTAAAATTCCGGTAATGGCTGTTCCTCTTTCTGGTAGCTTTTGTAGGGGGAGCAGGTTGATAGAAAAGAGTGTACCAGGGTCTCTCCTTGAGCTGTAGTCACTGTGACTGCAGCCAACCCACTTTGCCCCAAGCAAACTGCTATCCCTGGGTGCTGTAATGAACAGCACGAGATCAGGCTGGTCCTGAGGGAAGGCCATACTGAAGAACATGTATTTCCTTATGCAGATATTGAAGACTTAGCATTTTATGACTACTCTGTGACCTGCAGATAGAATTACTAGTCTGTAAGAACTTCCTGTCTGAAAGCTCTGGTCCAGCTTGACGGGAGGGCTGGAGCCCTTCAAAGCCTGTGCAGAAAGCTCTGCAATGGGAGGACGTTACATCTTCCCCCGACGACAAACAAGCATTGCCTTGGCATAACTGGGAAAAAAGTCACAGGGGTATGACAGTTAAAGATTAGCTAATCTTGGAGATAGGACGATCAAAAGAGCTAAGAACCTTTTAAAAGAGGTTTCCTGTAGCGGGGATGAAGAAGTGATTTGAGTTGGAGAGGGAAAAAAAACACAGGCCAGGCTAATCTGCTGGGTTAACTAAGTGGAGAGTGATTAGATATGGCAGGAGTTACTCATACTCTGTTGTTACAGACCTCTTTTATCTTAACGTCTGCTGAGGTCATTGCAAGTGACACTGCCCAGGAGACGGCTGCTCCGGATCCGCTCTGGGAATGCAGGGAACTGTGTGACTGTGTCCTAGACGAAGCCGCAGCTCCAAGTGTCTGCACTTAAAAAGACCAGGAGGGGTCAGGTTTGCAGTTCGATAGTCCTTAGCGGTAGAAATAAGGTCTGCATGCGTTTAAAGAAGTGATACAAAAATAATGTAGGTAGCTCAGATTCATGTGCCTACTCTTTAGTAGGAATGTTTTTCTATGTGGCAGAGAAAAGGAAACTCTGCATATTTCACAGATTCTTCAAAAGCACAAAATGAGAACAGCAAAACCTTTGCTTTCAATTATGTTTTATATTCTTCTTATTACCCATATAGGCATTTTATTCTTCTTATGAGCCATACAGGCAAAATATTAGCATACAGTGTCTAGAGACTTGATTCTCTGCATGTTCAGCTCTAATTGAAATTAAAGTATTTGAAGGCACTCAGCATTTTGCAGGTTTGGTCACTGAAGAACAAACATATCACATTTTGACAGCTTAATATTTCAAGGGAAAAGGAAGACTCTGCTCAATTAGTTTTCTATTGCACAACAGGACAGGTAATGCCATATTAGCAACCTACAGTCCAGCTTTAACATAACAGCTACTCAATTTTTACAATTTTTGTGTACTTCAATTCTTAACCTTTGCTTTTTTTTTTCATAATCATCAGAAAGGAGCTGATTGCCAGGCTGGAACAAGTGGAAAAAGAAAGCATGGATGCTGCTCAGCTGGCTAAGGAGTATGCAGAACTGACAGAGGAGAATCGAACACTGAAGCTGGCCCAGACGCAGTGTGTAGAACAACTGGAAAAGCTCAGAATACAGTATCAAAAGAGACAGGGATCCTCATAACTCTCAGCTAGCTTGTTTGAGGCAGTATAATACAGGATTGTTCCTGTGCTGGAAAGAGATTTTAAAATAAAGGTCTGTTTAATATGTTATATTACTTTACTACAGATACAGAGTATGTAGAAGTCTATATTTGATTTAATGCTTACCAGTCAGTAGCTTAATATAATGGATATTTCATCCATTATATAATGGATATTTTATTTCAAGTAACATAATTGAAGTTAATCTATCCCCATTATATGTTCTAGTAGATCAGGTTTCTTTTCTAAACATATTTCTTCCAATTTAAGAAGATATGGACACACTAGAAAATGATATAAATAGTCTCTGTGATGGGAATCTGGACCATACTAAGGCATACAGCAGGGGCAATGTTAATATATGGAATACATGTATGTTAATTTTAGTTTGGTGAAGATGTTTTTAATTATTTTCCTCATACCTAAAGTGTTTGGAAGTTATCTTAAAATGGATCTCCTTATGGGTGGAAAACATGCTTTATGAGCCCATAGCTACTTTACGGTGTTGTATAAAATTCAAGAGATTGCTCATTAAAAAATTAAAGCAACACAATTGCTTTTTATCAACTGAGTGCTTGTCAGTAATAGTTTGAAAGTTATGAAATTGAAAGGAAACAGATGAGATCATTTTGATTCCACAAGCATCAAGATAACAGTCTTTTTTTTTTTTTGGTACTTTTTGGCATGACAGAAAAAAAAAAAAAAAAAAAAGAGCCCTACTGTCAAAGTTGCAACTGGGGATATGGGAATATGTCAGTGAAAGTACCCTAAGGTTATTTTGTTCTTATTTTCTGGGCTGTTTTGAAACATGAAATGGCTGTGAGTAGGGACAGCAGTTCTGTAACATACAAATAACTTGGAATTAAAGTATTTGTTTTACGTGCTCTATTTATCCCTTTATTTTCTTAGATTGATTGAAAATTCTTTGTTATACTTCCATTTCTATTCATACAATATGTTTTTTCATTAAAAGCAGATAGAGAAAAGCCATTTGATGTTCTGAACATTCTTAAAACACCCTCTATTTTCAACTCTGCTTGACAGATGCAGCATGTTACACTTTTGTGAGGCGGGAATACAATACAAGCTTGATGTGTCACTAATACCAAAATGTGTCTTAATAACTGAAAGCTATGACATTAAGATTTCCACAGGAACTTTAGCTTTGATTGTTATCACTGATCTGTTATAAAAATGGGATTTTAGGTTAATCAGAACAATTCCCGGGGAAAGTCCTTTGGCACCGAGATATTCCCCAGTAATTTAACAGCCCCGCACAGGAGGAGGGTGCAGGGAGGTAGCTGAGGAGTCCAGCCTTGTCTCCTGCAAGAGCCTTGGTCTGAGTTTCATGGCTAAGGGCAAACAGACCCTGCACAGTCTTCTTGGTTGCACTTTGAGCACAGGAAACAGCAGAGTTTGGGACGTATTCCTCATTTCTTTATTTACTTGTTTCAAAAATGGGAGGATCGTTTTTAAAATTCATTTTTTTTAGTCACAGAATTTCTATCTAGTTTTGAAAACACCAGCTGCTCTGTATGGTACTGACTTTAGATTTTTACTTCCACAGCTGTCAGAAACTTAAACTACCTTGGACTCCACAGAAAAGTACTAGCACAAATTAACTTGAGGACCCCAATTCTTCCTAAAAGAATTTTAAACTCAGTGAAAAGTGCACAAAATGATAAGATAATGGAAGACACACAAGGCTTTCATTATCTGACTGGCTTTGTGTGGAAATGGGCTCTAAGTGCTCTAAGTCAGTCATAGGTTAATACTGCACTATGAAAGTCTTTGGGAAACATTTTACAGGTGCATAGACACCAAATTCATCGTGTGGTCCAGCTACCACCCAGGGTCTATAGCAGAAGTTTTTAAACATCCCAGGCTAACTGAATTCATAGATCTGTATTTAAACTGGTCTTTAACTATTTGCTTTAACCATTTGCAATCAACTTTTTTCCTCCTATTTTTAGTTCTGAAGTTTTTAGTTCATGCCAGCATAGATGCTCATATGTCTGAGAATAGTGACTCAGAGATTGCATGACAGTCCAAATGAGGAAAGCTAAGCTAGGAGTACCTGTGAAGAAAGATTAAAGTGTATCATGAAAACAAAAATGGAAAAATAAAGGGGGAGATTTTATTCAATGAGAAGAGGGGTAAAAGAGTGAAATATTCCAAAATTTTTCATGGACCAGTGAAATTAAATTGCAGAAAAGTCAAGATCACCCCCAAAATCACTCAAAGCTTGCAAAGAGAAAAAATGGCTGGAAGAACCTTCTGAGAGGTAAAAGCTGTATCTATCATTCATCTCTTGATTTTTTTATGTTAGTTAAAGTGCAATGATGTTTTCATACTCAATGACCTCTGATTTTTGCATGCTGGATTCTTCTTTAGGAATTAGTGTGAAATGCATAGCTCTGCTGACTTAATAATTTAAATTATGATTTTTTAAGAGAAGGTTTCCTTTTTGCTGAATAATTTATGCAGTGTTTTCCAAATAGCTGTCGTGCTTTGCGTCCTTCTGTCACTCAAGGTGAAACCTTAAATTATTCTGCTTGCTAGGTCCATTTGAAATACAGCTCTTGAAAAATTGTTTTATGACACTGTTTCAGAGATGTTTTTATACTGTATTTCACTGAAGAGCTTAGAGTTTCAGCTCCTGAGTTCAAGCCCCAGGGGAACATCCAGTTTTGTAACTTCTGACCAGAACCTGTAACGACTGCAGTTATAATCAGCAAACCACCAGAGCAGTCTGAAACATTTGGTCACATTTCACTACTAGTAAAAAGTCGAGAGAAAGGCTCTGGTGACAAAAGTGGTTTCTAAAAGCGTAAAAGTGCATAGGCGCAATCTGTTAGACGCAGTGCATCTTTGTATTATTTGGGTTATCCAGGATAACAAAAATAAATGTGTCATTACACTGACAAATGGATTTGCCTCAGATTGCTTAAGAAAACAGCCAGCGAAGTACATGGGTTTAAAACAACAACCTGTGCTTTCCATTTCCCATTAGTACTCACTGACTTCCTTCCATCGTAACAAACGCTGAACAAGCTTATTTTTAAGTATTCCAGTTAGCAAGGATATGACTCATGCAGTCTTGAAAATGGCAAACTCTTGGGTGATTTCACATTTGAAAAAAAATCTTGAAAATAAGCCTCTGCAGGTGTTTTTTGTTTGTTTTGTTAATGTTTGCCTTTGAAGGATTATCTCTATTCTAGCTGGTTTTGTGAATTTGGAAATGTCCTTCCCTCCTTCCTCTTCTGATTGTTTTATTGCCTATAGGGTTTTGTGGGCGCTATAACTTGTTCCTGAGGGTTAGAAATGCACAGAGATAAAACACACGAGTGTGTTCTAGCAAGACGGTATGGAGCTCTGGCACGTGCCCATTTGCTGCTAGGACATCATCTCCCTTCGAGAAAGGATCCAGTCTGACCTGGTCTTTAGTTACAGTCACATGGTCTCTACCACCTTACCACAATTCACACTAAGGTGGGGAGAGAATACAATAAAATCGTATGGGTAACCCTTGATCTTACTCTTTTCCCATCTGAGTTCTTTATTTTGTAGTTTTAAATTGCAAAGTATTGAGGTGATGCTTAAATGCATGCCAAAATTGTAAAACTGATATTTTAATTTAAAGAGGAGTATTGTTTTATAATAATGAAAAAAAGCAACTTTGTCTGGAACAACAATAATAACCTGTGAGTTCTTCACTGTTCCTAAGGGACACTAAAGTAGTGTCATGGTTATTACCACGGCATTAGGCATATTTGCTACCCATTTGGTGGCAACCATTCACAAAATCCTGTTCACTTTGACCAAGAGTTTCCAGGCTGCGCAGCCGAGTGGTTTAGCACAAGATTTAGCGTATGAGTCACTCAGCACTTCTATACGGCAAACATCATTTCCCCCTCTGAAGCTCCGTTCCTTTAATTGCCCCCCAACCACAAACCACGTATCTCTTCCCCCAGCTCCTGAGTAAGCAGCATCAGTCTGGAACTCGGATCCAGCCGAGTGGTCATGTCATGACGTGGCCTGATGATGGCTGTGAGCTCGTTAGGGCTGCCAAAAGTTGGGATTGCACAAGGCTCCGGGGCTTCGGATGGGCCTACGGCCGCAAGGCGTTCGGCAGCATCCTGGAATGTGGCTGGGAGATATCTTTGTTACTCTGAACAGCTCAAGGAAACATGTGAACAGGTGACCTCTGGATTTAGGGACTTGTCTGAATTTTGTATTAAGTTTTCATGCAGAAATTAGGGAAATGAAATGAGGATGTGAGTGCTGATGTAACAAATGTATGGCCGTATGCGAGACTGTCTCTTGGATCCTGAGAATGAGCACAGTGATAGGAGAACTGTGAGTGATGGAAAGGAAGCAGTCACAGCTGAGAAGAGGAACCGGTGAGTGGCTGCATGCCACTTTCTTGCTTTTTATGGCTTGCGTCTGTGGGATGTATAGGCTGTTGTCTTAAAATTTAAAAACCCCTCTGTGAACATTTTTCAGGGCTTTTTCAAGCCTGGTTTACATAAACATTTTATACAGGAACATACATGTTTTGGTCTATCCTATGCCTAGGGTAAACAAAGGTGCACAGTGATAAAGCTGCCCATAGCTTTGTAGATCAGTCTCATAGGAAAAGAGGAATAACCAGTGTTCGGCTCTTTTCTGGTGATACAGATGCGTCTTATGCATCCCTCCAAATCAGCTGTTAACTGTTTTCATTGTACAAATACAATTTGATGCTTATATTAACTACGACATATTAGCATCAATAGTAGACCCACATGAGGAGCTATTGGTGTGGTGTTCAGGATCAAAAACCTTCCCCTTCAGTGTTGTGGCTTTCCTAAAAGCGTACGGCCCATCTCAGTGCACAGCCCACACTGTCGTATCCCTGCAGGCCTCCTCAGTAACCGCTTTGCTGCACTATTCTCTCTGCTTTGCTCGTGTGACTCTTTCCTGTCACGTTTTTCTGCTCTGTTTGGACAGTTGAGATACTTCAACACTCAGAAATTTTTAAAAGAGCAGGCAGAAGCACATAGACCATTTGAAAACATCGCTTGCCAAAAGACGTAACTGTTTGCGGTCAGATACTTTTGTATTCATGTTCTATAAGTACTGCAATAAGTAAGTTAACTGCTTAGATTTCAGTATAAAAATACAGGTGATAGTGCTCATGGAAGATAGACACATTCAAACATGTACACTTACAAATATGGCATTAAATATCAAGCTTGCACAGAGATCTCAGTCCCTGATTGTGTATCTAATGAGAAAAAGGCCCCATCTCATACATGAAATAGTACCTGCTAATGAAATTATCTGTAGGTCAAGAAGAATATGAACAACTATTTGTGATTTTTTTTAAAGGAATATTCTTTCTAGGAAAAATTCTGCATAACATTGTCCAGCCAAAATAACAAGATACAGTCACTTATCCACTAATTGCTAAAAATGTTTGTAAAACTATTTACAACCCTTTAAAAAGCTCTTCGTTTATGTCTTCAAAAGTTCTTCTCCATTCGACTCTGTGAGCTCCCTCTGGTGGGTAATGTGCCATCTGCCACGTACTACAATGTAAATACAGACACGTTTGGGATTGCAATTATGTTTAGCCCAGTGAAGTTTTGATTATTAAGTTTCTACATCTAACAATTCTTCATTTTCTCTAGATGTGGAATGGCATACTGATTTCTCACCATCTGATTACCTCTGCCTGAAACTATCAAAAGGGGTGATCCTGTGTTCTTAACATACCAGAAATACTTGCACAAAGGTGTTATTTTCAACAGTGTTAGGCAAGAGGTAACATGAACACGCAGATTAAACGAAGTCTGACATCCTAGGGAAGCCAGAATAGTTCATACTAGTTACAAATTATCCAGAAATATCTTTCCAGAGCAGTCCTCTCCTCTGTGAGTAGTTTCTGTTGACTTCAGTTGGGTTTACATTAGTTTGTGTTGATGTCTGCTCAGGAATCTGGCCTCTATGACTTTATTTTTTACTTAGCTGAGTGCAGGCCTTTTATGTTAAAAACATTTATTAATATTGTAAAAACAAAGAATCAAACCCACTGTACAACATGGCTGGTATAAATCTGTTTTTTTTTTTTTTTTTCTCCAAATGTCAATATCTCTTAAGTCCAGTAGGCCCTGTTTTTCACTAGGAGCATTTTTACAAAAACAAAAACCAAGCGCTGTCTTCCAATGTTTCTCTCCCTGCCCAGGTTAGGTAACGTGAGCACCTCAAGGGCTGGCCTTGGGAAGGGTGCCCGGGCACGCTGGCAGCGGCCCAGCCACAGTTCAGGTTTCAATGACCCAGCGCGGGTTGCGCTGGTGTCTTGGGTCTGCTCTTACACACAGTGAGTTGGGGGAAATCTTGACCACCCCACCAATCCATCTGAGCAACAGCAGTTTGGAAAATTAGGATTCCTAGAACATTTGGGAGGAAAAAGAGCCAGAAAAGCAGGCTCAGAAGTTTGTTTTACTACTTTAGCTGATTCAGAACTCCCCTTTAATTAGCAAAAAGAAGTTTATTTTCTTTCTGCCTGCGTGAAACCTGGTAAGAGACAAAATTCTAGTTACACAGTATTTGAATGTGAGGCATAAAAAGAAACACTAAGCAGGATTTTATCAAAGGCTTGACATTTTTACTATGACAGCACATTTTTACTATGACAGCTGTGTATCTCCTGAGTATGGCTCTACATACAGTGTTTTCAGATGTTTATGGTACTCTCCTAAACCTGTGATTTGTGTTCAAGAGACTGTTAATTCAAAGTTTGACTGGCAGAGTGCTCTGCAATAAAGCTAGCATATCTCATTATCCAAAAGAGAATAATCACTGACTTTTCAAACACGCACACAAAAGTGGCTTTTAAAAGTGCTTAAGCTTAATTCTGCAATGAGAGACTCCACATCCAAGTGAGCAAGGCTGTCTGGAAGGCAATCAGCAAAGTCAGGAACAAACCACGCAGAAAACTGGATTTAGGCCCTGGTTCAACACAGCACTTACCACGGGGCACTGTGGCCACATCAAACGAAGCACTTTTACTTAAACACGTATCTAGCTTTAAGCTGTGAGTGCTTCCCACTGATTTGCCACCACGACTACAGAGTAGTGAAGTTTTATTCAAGCACTGAAGTGATTTTGTGGATCAAGGCCAAAGTGACCAGTACTTCAACTTGCAGCTTGACAGTTAGTTAAAGTTTCTCTGAATTTAATTGTGTGCTTGGAGTGTTTACACCCTGTGCTGCATCCGGGCCTTTCAGCTGAGTTGCCTGCAAATGAACTAAACAGACCCTTTCACACTCTCATAACAGGAAGGATCTTTTTCTGCGCGGTGCTTCACACTGAGGTGTGTACAAAACTCAGGCATCTTGTGCCAGTCATTTGAGCTGGGTCTAGGTCCAGTTTTAGCTGTTGGAGAAGCAGACACTGGAGTAAGGAGTCAAAGTAATGAAGAAAACATTCCTGCTTGTCATTCCTGTTAACCACACTTGTTCCCACTCACATAGCTACAGCTCTACCAGCTCTTATGAAGTGTCTCTGTAGAGTCACTGTGTGGAACTGAGTTAAAAAAATGCAAGCAGAGGAAAAAAAAGTCAAATATTTACAGAATGCTATAAAATACATTTTAAAATTGCTCTTAACTACAAGATCATCTACTAACATCATAATACTGCTAAAATATTTTAGGAATGGTCTTCTTGATTCTCCTTTTTATTGGAAAAAATAGTAGAGATGCTGGTCTATAAGGGAAATGCCATGGGTTTCTCTGTCAGATAGCTCCCATTCTTCCTTTCCCCTCCCTTTACATACCCTTTCCAGTTCTTCCAATAAGAGATTGTTGCATTATCTGTCATTAAGGGAGACAGTAAAATCCAGAGGGGCCTTTGCAACCACTGGCCTTTGCTTAGTTGATTTCATTTACCAGCACAAGATCTTTGTGATAAGAACATCTACCATTACCTGGCAGGGTTGTTATAAGGGATCAGCTTATCAAGTAGCAACTAGCGTAACCAGAGTATGCTGCTTGTCCCAGAAAAAAAGGAACAGAAATAAAAATAATTTAAAAAGCAAACAAAAAATAAAATGAAATTGTTCCCCTTATGGCATCTCTGCCACATCTCAGAGTGCAATTCAGCAGTGTCATCCATAAATAACTCTTTACTCACCCATCAGAAGTGCCAGCTGTTTCAAAGATGAGGCAGAGCAAAAAGTATTCATCAGAGCAGAGGTTGCAGCACCCTTTTCTCTGAGGAACTCCATCTCCCCTCTGCTTCCGAGGTCAGAATTGGGCAGAAGGGTGATTTGGTTAAAAATATGTTCTTTGCTCTCGACATGAATGCTTGCTCAGTTTTGGAGATGTAATAAATATATACAATTTTCAGTTTTCACATCGTAAGTAGAGACTCGGGATTTAACAGCTAAGGTATTTCTTAGCTGAATGTGCTCTATAATTCAAGAGCTCTGCAAATGAGTGTGCTTCACACAAGGACACATGACCAAGGACAGTTTTGCTTGTGATTTCATCTCCCTAATTCTCCTATGCCAACAATATCCTTCCTTTGGTCATTGTAAAATGGTGAAGGAGGAAGATGTCACGTTCAAATGCAAAATAGCAAAACACCTGGACCCAGGAAGGAAAAGCTGGGATGGGTTTGGGAGCCAGGGAGAAGGATAGTAGTGATGGAACCAAGGGTTGGGAGACTACGTTCAGGGACTGATGGGGGATATGGCAGTTCTGGAAAAGGATGGCAGAGGAGAAGAGGAACAAGAAGAATGGGCAAGAAATGAGGGCAGAAAGGAGACCCTGCAAATTAACACTGGTAACAGATGTGAGGGAAATGCTGTGAGGAGAGAACAGATAGATCTGATAAAAAGTTGAGCTATCAGAGGGGCCATTGACTGGAAAACCAAAAAGTCTGGAAAAAGCAAGCAGAGAGAGAAGAGCGAAAGGGGGACATGGGAACAGCCGCATGTACATGAAGTAAAGAGACAGAAATTTGGGATGTGGCATCAAGGCTAGAACAGGACAATCAAGAAGGCAGGATGGACGTGAAAAAATGTATATATATTTGATAAGGTGCTTAACCTATTATAATGCATTTGCAGAAAAGCTAGTTGAGTGAATAGTTTCCTACTGTTTATCTCTACAATATAGTTTTTTTAATACAATTTGTGTGAAATTAGGAATAGATAATCCCATAGATAAGGAAATATGGCATCCTGGCAATGTCAAATTCTTCCCTTTAACAGAGGATGAGACACACAATTAAATGTGTATAGCTTTCACCTCTGCATAAGTAAATTTGGAGTTATCCAAATTAAGTCTGCTACAACGCTTACTATTTTTTAAAAGCAGTAATGCTGTTATAGACTGCCTTTAATTTACCCTAGAACCCATTGCTACTTTTCTGATTTGCTTTATCATCACTAATCACTACTAATCAAACCTAAAGCTTTTATTTGCCTTTATTCTTTTTTTCCTTCCTTTTCTCTCTTTTTTATTTCCCTGCTCTGTTCTCCCCTCTCCCTTTAACCTTTTCCTTCCCTTCCCTTTTCCTTTCTTCCTTACTTCTTCTTACTTCTCCCTTCCTTTTCTCTTTCTTTCCCCCTTTCTTTCCTCTTCCTTTTTTGTCTGTCTTCCTTTTTGTCTTTCTTTCTTCCTGTCTTTTTCTTTTCTCTTTCTCTTTTTCTCCTTTTCTTTTCTTTTTTCTTTTCTTTTCTTTTTTCTTTTCTTTTCTTTTCTTTTCTTTTCTTTTCTTTTCTTTTCTTTTCTTTTCTTTTCTTTTCTTTTCTTTTCTCTTCTCTTCTTTTCTTTTCTCTTTTCTTTCTTTCTTTCTTTCTTTCTTTCTTTCTTTCTTTCTTTCTTTCTTTCTTTCTTTCTTTCTTTCTTTCTTTCTTTCTTTCTTTCTTTCTTTCCTTCCTTCCTTCCTTCCTTCCTTCCTTCCTTCCTTCCTTCCTTCCTTCCTTCCTTCCTTCCTTCCTTCCTTCCTTCCTTCTTTCTTTCCTTCTTTCCTTCTTTCTCCTCTCTTTCTTCTTTCTCTCTTTCTTTCTTTTTCGTTCTCTCTTTCTGTTTCTCTCTCCCTTTCTTTCTTCCTTTTTCATTCTCTCTTTCTGTTTCTCTCTCCCTTTCTTTCTTCCTTTCTTTCCTTTTCTTTAAAAGAATGTTCTCTTTTCAGGAGCATTAAAACATATGCTTAGAGAAGATAAGCAACATAAGTGGAGTGGCTTTCTAAACACACTAGATGATAGGCAGTGAGCTCAGACCTACCGTGATATGTGCAGCTGCACAAACAAAATGACTATGTCAGTGTGAACTTAAGCATTTGGAGCTTTTTGTCTGATGACGCACTTT
Organism: Tinamus guttatus; assembly: GCF_059628265.1. Lineage (NCBI taxonomy): Eukaryota > Metazoa > Chordata > Aves > Tinamiformes > Tinamidae > Tinamus > Tinamus guttatus. The sequence continues at coordinate 72,468 of NW_028288852.1, forward strand.
CCTATTTCAAGAGTAGGAATTATTTAATATCTGTCTGAAGTAAGCAGAGGCTTTGTGGAATACATCATCTTCAATTAGTCTTAGCCTTAATTGAGCATTAGTGAACATTTTTGTTTAAAAATAAATAATTAAAAACTCCCAGCCCCATTTAATTAGGTGTAACCATTTTGGTTACAAGAGTCAATGCCAGCTCAAGGACAAGGTTGGAAGAAGAGGCCTAGTCTACACTGAGATTAGATAGCTCACCAGATTAATTTAGATTAGATAGCTCACCAGATTAATTTAAATCAGTTTTTCAAAACTAACTAGCAATGCAGTAAGGAATGCAGTAAGTCCCAGAGCTTGATTACCAGGAACTCAGTATTAGGACTTTCTGAATATCAGATTTCTTCAAACATATCAAAACGGACACATAACAGCAAGCCAGACTTCACCTTTGAAAATTTAGACTGTATTAAGACCTCCTCAGACATATGTCAAGGACTTGGACAACACCAAAAGTGCCCCAGTTCAAAACAACATGTGCAATTCAGACTGCATGTTATCCAGGACTGATGCTGTTCTGGGAACACAGTCAGTAGCAGGGAGTAGGTTTATTTAGACTGTCTTGTAAGTGCTTCCTATGGAGATCTCTGTCTTGTCCATTGACCATGGGGTCCAGCCGCCCACTCTCTGACTCCAATAGCCACCTTACTATATCTTGCATCTCTCTAAAAGAGCCTCTTCTCACTTAAACTTGGGCCTCAGTGCTTAAGTATTGTTCATCTGGGGATACTGCTAAGACTGAGACTGCTGGTACTTTGAGTCATCCACTTTTATGTGGATATAGAAGGCACGTAAAACTCAAATTCAGAGGAGCATCAGCACCTAACTGTTTTATCTTCACTTGAAAAATCACTCTGGGAAGCCAAGCATATAAACAAATTATTGTCAGCCACTCAAGAGCCTGTGTGGCATGGGTACAACTCCACGCACTTGAAAGGGAGCTTGAAATGCTTGCCATATGTCTGCTCAGCTTTAGGCACTGGTCTCCTGTGCTGCGGTGTCCGACCCAAAGCCCCATTGCACGCCACACACATTGCAGCAGTATGGAGCAACTTCCCTCCCTTAGGGAACGACGTCCAAATTTTGCTGGGGCAGGTGGAGCAAAAGGGTTTGCTCCACACCTTGCCTGTCTGATGCTACTTTTTTATTTCATGTGGTTGGAGAGAAGTAGAGAGGTTCTCAGAAGAGAGAAAAATGTGCATTTGTCACCATAGCTCCACAGACAACAGTGGACAGCAAAAAAAGAAGCCCAAAAGACTGCAAACCATCTGGACTGAACTAATGCTCTTACAGTTTCCTAGGCTCTAGAGCACTCAACAGTAGGAGATGAAGCAAATGAGACACTGGAAACATTCCTGCTAGCAAAAATGTTTTTAACAAATTGTTCTCTGGTGCTGCAGTGAAAATATAGGAGATAAAATGGAGAGCTGATTGTAGCAACTGCTTGAGTAGGAATGCTATTGAGTGGGAAACAGAGCTTTTTCAGAGTTAAACCTGCAAGTTCTTGGAACAAACTTATTTCAGCTTAATTTGAGTTTAAAAATGGGCTTCTGGTTCTACGTTATTAAATAAAGATTAGGAAAGGAGATAGATATTCACTGTAAGTCTTGCAGCTGTGTATTAGGGTTTTCTTGGAAAACTCTCTTGGTCCATTTCCCTTACATTTGGAGGATGAGGGGAGAAAGAGTGTGGGGATTTCTTATCACCCTCCAGTGTGGGTTTGTAGGGACAACCCCCAGATACCTCTGCTGCTGCATCTCCACTGCTGCAGCAATCCTTGGAGACAACACGGAGAACATCCACGAGCCGGACATGCGGCCTTGGCAGCCACCGCCTTGTCCCCACCTGCAGCCCACTTTGTCCCTTTGCTGTGAACAGCTCACTAGGCAATCGGGATATCTATTTTTTCACTTTTCCAGGAGATCGTTATCTCTCTGTTGAAGAAAATAATTTGAAAGTCACATCAAAACATCTACAAAAACCTGGGATTTTATTGATAGCAACACAATAACAGCCTTCATTAATTGACAGGCAATTAATTTCCCCATAGCCAGCTTTTCTCTGATTGTAAGGGTCTCCAAAACCATGCTGCTTGTTTTACGAATTATTCTGCTTTCCAGTTCAGTGTACTTGTCTTACTGGCTGGCTGATTTCTTTTTCCTTATTACTCTTTTGAGCAACTTCTTTATTTAAAAAAAAAAAAAAAAAAAAAAAAAAAAAAACCTTTTCTTCCAGATATAAGCTAATTTCACTTTCACCACCTGTATGGTTGGGAGACGACTCTGTCTCTAGTACGTGTGCTTTGGCACTGATAACCTAAAAGCACCTTTCCTATCTGGACCTCCTTTTCCCAGAAGTTTGTTTCCTGCCTTTATTTGATAATGCAAACACATTTTGTTCTAGCAGGTTGTTTGCCATGCTCCCCTAAAATCCCAACTCAAGCACATGGCTGAAGTATGTAAACTATACATTATATATTGAACTAAATGTACCACAGATTTATACAGAGTCCTAATATACAAAATACTTTAGCAGTTGCTGTAAGCGACGTGATTTAAATTCAACAGGAAGAATGACAATTTTTCTCAGCACTTCTACTTTTTTTCTTTTTTCCAGGACTTTTTTTTACATAATTAATTTTCTACTCTAGTCCATCAATGGTTAAATTTTATGCTTTCACTGTAAGGATTTTCTAGGGCATTTTCTACTTAAATATCATTATTTTGTCCAGGCAAAGTTTCATTTTTAATATTTGTATTTTGTAGCACTTGTTCATTATTGATGCCTATCTATCTAAAAAATCAAGTACATCAGAGATTTCGAAGTTTACTAGTTGGCAATATGTCAGATATTGTTGTTTGAAACCTGGACAGGCTCTGAATAAACTCAGTTTAATCCAAGCTGATTTTTATGCTTTTAACAACTGGGTACCTATCTTTTTAAGCCATCAATTACATGCTTAAGACATTAAAATTAAATTCTGATGTGCTTATGTTGCTTAAAAATAGAGGAGTGATTTGAAAAACAGAGACTATTGACTTGAGAATTAATAAAAAAAGATTTTCTGAAAAGTATTGGTGGCCCAGCTTTTATCCTTGACTCTTTACTAATTTCCATATTAAAAAAAAAAATAGTTCAAAGGTACTCAGAGAAAATAATTAGCAAGTCCAGTGATGTCCCAGGAGAATGTCTCCATCACCAAAAAATAGGTTAAAGTGTGCATGTGGATGGAAAATCCCTCTTATGATGCTCTCATGTCACAGGTGGCTCCTTGTACAGCAATTTTTGTAAGATCTCTAAGCCAGAATAAGAGCAAACAGGAAACAGAGACATAGAGCTTGCATATCGGAGCACCTCAGATTTTATGCACAAACTTTTTTATATAATTTAGAGTTTCAAAATAAAGGTTTGGGTACCTTCAGTCTCCAGCTAGACGCCCCAGTCATAACACACAGTCAAACGCCTCATTTGCTTTTTTTCTTCCCCTATCATATTCTGCCCTACACCCAGGGGTCTGATTTCAAGGGAAGAGGTAGAAAACACTCCTCGCTTTGGCTTGGAGACTAGGGTATTTTCCTGGAAGACAGGAGATACTTCTTGAGGGAGTATTTCTAACCACCAGAATGCTATCTATGTCACCATTACTGGTCATGTCTTCTCTTGTTGTGTTAAAAGGAAAAAAAAAAATCAACTAACTAACCAAGCAAACAAACAAAAAAGAAGGTACTGCATTTTTTGAACATTCGGTCTTGTCTGCACCCATCAGACAGCGTCTGCTCGCATCAGCTAGTCTGCATACGTTAGAAGAGCTACTCAGCACTCTGCGACCTGGAAACTTTGTAAGAGAATTTAAGCAGGGATCAGGCAGCAACGTAGTCAGGCCTTGGCTGGTATGAAGCCGGCCTTACCCAAAGAGAAGCAGGACCCTGGTTATGCTCAGGTCAAACAGGGAAGCACAAAGGAAATTTAGCCATGCTCAAGATCAGGATATTTTGAATTTAAGCAGATTCAAGCAGATTTCGATGTAAAGATGTAGTTATATGCCTAGGTATAGTTCAAAATATTTCAAGATGCCTCCCAAGATGCCTTAGTATTTGCAGTTATTGCAGCTCACAACTGCAAAAGTTTTGAATGTTATACCAGGTATAATGTGTTTATAAAACACTAGCTATTTGGTTTGTAAAGTTACCTCTTGTTAATATTTTATATCTTCTAACTCCTCAGCAGGAACACTGAAGAACAAAGCTTGCAAAGAGAATGTGGTTCTTTAAATTTTCAGCATAATTTTTAGAAACAGTCTTTGCTATTTATTTAGAAGTAGACTCACTTCTATCTACCTTATCTACCCTTAGGACAGAGTTTACTTGGGTGCATAAAATCCAGATCAAATAGCGATGCTTACTCAGGATACTCAGAACATTAGATTCACTCAAGGCAAGGTTGTAGATTCACTACAAACTGCTGGAAAAATCCACAAGTATCAATCTGGCTGGCTCTCCGTGTGGACTCTTTATTTCAGCATATGAGTAACTAAAGGCCTTTAGGACAGCCTTTGTTTGTCAGAAGAACCCATCAAAGGCCTCATATGATGAAGATGCTGTCTCTCTTGACTGAGAGCATCATCAGCTTTATCCTTATTTATTTGGCCAGCTGATTTGGGGGTTTCTTATATTTTTAATACCAGGAGAGTTGTGTCACTTCCAGCAGTGCATATTAATACAGAGCCTTGTGGTCATTTCCATACACAAGCAAATTATAGTTGTCTTCAGTACTGGATGACTGCTCAACAAGACAAAACATGAATCTGTGTAGATGTGTTAAGATACAACATCATTTAAGGAATATCATCACAAACCTGCATAAGAATCTAAATGTGTTAAATTTAACATTCAGTTTGAAGTGACTTCAGAGGTATTGTTTAAGGTAGATTCCTCTATTCTTAGAAGTATCATCAGCGTAAAAACTGGGCAACAGTTTAAGCCAGGCAACTGCAGCACTTGTGATAATCTATCGTGTTATTTCAAAACGAGAGAGTACTTAGAAAATACAACTGAATGTTCAGTCAGCACTTTTTTTTTGTGCTGCATCATTTCCACTGCAACTGGCAAATAATGAAAAACAAGCAAGCTGTTCATGTTCTGACAAAAATAAGATTCCTCTGGCACTGTGCACTTTCAACACAAGCTTGATAAGTTTTGTGTTGAAAGTGAGCACTTTCAACATAAAATTACAACACAATGTGTATTTGAGAAGTTTCTACCAATTTATAAGTTGTTATTGTATAATATTTCCCACCTTATGCAATAGCAAATATTGATTACAACGACAGAGAACTTCTGAAGTAATAGACACTTGGGAAGCCTAGTCATCACGCCTTAAATTCAGTTGCCAACAACATTGAAACAGTTACAAGTTTCTTGCTGGTAGAAGAACAGCCCCTAGTCCAAATAAAAATGATTGTGGTGAAACATGACTAATTTCATTCAGTGTGACAAGATTTGCACAATAAAGACACTGAACTAAATGGAACTGGTAGAACTTCAAGCTCTATTTTATCTGTGCATCACTTTACATTTTAGCTGTTTTGAATGATTTTTGTGTCGCACAGGCTCAGAAGCCTCAGATAGGATTAGCTGGGAAGGAAAAAGCTCTGATATTTCCTAATATAAAACATAACGGGACACATTTTGAATGGATTTTTAAATGCTTGGTAATTCAGATCTTAGTACGAGTACTTATCTGCCTAATGATATGTACTCTGTTAAATGTCTTATCGAATGAGGGACCCAGTGTTTAATATATTCCATTTTACTCTCTCTTTGGAGTAATTAGTTGCCTAATTTTGCATAAACATTAGCTACAAGTGATAGCTAATGTTTATATAATATATTGACATAAATTCAAATTCCAAATCTTATATTCTCAGCTGGAATGGCTACTCACTTGCATTCCTGAATGATTCTTTTAAATTTATTACTTTGTTTCACCGTTTTAACTCCTGACTATTCATTCTCATCTATGCCTTATAATCTATTACAAGGCAATAGTAACTATTGTACATCTACGCACAGTTTCTGCATGTATGCGTTCTACTTTGTATGGAAAAAATTGCATGCCTTTGTTACTTTAATATTTTTAGGATTTCTTCTCCTAGCAGTTTGTGGGACTTCAACTGCTGCACAGTTTCTACTACGTGTTTCTACTACCTGAAAGGAACATGCCGAGTAATAGATCTCACAATGCCACATAATAATCACCATGCAACACTGTCACTAGCTACCACATTTCAGGATGTTCTACTTTGTCTGAGATCTTTCATTAAATGTGACAGGCATGGCCTTTTTTTGTGTGTGTGTGTGTGTGGTGATTCATAAACATTTTAATCAGAACCTTATTATCTTGCTCTTTTTTTGAGAGGGGCTTCGCATGAGACAATTGCAACAATTTCTGGCTTACCAGGTTTCTCATAAAGCATAAGGCATTTGCATTTTCTTCGGCAAGAACTTGCTTCCACATGGTGGGAATGCATGTGAAGAAGCACTGAGAACTGCAAGCTGCTGTCTTATCAGCACCAAACACGGCTGTTCTGCTGTGGCTGCGCATAGGAATTTAAACAGGTTGTGTGTGACTTGCAGAGCTCCACCTGAACCCTGGCACCCCAAATTTTCCAAATCACTCTTAGGTGAAGGGATGTAAAGAGGAGCAGGCAATACGCACGACATGCCCCGGAGAACATTGCTCCTGTGAGCAACTTGCAAGCCCTAAATTGAAGGTCTTTGAATTACTGTAGGACAAGGGCGGTGCTGTTATCTCAGGAAAGATGCAAGATACGCCCTAGGAGGTGTCACCAAAATACTTACAGGCTACTTTTCAGAGCTCTGCTTAAGCCTGTTCTCTTCATGTGAACAGTTTGTATAGGCAACCTGGCACAAAGGCAGAAGGCAGCAGGAGGCTGCTGTGTGGGCCGGGATGTATGAGTAACACTTTTTCTGATGTTTTTGCAGAGTGGTTTGAAAAACTCCTGGGCTAGGTAAGCTCTGCCTGGGAAACACCCAAGATCAGCTGTCGTCAAGTGCAATTTTTACACATTTGCCTGAGAAAGAGCATGCCTCAGAAAGTGTTGCAATCACCAGAAAGCAGCAGGAAGAGTGCAAGAGGTTTTTGCTGAGTAAATCTGTTAGCTTAGCCCCTGACCAGGCAGCTTGGCTGATTTCAGCTCCACTCTTCATCCCAGCTAAGGAAAAAGAGGAAAAGAAACCGTGTTCCTGAGACAAGCTGTCAGTGAAAGTAGCTTCAAGAAGATCCCACTTTGCGCTGTAAGATGCGAACTCTGAAAGATCTCTGGAAAAAAGCTGAGTGTGTCTCCTCCCGTGCCGGTGCTTCCAGTCTTCCCAAGCATGGATCTTCAACTGCTCAAAGAAGGGAGAAGAAAAGCAGGAAAAATAGGAAGTTATCAAGCAGAGTATTACATCCTAGCAATATCTCATAAGACAAAAAACAACCAGGTTATCAGGAAATGATGCCAGATAATCAGTCCCATCATTTCTGTAACAGATTCCAGGTTTGCAAGTACACTTGCCAATTATAAACCTGCTGTTCTCAGCATCTCCCATCCTCTGACAAGACAGGACCACTACTCTCTGCATCGTCTAATGTTCTAGTTTTGAGACCAGCAGGTTTGTTTCTCTTTTTCTATGTCGCTGGTGATAACCTCCTTCTCCTTCTTTTTCCATAGGGTTACCTTTTCCAGTTCTGAGCGCCCTGACTTACACAGAGGCTAGAGGTACAACTAAAAGCGGAGTTAAAATGGGGCCTCCTTTTCCTTTCGGTGTGAGCTGCGCGCTGAGACCGTGACTCATCACGGCTTGCAGTCACACCCAAGCGAACCACGAACCGAGTGGCCAACGCTTGGCGAGCGGCAGGAAATCCAGATAGACAGAGCACATGGGCTCCGGCTGGCTCCCTTCTCTCCCCCGAGCACCGCAGGGACACGTACACTAGTAACGACTCCGGTTTCTCAACTGAGACTCCAACGTGGTTAATCAGGAGCAGGAACTGAACAGCTTCTGTTGTGGGGCATTTAATTTTCTCTTCTAAACAGAAGCAGGCACTGAATCAACTTCTCCTCTGTTATGACAAATGGGAAAATGTACAACCCTCGGAAAAGTAAATCCCCTTTTCAGAAAGCTAATAACAGTAGTTAGTATGTGGAGCAGCCAGATTCCCTTTCTGGCAAATCACCATGGGATCAATATAGAAGCAATAGTTTACAATAAGCAGCTTATGTTGTGAGATTAAAACTGAGCCAAGTATTTGAGTGTATGATATTCTTTCCAAATTGGTATTCTTTCCAGTCTCAGCTCAGTCTTCAAACACATCGTTTGCTTTTACAGTCATCCTGTACAAAAAGGCAAGTGGTGATTGCAGTGAAGAACTAAATAAACAAAACTTGCTTGACTCTTTTTTTGTTGTTCTTAATACACATGTTGATGTTTTAAGAACACCATACTGCAAAGGATCATAACATTACCTAGTCTTTTTGCCACAGTCAAGAACTCCCTAAAAGTAAATGCAACTTGATTATTCACCTTTCTGATGCTGGCATATTTACGATAACCTTCAGAGGGCCTACACTGAAGACTTTCAAAAGGTTTCTAGTGAAACACTTCAAAATTAATTGCTCTTTAGGCATTTGACTCAAAAGGCACGTACATATGTTTAGATACACTGGCGTGATAATTCATTTCTCCATTTTCTTTCAGAGTGCTTGAGATTAGTCTAATGCCAGAAAACTTAGCCTTTTGAATCATTTAACCATTGTTTTTGTTGTTCATCTGTCTGTCTTGGTTGCGTCTGACCTCTGCAATGCTTGTAATAGAAAAAACATTCAGCTTTTCTTCTTTTCTTCATGATGACTCAACATCCTTCTCCTCTCAGGGGTATGACTACAGTTCTTAGGGAATCTTTCCAAAGTTTTAATCTGTTTCAAGTACTGTAGAGATTTATGAAGCAGCATGGGTATGAGAGACAAAACACTTCTGTGCTACTTTCAAGGGCCTCAATCACAACCACTTGCATCATTTCAGAGAACTCAGGGTACCTCCTTCCATGGATATGACGACCATTCCCTAAGTTTTCATCCGGGGGAGGCATGTGTGTTGCATTTTACTAGAAGAGCAAAAAAGCAGTAGTCCAGATACCCCTGATAATAATGCAGTACTGATGAGCAGACTTCAGTTACAGTAGCTTAGATTAAAAACAAGAAAGGTCTAAACAAGACACATACGAGAATTGCCAAGAGCACTGCCAGCTCTTATTCCCATCTAAACTAGGGTCTATGCTGTGACCACCCAGAGATCCGAATGCAGGAGAGTTGCATTAGGCTATATTCTACGTTAAGAAAAGAGATGGGCACTTCTTTCCCTAGTACCACAGAAGACATTTTCTTTGAGAGAGAATGATATCCCTTCCCTTGCCCTGTCTTTTCACAAGGGAAGGGAACACTGACACGGGACAGTAGAGTAGATTTAGAGAGAGTGAATGAACTCCCTTGGCCCTCAAGCACAAGGTCTTTCACCCACCAAGTCTCCCTCCACCCACCCAAACCCCTGGTACCTCCCTGAATCTGTTTGCAGAGCTGCAGCAGGCTGAGAAATGAACTGGTTTCAGGCTTAGTGGTTTTCTGCTGCACTGAGCTAACTCATAGAATCATAGAATCATAGAATCATAGAATGCTTAGGGTTGGAAGGGACCTCTAGAGATCATCTAGTCCAACCCCCCTGCATACGCAGGGACACCTAAAGCACGTGGCACAGGGTGGCATCCAAGCGGGTTTTGAAGATCTCCAGAGAAGGAGACTCCACAACCTCTCTGGGCAGCCTGTTCCAACTCACCTAGAACAGCTTCTGTTCCACTGCATTACTTGAGACTGAAAACACTCAGCAAGTGACACACTGGCTTTCCCGCATGCACCAGTTTCCTCCTGGGTTTCAAATGGCCACTGTGATAATGCAGGGTCTGGACAGTCTGACTACAATAATTTTCCTTCACTTTCTGGAAATACCTGGTATTTTCATAGATCCCCTGATCAAGCATTTCTGTCAGACAAAATTACAGCTATCATTGGGTTGACCTTCTCAAGGTTTCCAGGAAAGCAAAACCATTTTCCAGGAATATATCAATTGTTTTTCTATTTCAAGCTATTTCAAGTACCCTGGTAGGTCTTTTTTGTTGCCTTGCTGCAGTTCTCATGCCTTGATTTCTTTTTTATACCTCTCCCTCAGCTTATCTAGGCAGATGTCTTATTTTCCTAAAACATCTAGCTAGATCTTTTTCATGTTTCTCATTTTTTTTGCCATTGTTTACATGTGTTTTACCCACTTGAAGAATCAAAAAATTCTAGTTCTTTTGATGCAAAATTATAAAAACAAAATCCAAATTATCCCCATGGAAATATTACTATTTATTCTAAGGTTGTTGTATTTTAAGATAGTATCTGAAAAACATTAGTTTTAAGTGAGAGGCCATTTTTCAATTTAAGATGAGAATTTGAACCACAGTAACTTCTTAAGATAATCACTTTTACAATTGTATTTTTAAAGGACAGTCTAATAGAATAGTATGTACTTTTAGATGAGAGGCATTTTTTCCTCTCCCCCCCTTTTTTTTGATGAACGAGGAACTTAAAAATATTTTCCTGTGATTAGCAGTTTGTTTTCCCAGAATTAACAAAAGAAACCATAAAAGTTAAGGATATGCATTCTTAAGAATTAGAATAGCACAGCACAAAGGCAGTATGGAAATAAATTTGCTGTGCTTCTTTGTTTACATACTTAGAGTAAAATGTGAGGGGAAATATCCTCTTCAAAAAATTTCTAAAACATTTTTTAAAGACTCTAAGAGGCAGTTTTTCAGCCTGTACATATTGACATAGCCGTAACTGAAGTTTTTAGTCACCTAAATACATTCCATACTATAATAGCTCCCTGATAACTAGATTTACAATCATAAAATGTAACCCAAGTGTAGATTTAAAAATGTCTTTTGTGTTTGCAAGTTCACCTGAGGGAGTGGTTTGCTTTCTCATTAACCTCAGTATACATGAGATTACCTTGCATGTATCAGAAGTCATATTTGACAAGGATTTGCAGGGTGTAAGATCTTCAGCCTCTGACCCAGGAATGGAGGGTAGCAGTTACCTACAAGGCTTTCCTGGCAACCTCCTGGTGTCGACAAGTGCAGGAATACACAGAAGCAGGTCTTCACTGTGTCAGCAAGGACAACCCCGTCCCAGTTGTGACTCTTTTTATCTATCTGCCATCACATAGGCAATTCAGCATGCCTTGCACATAGGCCATTCAGCAGCTGTATGTACACACAGAAAATCTGCTACTCCGGGGAAACAGCTGCACATTCACAGATTTACGCTTGCTGCTCATGATAGTACAAGCAGGGCTTCCAGAAGACCTCAAATGACTGAGCATATGCAGCTCGTTCAGCCTGTGCACACAGAACTGGTGAGTCCAGGGCACCACTATGCCTGCTACACTGCTCTTCTGTACATGATCTGTGTCCTCCTTGGCTCCCGACAAAAACCCTGGGCTTGTTATGGCTATGCAGTCCAGCACAGGGTAGGCAAGGGGGCGGACACAGAAACCCTCTTTTGGCACTAAAAGAAGCATCCTGCCCAGGCTCAAAAACTGCAGGTTCCTTTGCAAAAGGCGGGAGTTAGATTGGGAGGGTTTCTACAACTCTACAGCACTTTTGTTACTGATGCTTCTGTCCCAGAACTCTATAAAGTATATATTGAGACAGAGATTCAATTCACTTGTAGTCCTCTGCAAGTTATGCATCTAGTCTAGCCTCATTACCTATGTTCCCAACATAAGGAGCAAGACAGGCATCTGCCAAAGGTGTTTCATCACCCCTGTCTCGCCCTTATATCATAGGAAGGGGGAAATTACCCTGTGGTGATGACTATCTCGTTCTGTGGACTGCAGAGGAGCCTTGGTAAGTAGCTTAGACGAGACAGCTAAAATTTAGATGGCTCAAGATAGGTGGGATGAGTCTCACCTCCAGAGTTGGGATATGTTGCAATTAGCCTCTGGAGAACTACCCAGGTTTCTGTGGTATGAATCAAGATTCAGCACAGGAACCGAGGGCAAGAGTAGAGAAAATAAAACACAGTCCTACGACATTCCTGATTTCAGGCTGTGCCAGTATCCAGCTCAGCTAACCTCTCAAGATTGTACCACTTCCACCTCAGCCAGAACTCATGCCGTCTCACCATGACGGCTACTAGCTGAGGCTGGAGCACCCGCTGTGCCACAGGCTGTAAATGACTCTAGCAAAGAGCAAGGTATAGCCAGGGAAACACGAGCACATTATATAATGGCCTTTATAATCCCATTAATGCCTTCAGCCTACCAGAAAAAAACTCTGCTGCCAAAGAATGGGACTTTATTCTGTTTTCTTCTAAGTATATGAATGCGTCAGTGAACACTTATGATCTCGATTTATATATTGTTTAATCTTTAAACCATCCATTCCTCATATGCAGGAAGATCTGCTTCTTTATTTTGCATCTTACCTCAGATTTTTTTTTCTGCTTTTACTTCTCCTTTTTAGGGGAAAAAAAGGCCTCTTTTTAGAATTATTTTTCCTCTCTCCAATTGTGTCCAATTTCAAGGAGGAAAGTACGTATTCAGTTCTTCAGTCTGACTATGAGTGAGCAGCAAGTTATTACACCATAATTTCATTCTCTATTGTGTGGGAAGGCAGCATTGCATCATCCTCTGGATTGAGCACAGGAGACACAGATCCCTCCTTGATAGGTGCGGTCCAAGATTTGGTAGCCAATTTTCAAGCCAAAGTAAGAGCTCTTTTTGTTTTGATTAGTTTCTTCCCATTCTGTTCCCTCACTAGAATCTTAAGTGTAATATCAGGGAAGACAAAACAAAACAACAACAAAAAAACCCTCTTGGTCTAATGGTAGGTACTTAAATTTTCTGCTTAGGCTTAAAATTTGAGAACAGGTATTTCTGCAACGCACATTTTATGACTTAAGCAGTCTTTCTAAAGCTGCTTTATGCTTGTCTGGAATATTTGAGTACTGGAAGTTACCAGCATGTGTAAGGGCATGAGAGCTGCAAGCCACTGAAAATACAAGGAACAAGTGTAAAAACTTAAGATTCTAAATATATACTAAAAATGTAAGAAGTGGTAATATCCAAATCTCAGGCAAAAAGGATACTCTTGAAACAATAATATCTAATCATTGTCTCATAAATTTATTTGCTGACAAACTGATATGTTCTTTTGTAATGAAACTTGAGGTAGTGAGGTGGAGAGCAGTTTCCAGTCACAAAAGTCTTTATTAGCTCTTATCAAAACTGAAAGCCCCAGGATTTTGCGCAGTATGCTCTTCATAGGAAGGGCAGAGAGAGCTGCTCCCTCCCTTCATTACCTGTGACTTTGCAAAACCCTGCATGAGATTACAAACCTCCCACACACTCATTTAAAGATATAGTTGTGAACCTGGGCCATCAATGAATTCTTACTTATTCAAAATAGGGGAGTTATATAAACAGAGGAATAATAATAGCTACATTTGAAAGAACTGCTAAAGGAGGATTATTTTAATCTACGAAGTAATGGAGATAACATTTACTTTTAGTAGATATGCGCATGGACAAATCTGACACAGGAAATCCATGCAAAAGTAAGTGAATGGAGAGAATAAGCCCTTCCTTCTACGGAAAGACTTTTCATATATGAAATGCATCATGCTTCCTTCTAAGACTGCTCACAATGATCATTTGTAAAATAAAGGGATACCCCGATTTTAAATTATTAACTGAAGATTCAAATTTGTTATTAACAAGCATTTTCCATTCCTTGTTTTCTCACTTTACACACCGGTGTCCTTTATGTTCTTTCAACACCTCTTTTGATTGATACCCTCCTTTGGCTCATCAGCTCCAATGTGGCATATGTTTTTTTTCACGTGTTTAGCATGGATGATCACACTGGCATATAATCCTGATTAGTGTAGGCCTTGTAGACAAAACAACACTAAATCTTTTTTATAACCAACATAGTAAAGATTACTGACTTTATCCACACTGCTTTTATGTGTTCTGTATGATTGCCAGAGACAAAAGGCAGCTTGTACTCAGCCATACTAGCCCACATTGAAGGTTCTTGAAGAATCCAGCAATGTGTAAAGCTAACGAAAGGTGCCTCAGTGGTTAAAAGATGGTTAAAATGTGCCAGGCCCACAGCAGGTGTTAATAAAAAAAGAAAAGAGACTGACTTTCACCTGGCACAAATCTAGGTAAGGTGCCAGTATCTACTTCAAATGTTGCTGGTTGAAGAAAGACAGGTTTTATGGTACAGACTTCTCCATTTCCATGCACACTTTACAGCCTAAGTACTGTGACTTTTCTTGGCCTGGAGAAAGTGAGAACCCTTGAGTAGGTGCTTAGGAACTGCTACTTTGGTTGCAGATCTGTTTTTATAGCTCATTAGCTTATCACTCTCGTTTTGGCTGAAAATGAAGATGTCTGGTTAAAGAAATGGAAACAAAGAAATATTGACATAGTATACCTTACAGAAGTTACACTGAAGGACTTAGAGGACTTGAAGGGCTTAAGTCCAGTGAAGCTTGCCTGATGAAATACAGCCACTCCCCATAAAAAAAAATGTATCTATCCCATTCATAACTCTCTCTTAAACTAACCAACAATTCAATAAACAAGCAGGGATTTCCTGTCTGTTATCAGTTTTAATGTGATATAATGACTATTTAGGAAAGCTATTGAAAAATTTCTAATTTGCAGTGAAAATGAAACTGTTCTCTGTGCGAGGACTTGTTAGTTCATTGCTCAGAGTCGAATCAATGGGACACTCCTCAAGCCTCCTAGCTTTTTAATTTCTAGCTGTCCAGGACACTGGAAGTAAAGAATTTCATTAGATTTATCATTCTACATGTGCATAAGAGATAAAATGAAGTGTAAAATTTCTGTGGG
Source organism: Tinamus guttatus (assembly GCF_059628265.1). Lineage (NCBI taxonomy): Eukaryota > Metazoa > Chordata > Aves > Tinamiformes > Tinamidae > Tinamus > Tinamus guttatus. The sequence goes on from NW_028288852.1 coordinate 87,542, forward strand.
CCTGGTTTGTTCTGTGTTTACAATATTGCTACAATATTGGCAGCAACATTCACAATTACCATCATTAATTACTGAATAAGGATATGCGGTTTCTGGAAGGGGCCTGCCCTCAGCACCTTCTTTGAATAAATAGCGTTTGCAGAGTTCATCCACTTCTGATACGTCCAACAGAGAATTTCCCTGTTTTTAATATATAAGAGCGCCAAGTTTTTTCCACTTTTTCCATCACTCAGGAATACCAGACCAGTAAGTTTTTCTTTGCATTTCGCTTCATGATGATACCAGAGAGGGGAAGCTATCCTATCCTCTGACTATTTGCAGCTGCAAGAAAGCCCTTTTACCTCTTCCAAGTTGCTCTGGAGCAAGTGACAAGTATCCAACAAAGTCCAGATAATTGTCCAGTCCTGACCATGGCAACAAACCTCCACGTTTTAAAGACATCCCTACAACAGCTTAGACTGAATTTGCACACATACATGACATTGTGCAAAAACAAGACCCAAAGCAGTACCTTTTCCAGGAGGAAAGCTATGCCTGTATAGCCCCAAGCATCCTAGTTTGCCTTTCAAAAGGGCAACAGTGATAACACAGATAACACAAGAGTTTCCAGCTCCAGCATTAGCTTGGCCGTTGCTAGCCGAGGGCTGTTTGTGTCAACTTGCCCCAAGTTTTTTTTTTTTTTGCCTTACTTGCCATCTTATCTCCTCCTACATAGCAGAGCACAGAGCTTGATAGCAGCTTGACACCTCAGTCCCAGACTAGGAAGTGTCTCTCGGAGGGGACGCTTCCAGCCGCTCAACACCTATAGGCACACCAGAGGCCATCAGCGAGCGCCTTAGGCACTGCTCAGCACATACTGGGGTGCTTCCCTCAGCAAAGCGCGAACGCCCCAGCTCTCCGCAACGGCTGCCAACGGCCCCAACGGCCGCGCCGGGTAGGCATGGGGGGGAGAGGGCGGGGAGCGCGCAGGCGCTATGGGCGGCTGCGCGTCGGCGGGGATCGCGGCGCCCAATGAGCGTGCGCGGGGCGGGGGGAGCGGGGCGGCGCGGCGGGCAATGTTGTCGGGAGTCACCTGACCGGCCGCGCCGCAGTCGGGCCGCAGCCGCTGGGGCAGGAGCTGCCGGGGCTGCGGGAACGGCAGGAGGAGAAGGAGGGAGACGGGCAGGAGGAAGGCGAGGGGCAGGAGGAAGGCGGCCGCCGCCGCCCCGGTGCCGGCGCGGAGGTGAGCGGCGCGCGCGGCGCCCGTTGGCGCGGGCCGTTGGGCTGGGGCGTTGCGGGGGGGGGGCTGGCCAGGGCAGCACCATTCCGGCCAAGCCGGGGGAGGGGGGAGGTTGAGGCGTGTTTACACGGGCAGTGCCACTCAGTGTCCCCCTGCATTTCCCTCCCCCTCCGCCGCGCAGTGGTGCGTCCCGCGGCGGGACCCCGGGCGGCGGCCGTGGCCTCCTGCCAGCGCCGGGCACCGCGCGGCGGCCTCGCCCTCCCGCCGCCGCCCGTTATCGCGCCCCAGGGGCTCCCCGCGCTCGCTGCCCTTCGTGGGAGCCGGGGGAGACTCGTTTTTAGGCCGTAAACAAAGAGGTACAAATCCCATCTGTCCCGTTCCGTGCGGTGAAATCCCTGGCACGCTCCGGGGCGTGTGGGAAATGAAGTAACTGGAGGAATCGTCACCTGCTTTTCTGTCAAATTACGTTAGCGTTCTCCCTTTCGAGCGTGTTAGTATCACAGTCATCGTAAATCCGTACGCAGCCAGGGCCTCCTAAGACACGTGTCGAATATATAATAATAAAAAAGCAACCGCAGCAAATGTCGAAGGTAACTGTGTAAACATTGCATGCGTATGATCATGCAGTAACACTTTTGAAATTTAATTTGAGGTACGTCCGAAAGGTGCATGGAAAATGGTGCATGGAAAGGTGCATGGAAAAGCAGAGTAGTTATGTGGAGAAACCCTGTAAACTAAGGTTGGGCAGCACAAGGAATGTGCTGGTAAATCAGGCTTTTCCCTCAAAATAATGCACCATACTGAAGAGAAAACAAATGAGAAGCACACTACCAGGCATAGTGAGTCCAAGATAAAGTTCCCAAGATGATCCAAGTTTTATTATATCACTTATATGCTTAACTTCAAAGGTGATTTAACCAGCGTAGTTTTCCTTTACTCCTTTTATATACGAGTAAAGCTATGTGTGTAAATAGCAAGTAGCAAGACACCAAAATGGCAGGTTTGCAGGCAAAAAGAGGTGTTTTTTTTTTTTTTTTCCCTGAAAGCAGAATATCCATATTGTAAGCGTTTTGGAAGGCTTTGCTACAAGTTAGCTGTAGTGAATCTTCAGGTGTACTTCTTTAGATTTACTTTTGGAGTACACTTGCCAGTTTAGTTTCATCCCAGAGGATCTTGCCCCCTCCTCCCCCTTTCTTTTTTGTGTTGTTGTTTGCTTGTTTCCCTCTGAGACCATCTAGTGAACAAAATTGCAGTAAGTTCAGAGTTTTGGAAATTTGCTTTAGAAAGCACTTTTCTGTTTCTTACTGAAATGCCAATATAGAAGTTCACGTTGCATCTAATGTTTCATATTGAGAAAGAGAGTGTTTGTGTGCATGCGTATATATATATAATTGAGTATAAATTGGGTATTTTGTACGCAAAATATGCTAGATCTTAGTGTAATGTTTGTTTGCTTAATAAGTTCTAAAATCTTCTAAAATCCTTATGCAAAAGATATTTTGAACAGTAATCTTATATTAATGAAATCCAAAGTATATGTGGTTGATTATAACTGTGAAGAACAACACACTTTCACTCCTTGCTTTCTGTTATTATAATTGTCTAATATTAGGAAGTATGCTCTTTGTGTTTGTTTAGATGTGGCATTACCTTTGGACATAGGCTAGAGTGTCCTTGGGGGTAGAAGAGAGTTTGCTTCATACAGGAGTTGTGTGAGTCCTGGTTACCTTTTCCTATAACACAGGACAAAGTTAACTCAAGAATGTATTTATTCATTTCTCTTACTTTTTTTTTTTCTCTTTTTATAAAATGAGATATAATAAATTCCTCATAGGTTTCCTGGTAATCACAGACCTGTTTTTCGCACTGCCCTGAACATGTTGGTGTAAGAGGAAGGCATGGTAGGTTGGTCAAATGACCAGCGTATGTCTGAGCGTGGCATTTTAGTCCTTCCTTAGAATTCTACTGCTGAAAAGTTCATGAGGAAGTTTTAGGAACTGAGAAATTCTACGCAGTATATAGCTTTATAGCGCAAGTGCTGCTTATATGCAGCCTTAAGTTAAGCTGTCTTTTAAAGAGACAAAATCTGAAGTGAGAAAAAATAAAACTGCTAGAAGCAGCTGTTAAGTTGTGTGCTTCAGCCTATTTGGACTTAAGTGTTGATAATACTTTAGGACCCCCTGCAACTCTCCTCTTCCCTCCAGCTCAGAGGTTAACATTTTGAGGGGGAGAGAATCGTAGAAAAGCTCATTTGGCTGTGACGAATCATAAGCTGTATCACAAAAGTTTCTTCATCTCCAACAGTATTCTGTATTTTTTTTTTCAGTTAAGACTTTTTTTTTTTTTTTTTTAAAGAGTAGAAGAAGGGTTTGTTCTTGTTAGGTGATAGGAAAGGGAAGTCTTAACAAGCAATGTGACTTAGGTCAGAATAAAGTTCAACTGATTGCTTTGCTACTGAGGCTTTAAAAAGAGGTACAAATTGTCCAATGTACTTCATTAAGGTTTCCAAAGTCAGAAAAGGTAGCCAAAACACCTTCAGATGAGAACAGAGGTCTTAATTCTAAAGACTACTTGAATATTCTTTATGTTGAGAAAATGTGTTTGTGAATCAGTACATTTACTCTCAAGATGCTGATTGTAGGAGTTTTCTTGGACTGTCTTTGACTTGTTGGCTGATACTTAGGTAAGTAAATAATGTTTGCTGTTCCTTCTTGCAGTATTCATTAACTTAGAGAGATTTAGTATAGTTCCATACCAAAAATACTTTACAATATTTCTAAATTTATTTCTGAAATATTATTGGAATTATATTTCATTTTTACACACTACATGGAAAAACATTTGTGGAAAAAAAAATCAGAAGAGTTACCAAGCTTACAGTACAAATATTATGGAGATGATTATTTGAGAAGTATTTTCGTTCACTTACTGGTGTATTTGTTTCTCAGTTCTTTCAAGTGTTTTTATTTATTTATTTATTTTTCCCCGAGTTTGGCTAAAGTCTGCTAAAAGTACAGGTAACCTACTATTCAGTTAACTTGCCATTCTTTGTAAGTATTTTAACATAGATACTTGTGAATGAATTCTGACATCCACTAAAAGAAAATAATTCATGTGGTTACTTTAATTGTGCCAAGAAGTAGATTATGTAGATAAATGCAAAGGTGTTTGCCCTTTAAGCAAAGGAAAGAGTAGACTGTAGGCATTAGTTGTGCATACATTATGTTATAGTAGTTTACCTCTGAGATGATGTAAAAGTGGAAAAAAAATATGTATTCTTATGGATTTGGTATGCACTACTTTATATTATGTCACCAGAAAACAGTTCAAAACTCTTTACTTGGTGGATGATTTCTATGGTTCTATGATGATGTAATCTTTTTTTTTTTTTTTTTAATTCATCATCCAGAGTCTTCATGCTACTGGGAATGTCAGCATTTTTTTTTTCTATCCATGAGTTCTCATATAATTTGCAAATGTTAATGTTTTTTAAGGCATAACACCTGGAAAACAAATTAAAGATCTCAGTGCAGGCCTATAACTTGCTGGACTTCTTCACTCCTGTATGGTGTGTGGGTTTTTTGTTTTGGTTTGTTTCCCCTCTCACTTATGACTTGACAAGAGTCAAAGTGCTGTAAGAATATGTTACAGAAGCACAACATGTTTTTTAAGAGTTCATTTATGTAATTAAGCTGTGAACAATATCAGTGCCATCCAGGTGTGTAGACTAATAGCATAAGAGTACAATTTAAAATTTGTTATGAATATGGTACAGTACAAGAGGGATGTGGAGCTGCTGGAGAGAGTCCAGCGCAGGGCTACAAGGATGATCAGGGGCCTGGAACATCTGCCCTATGAGGAGAGGCTGAGGGAGCTGGGCCTGTTCAGCCTGGAGAAGAGAAGGCTGAGAGGGGATCTAATCAGAGTCTATAAGTACCTCAAGGGAGCCAGGTGAGGAGGATGGTGCTGGCCTCTTTTCAGTGGTGGCCACCGACAGAACTAGAGGAAATGGCCGGAAACTGAAGCATCAAAAGTTCCACAGGAACTTAAGGAAAAATTTCTTACCAGTGAGGGTGACAGAGCACTGGAACAGGCTGCCCAGAGAGGTTGTGGAGTCTCCTTCTCTGGAGATCTTCCAAACCCGCTTGGCTGCAGTCCTGTGCCACGTGCTCTAGGTGACCCTGCGTGTGCACGGGATTTGGACTAGGTGACCCCTAGAGGTCCCTTCCAACCTTAAGCATTCTGTGATTCTATGATGATCATCTGAAGATGAGTTCTTCTTTAAGAGGAGAAAGTATTACTTTTATGAACTAGAGGTTGCTTTTTATTAGTTTTAATCACCTTGCTCCTTTAAAGTCTTTTTGAAGTAAAGATGAAGAAAAAGTATGAAAATGCTTGTTCATGCCTTGTCAGCATAGCATAATGAATCAGCAGCTATTAACTTCTCTCTGCATCGTCTGTAACATAACTTTATTTCCTTAAAAGGAGAGGTAGTTGGGGGAAGAACATAGATACAAAAGTTTAGAAAAAAAGAAACATTTGTCATGTATTTTGATTGTCTCTTACCTAACTATCTTGTTTTAGTAGTAGTAAACAGTAGGTGTTTTTTTGTGCATTGCGTCTGTGGATGGCAGAACTTTTTATAGAAGAGAGTGAGCGTAAACAGCCACCCTAAGAAACTGAGGGTGGTAAGTGGCTTGCTGAAAGTTGCTCCATAGAGCAGTACAAAAATCAGGAATAGCACCCAAGTACCCAGGAGGTTGTGTCTGAGGGGAAGGAGGGAAGAGTGAGTGTGTGTTGTTTTGTTTGGTTTGTTAAGCTCTTTTTTCCTCTACAATGCCCTTTTCAGATGTTCAGGATTTTAAAGAGCACAATAATAGGATTACAAATAAGTTATCCCAGTGACTGCTGAGCAGACTTTTATTATTGCCAGTTGTCAGCAAACAATATTAGACGGTGAACTAATCTTGCTGGTTTTGTTGTGATAATCATCAAAACTGAATTTGCATCTGTGTATCCAAGTTCAACCAGCTCAGATGGCAGTGGTAATAAAGGTGCTCTACCTGAGTTCTGGGATGTTGGGGAGGAACCTTGCTCTGTATCCTCCTTTCAAGAGTTTAACTTTGTATACAAACATGTAAAAATTGTGATTATTACAGAGGATTGATATCCCATGTATATTAGGAGATGATTTCCCACTAAGTTCTTGAGCAAGGAACGGGTGTGTTTTTCTGGGGTGGGGGGTGTGTGTAACTCGTGCCTGGTTTGTTTACGGAAGGTATGTGGTAGGTGAAGATCTTTCAAAGTAAAAAACATGTTTGTAGAGTGGGTTAATTGATGGTAGAGCCATAAAATTGGTACCTGAGCCTAGAAGTAAAAATTAACTTTTCTGTTTAGACATCTCTGAAATAAATGTATTGAACATTTGAATAAATAAAGCTATTTTTGTTTTTTACAAGAAAACAGTGGTTTCACAGGGTACAACTTCTGTAGCTCATTGTTTGCCTGCGTCTTGCTAGGACCATAGTTATCTTTGTAGCGATTAAAGAATCAAAAGTTAATTTGAGCTCCTCCTGTCTCCACCTTTCACCTTCTCTCGCTCTTGCTTTGAAGCTTCCTCTGTTTTAGATGTGTGTTTTATTTGAGAGTGAGTCTGACTCCTCTTTTCATGGATGTTCATTAAGCTTGGATGCTCAGACCAGGGATTTTCCATTGATGAAAATTGGTGATTCTCCTCCATTGGTGAAAATTAGATGCTGGATTTTCTCTCTCCCTCCCAGATCCTTAGATTTACTCCCAAGATTGCCAGTTTAGCAAATTGGCTATCTTTTTCCTGAAAGTACAAGCCTTCTGGGTAGTGAACGTGCAACCATATTGATTTTCCATATCACTGTTCTATCTCTGCTGAAGGCCATTTTAATATTTCTTGGCTCTTTTCTCCAAGTGAGCTCCATAGGCTCTGAGACTTTTCTGTTCCTTCTTTCTAATGGGGATTTTTCTTTCTGACTCTAGCAGTGGATCTTTACAACTAAAGGCCAGCTGAAGCTGAAGAGCTTGTCTCTTCATTTACTGAAATCTCTCACCTCTTTCCTTTTAGACTTTTCCTGTTTGAACATAAACTGAAGGGCCCTAAGACTACCTGCATGTTAGGCAGTCTTTTGTTCTAAATTATTCTGTGGTAGCTCCTGGCAGCTGTCCTAGACATGCAGAGACATTTCCAACTGCTACTCTGTTCTTCTCAGCTCAAAAAGAGCGATGCATTATAAAGTAAAACAGTTGCAAGCATGCAAAAAAGGTGTTACTTGTAAGGTAGTGAGAAATTCAAACTGTATGGCATTTTGGGGGATTACCTCACACAGATGCGAAATAATCTGTCTAATATTAATTCACTGAATTGGACTTTAGATGAAGATCTAATATATTGTATTTATTTGTCAGTTCAGTTGAAGTTTATGATCTGTTTATTTAGCATTTTTTATCATAAAGTATTTTGGACAGAGCATTGACTTTTTAGAAACAGGGAAGTATGCTTTTTCTACACAGAAACTGTTGTTTACTATTCTTATTATTTATTATTTTTAGGTTTCAAATGCTATCTTAGCATCCATGCTCCATTTCTTTTGCTTCTGGTTGGGTATATAAAGTGCCCCTTTGAATGGGATACCCAATCACGTAGTCTTTTGCAATTACAGAGTTCTTAAATGTCTCCATCCCTCTTTTCCCCTCACCCCCATAAATTTAGAGCTTGTATTGCGGAATAATACTTGTTAATAATGGCAGACTTTTTTGGTAAATTGTGCTCAGCTTGGACTCGGCAACAGAAAAAGGCAAGCACTTATTTGAGTGTGCATATACTGTGTGTTTTGCTATTTTTTGCATAATGAGAAAATTACTGTTCAGCGCTAAATATTTGAGGAAATACTGTGAGGATACTGTGTTAAGTTCTGACTTGTAGGAGTGGTTTCCTAGGAAGACTTACTTGGTACGGCAGTACAAATGTCTTTGAACTTTTTACTAGGCCGAATTTTCTTAGAAGACTACACTTAATTGATTGAGCAGTTGTTTTGTTTTGCCCTACCATAAATGCATGGGAGTAAGGAGGTTTCTGTGCTTGCTTTTGCGAGCTCCAGTGACAGCTGGATGCTTCCAAGCCTCACCTCCAACCTCTAATGCTTTTCTTGTTTACCACAGGATATTAATTCGATTGCAAACTTTTACATGTGAGGATTTCCTCTCTCTTGTAGTAGTGCTGCTCAGTATGAAAGCTAAAGCTAATTTACCTTGTGCCAGTCTTTTTTAATGCGTGTGGGTAAGAAATACGCCTCACTTTATGAGTTTGTCCTAGTAAAGTGTTCCTACTCATTCCCTATCTATTCCAAGATAATATTATCTATAATTCTGTTCCTTCCGTCACCTAGCGACAACAGTTCCTTATACCTTTATCTGGACTTGGACGTAATGATTGTGTTATCTTTGAAATATATTCACATGTATTTTAACACTGTATGGGGAGACTTTATGATTTACCTGAAGAGCTGCATTTTAGTGACTTCCCTCCATACCCTTCCCAATTTTACTTAAAGCAACTTACAGTTGGTATGGTTACTATGGTAAACATGGTTACTTCCATGTTTATAAGGTTAACTAATATAAACTTCAAATACATGAGAATAATGAATCTGTATTTGCCAGTGAACCTTTATAGGCATCATGCTCTGATCTTTATGCTGTATATTTCAAAAAACTCTATTCCCTTTTTCAGGGTTCTTGGTTTGCAGCCCTAACTCACAAATTTTCATTAGATTTTGGATATTCTTGGGAAAAATAAAATATGTATATTTAATTTAAAATAGAAGTGTTAAAATCTGTTGAATATATGGTAATGTTCTGGTTCTTGTTGGCATAGATTTTTCCCATTGAGTCATATGCTAGCAGGGGGAAAATGAGTGTTACTTCATTTGATAATGCAGGGTCAAGTTTTATAGCCAGAGAAAATATTTTTATCCTTAAGCAAAGCATTTTTTTTAATGTTAATTTTACTGTCTGATAAAGCGAACTTTTTCCTAACATGCTTGGTTGTATTTTCAAAGTAAAACTTCATTTATCCAACTGCAAATTCTCCTTTTGGAGATGTCCATGTATATATATATATATATATATATGTACATATATATTTATATATGTATTTTTTTTGCAAGATGAGGGTTATAATGTATCTAGAATTTCACAAGAGGAATTTGAGAATGCCCTAGTATTGAAAAGATTAATTTCCTTACATTAAATTAGGAATTATAGTTAGTGTACTTTCATATTGTTTCCTCTTTTATTCTTTCAGTCTGCATTTGTAAGAATTATTTTAAACTTCAGAAGATCTTCTTGGACTCTTAATTTTTATGGTAACAGTGCTATGTTAAATACCTTGAGAAATGTTCTTGAATATTTTTATTTCTTTTTGTTTCCTTTGCACTCATCTGCTTGGTTTGATAATTGATATTTACTTAACAATGTTTTAAATATGCAGTAATCCATTGACTCTTGGGTACTTTAACAAGTTTTTAGTGTCTACTTCTAGTGCTTCTTACTCAAATATTTTAAAATAAGGAGTTAGAATAGTAGAAAAGGAGTTTTGATCTCTTATTCAGGAAAAGACTTTAAGTGTTCCTTTTTCTTTAAATTCTTGCTACGTTCATCTAAAAAGTCAAACCCACAATTATTTATAGAAATTTTAATTATATAAAATGGACAACTGCAAGGGTCTCTTCTGGGAAAGAGTTGCAGTATAGACTTGCAACTTCTTAAGCTTCTTTAAAAAATACTGTTAAATTGTTTTGTCTACTTTATACCTTTATGCATTTATGTCTATTTTTCAATCCAAAGTGAAATTAATTTCAAGTAATTTAAGTGCTTTAGGAGAATAGTTAAAGTAGAAGTAACTTAAACAGTTTACAGAAGAGATATCCTGTCTTGTTTGGAATGAAACTCTATCACAATATATGATTGTATTTCCTATGAATGGACATAAAAACAGGGTTATGAACAACTGTATTTTGTGTTTGAACAACATGGATAGTTTGGTTAGTCTTTATGACAAATACTATCATAAATGCAGGGACATGCCTTTATTTCACAATTAGAAAACAGAGTTAAGACATTCAACAGTTTGACCTTTGCCAGTGTTTTTCTAATCCGCTTTAATATTTTTTTTTTACAGTGGTTAAATTTTCTCTTTCCTGTTTGACAATTTTTCTTTTCACGAGCATTTTTAAGTCTTCTGGTTCTTCTCCTTTTGATTTCCCTCCTTACTTTATATACGAACAGCTAGATTTTACAAACAAAAAAGTCTTATTTTCAAAGTTTGAAATGCTTAATGCTGTCTTCTGCATTTTACATTTCAGATATCCTAAACTTTTATACTGTATGAAAAAAAAAAAACACAATTTGGACATAACTTTCTGAAATCTTTACATTTGGAAATATGACATTTCAAGATATTAGGCATATTAATGTGTTACAGTCAAAAGTGTTTAACTTCAGTCTTTAGTATTTCGTTAGGGAGCAGGAAATTAAAGCAATCCCTATACTCTGTACTTCGCTACAGACAGGACTGGTGCTAATATGTTGCCAGTCTGTGCAACTATCACCACTGGAAATGTCACACAAGGGAACTTTCTTCTCTATTTCTGCTGAGGCAGAGACAACTAAGATGTTTGTGAAGAGTGTTGAGGTTGGGCAAACATTACAAAAATTGCTTGTATTCTATGAAAATAACTAATAGTAGTTGGCACCCAGGACTGTAGCTGGCAGGATATGTGGGTGCTTTATTTTGTTTGTTTGCTTCTTCTCTCTAGTGTATTTAATGCCTACACCTCATCTCTACCCAAGTTGTGAAAGTCTTCCCATGTTTAAAAAAAAAAAAAAAAAAGAAAATTTGCATTGGCTACAGTTTTATTGTTTTTGGGAGCTGGCATACCGTAACAAACTGTTGAGCAATACAATGACTGTGTAGTCTTGTGTTAGCTAAACCGAGTCTTAGTAATGGGACTCAGTTCTAGTAACCCTTGGGTAAAATAGTCCAGTGTAACATAAATATTCGTTTTGTTAATGCAATACTGTTCCCAGTGGCATCATATTTTCCTTGTAGGACAGAGCGAGATCCAATTATATGCTGCTTTGACTTGATCAAGCTTTTTTTGAGAACTCTCCTTCCCATGTATTTTTGTTTGTTTTCCCATTGGAAAGCTCAATCTCCTCTATAACCCCCAGAAGTTAGAATATAGAAATACAGCATGAAGAGAGGAAATAAGTGTTATTTTTAGACTCTCGTTTCTGTAACAGGGCTGTCTTCCTAGCCCTTTCCTCAAATACTGAGAATTCAGGAATAGCTTCAGGGCACTTATATATGAGTTTATTTCTAAGTTTAAAATATTATATAAATTTTATTATCCAATAAAAAGTATTATTTAAAAACTTTGAAGCTTTCTTGCGAAAGAAATTCCATTGTCAGGTCACCTTATCAGTGGACAGTTATGAAAACCAACTTTAACAAGCATGACAGTATTGAGCAGGAGAGGTTAAAAAAGACTGCATTAGAGAATTGAGGCAGGTGGGAAATAAGAGAGCGGATGTAAATAAAGGTATGTACTAGAGGGGAAAGAGGGAGTAGTTTAACTGCTCCTGCTTAGTTTAGCAAACAAACTACCCTTGAAAGGGGGAACAAATATCTTGATCTTGGAACAAATATCTTGGTCTGTACTAGGCGAATTGGCAAACACAAATAACTTACATTGTGTCTTGATGAAATTAGGCTTAAAACATTTTGGTTTTGTGTCTGTTTACATTTCTGTAGTGCTGGCATCAGTATATACTGACAATTAAAAATAAATACTTAAATATTTTTCATAGTATAATTATTATTCGTAAACACTTTTTTACTACTGAAGGCACACATGGTATTTTGATCAGGGTTTAGAGGTTTTTTTTAATATCTCTACTACAGCTGCTTATGTAGTATTTATCTGTAGTAAAATGTGTGTTTTAAGATGTGCATCTGGAAGTTTGGGCATCTTAAATGCATGTAGTATGCATTTGTGTGTTAACCTTATGAAACTAAGTGCTAAACTGGGATGTTTAGCTCTTAAATATCTTTGGAGCAGACAGTGTTGATGGGCCAGTAAAGAATTAGGGACGACGCTGCTGAATTGCATTCTGAGATGCGGCAGAGACACTGTAAGAGGAACAATGCGTGCTGTCCCCAGCAGGAAGACAGGAAAGTGGAAATTGCTGTGGAGCAGGGGGTCTCACCTTGCTAAAGACGGCAACAGCACCAAGCTGGACATGCTTGTAAACACTGATAAGGGACCCAGACCTGCATGGTGACAGTGCAGAAAAAGCAGATGCTCTTACTGATCTTGCCTGAGGATTTTGGAAGAGTCTTTGTAGGAATGACTCCTGCTCTTACCCTGGGACACTGGACGGAGGTAACTCCTTGTAAGGCTGAGGCCCCTGCATGTTCAGGGTGTAGAGATGCTAGTGAATTTTCAACTCCTTGCAAGGTTGAGAAACCCCTCTATTCTCAGGGTGAAGTAATGCTATTGCAATTTTCAGCAATTTTAGTTGCTTTTATTATTATTATTTCTTTTTCTGGGACAAGCAGTGTACTTTGTTCAGTTTTGATGAGCCTCGTAACAATCCTGCCAGTTAATGATGAATGTTGTTATGACAAAGATCTTATGCTGGTGAATACAATCAACCAACTAAAGCCCAGTGGTTGTTGCCCCTCTGGATTATTTTACTGTCTCCTTTAATGACACCACAAAAAGTTTATGTTTCTCTGTTTGCTTATTATTCTCAAGCAATTCGGTAGGTTCTTCTGGGATATGATTTACACATGCGTGTTTTTTTCTTTTTTTTTTTTTTCCAGATTTGAAGAGTAGAAGCATGCTTTCCATTGAGACTTACACTAACACTTGTGATACAGAATGTCTCTAAATGAGAAGAATAGTGTGGTTTTTGCATACGAGTCTTCAGTACACGGTACCAATGTACTCCACAATCTCAATGATCAGAGAAAGCAAGATATCCTTTGTGATGTTACTGTTTTAGTGGAAGATCAGCGATTTCGGGCTCATAGAGCTGTGCTTGCAGCTTGCAGCAATTATTTCCTTTCGAGAATTGTGGGCCAGTTGGATTCTGATCTTATCATCACTTTACCAGAAGAGGTGAGTGTTATCTGTTTCTGCATTTTAGCTGCCAGTGTTTCTACTCTGTTGTGTTCACTTCTATTTCACAATAGAAAGTACTTAACTGAGGTTAATGATTCTTAAGGTAAAAGAGTTAAGAAGTGTGGGGAGAGAAATTTCTAAGTTGAAAAGCTGCCATTGATTAAGGTAAGAGCTAGACAGAGTATGTATCACAGATTGATAAGTGAATGCTGCTCTGGGGAGTGTATAGAGGAGTTCTGTTTACTGAAGTGGATGTTGTTTCTAAAATTGTACATGTGGTTGAAAGTACACAAGTTGCACAAAAACTGTATTTAATACCTCCCTCAAAAACTGGAGAGAGGACTAGGCTGCCTGTTTGAAAAGGAAATACTTTTGAAATAATAAATAGATAAGTGGCATTGCTACCATGACCTTGAAGTTAATCTTTTCAAGATTTCTTTTGATGAATAAATGTTCCAAAATGCATATGTTTGAGAAATATAGCCATACTGATATTCCTTAATCACAAGATTACTGAGGCTTATTACTGTTGAGTTTTGCCAGTTCACCATTGTTTTAATGTTTGTCTATGGACTTACCATACTTTTGAAATGGTGAACATGTAATGCAGTTATGTTTTAGGTGTATTTTTCCCCCTAAATTCATACTGAATTTAGAGCCATTCCATGGGAATGAGCCAGAACCTGTCATCCCATAGGAAAGAAAATACTGTTTGCTGCCTAAAGCACTCAAGGCATTTAAAGATTCCAGGCAATACTTAAGTGTGAATAGTTGTGTTATAGGAGGCCTACATCTCTATAGGAGGCCTAACAAATGATAGTGAGTGGGCTCTTCATGCCCCAGAGAAACTTTGGATGTGGCGTGGGGATGGGTGCCTGTGACAGTCCTTGACCTAAAAGGTGTTTAACTTATGAGAGTTACCATAGTTTGCAACCTGAGTGTAATTTGATGTTGTCTGTATTTGTATTAGGCTACCAGATAAGAGCTGAGCCTCCCTCCATCTTTTACAAACTAGTAGTTGAATTGTTAGTGATGACCTGCAAACAACTGGCCATCCTCAGCCTCCTTGATTTCTGTGGGTTTCTGGTCAGAGGAACCAAGAACTAAGTTGTTCAAGCACTGCACTTGTATGTGAAACATGAAGAACCTCTCAAGTGATCTGATGGTATTCTGAAGTAGCAATAATATAAAGAATAGGTTACTCTAGATTTGATTTTGTAACACAGAAGTAATGAAAGGAGGCTTCCTAAGGGAAGATTGTTATTTTCCACCCCAAAGCTGATAACATGTAAATTGTTCAGACCTCAGCTAGGGTCTTCTAAAGCCAGAGGAACGGTAAGCAACATACACGTGTTCCTAGTGATGTTAGGAGATCATATTATTCACCTGTCCATTCAGATGACATGTTCAATGTTAATAACAGAGAAGATGAAATCAAAAGGCCTGCATCCCATTAAAATATGTGCTTTGCTAGCTTAGAGATATGTCTCCACAGATATATTACAAAGCTAGCAAAGCACCTATTTTAGATGTTCCTTCCAGCATCTTACTGATTTTTATTTAAAAAGAAGGAAGAAGGAGGAGTGGGGCTGGCTCATGGGCTCTCTGTAAAGAGGATTCGTGATTTCTGATCGCTGTTGATCAATGACTTTGTGTCAAGCGAGTCTGTTATAGCATAACAGCACTATGTCGCTCCTATTCATCCTCCTTACTATTCTGTGTAGTATCTTCTCCCCCACCACGGTGAAGAGGGAACTTTGTTTTGGAGTAACTGAGATAAGGTTGGAAGAATAAGAAATACAGACTGAAGTTGGAGACAAAGGGAGAAAATATGAAGCATCAGGGATAATAAAGCTGAGTGAACAGGGACCAGAGTTTGGAAAGAAAAGGGAGGAATGCAGTCATAAAATTTGTTATGTCCTGTTAAGTTTATACTTAGCAACAATGTCACTTAGCATTACTGATGTAAGAAATGAATCTGCTGAAGCAACAATTAAAATACTAACAGAGAATGTCATGTTTTAATCATATGATCTGATTGCTTGGTAAAAACAGGTTAAGATTCAGCAGCTTGAGCGTCGCTTCTAGGAACTGTCAAATATTTTGAAATGAGTCAGTTCATGAAGCATATTTTAGGGAGACAAATGTCAATCACATGGCTTGACAACTTGTTAACCTTTTTAAACATCTAAAGTATTTAAAGTTTAGAATGAAAGATATCAGTCTTATGAGTCTGAAATACCAAAGTATTCCTGGAATTAAAGTAGGTCATGTACATTATACTGTCAAAACTAAACCCTGATGACTTTGTGTCAGTTCTCTTGGTTATTTGTTCTTATTCTAACAATTTTAGCCCAAGTGCAAATTAAATAAAAGGCTTATGTACAAACTGCTCCTCTGGGTCAGTCAGGCCAGAAGTCCATCTAGCTTTGGATCTTGTTTGCGTGGAGCCAGCTAGAGCTGCACAGGAGAAGGTGTAAAGAGTGTTGGGTGACCCTTCCTTATAATCCTTCAAGTTCTTAGTAATAAGAGGTTCTGGAAATACTTTATGTGGAGAGTGTGCAGGTTTTTGAAATATGGCTATATTTTGAGTTTCACTTATAAGCATAATCTGTTTATAAATTTATTAAACAACTTTGACTAGGTTACTAAGCCTAAAGACTTCATGGCAGCATAGGGGCCTTAGATAAACACTGCATTTTATGCTTGTCTTTGTATTATATTGTGAACTCCATAGCATTAACTATGAGTTAATGCGTTTGTAATCAGTATGCTATCTCAAGAGCATATTTCACACACTGTCTTAGAAAACTCTTCAAATAAATTTTTAGTGTGTAAAATCTTTTGCTAAATTGCCTCTGTGGGAGCTGTCTTCAATCATCTTTCATGCAGGGGAGGGTGAAAGATCTAATTAATAAAGTAAATATTAGTATATAGTTACCTTTGTTCCCTTCTTTTATCAAAATAAACAAAACTCATTTCTTTATGCTGAATAAAGCATTATGTTAATACATTAACCATACTACATTTTTCTGCCAACAATGTGAGCTTGAGTTTATGGTTAGTAATAGTGGATATATTGCTCTGTCCTTCCTGAAATGCTAGTGTAACGTAATTTGTAACATGAGGTGGTCTGTGTACAGGCTTCCAACTGATTTCCTCACATTTTTTTTTTCTTTTTCCATTTCTGGAAGATTTTGTAACAACAAACAACAGATTGTTTGTAACAATACAGAATTTTTATTTGTGACCTTTGGACTTCCTTTGTTCTGCAGTAGAGACTGCGATGATAATGATTAAGTTGTTCAAAGTAAATCTACCTGCTCCTAGTGGTCTTTAAACAGAGAGTAACTGCTTTTGGTGTAGAGTTTTTGAATATATTTTTTAATCCGTGGGAGCAAGAAAACAGTGAGTGGCTATAGTAACAACTTATCACATAATTAAATTTTATTTTTCAAACTTTTTGTTATCACTGTTGTATGAAACTGAGCAAATAAGAACAATTACTCTTCAAAGGAAGGGTTAATTACCATTAAGTTCTGTGATCTTGAGAATAATTCACATATAACTTGAGTTTGAAAAGCATATTTAAAAATTGTACTCCAGCTTCTGATTTTCAGTGGACAACAGTCTTTTTTGCTATTAGTGTTATATTGGCAGAACTGTTTAAAAGACTGATCATAGTGAAGCAAACAATTGTCATAAAATATAAAGGATAGAATTGTATCAAAAAATCTGCCTCGGGACAAATGTGAGCAGATGTCTTCCATGCGGTAAACTTGCTTCTTTTGCCATGTTGCGTGTCTTGCACAGTTTGCTCACAGGTAAATGCAGAGTCTGTGTTTCTGACTCCTGTTCTTATACCGAACACTCGGTCTGTAACTGAAGACTTGGCAGTGAAGCTGCCTGGTGCGCTAGAACTAGAAGCATATTGAGTCTTGCTCTTTTTCACCCTTTATATTCTTGCAGATGAAGACAAAAGGTTGGTTTGGTCAAGGTTTCACCAAGCAGGAAGCTGGCCGTACTGATGTGTTTTGTTGTTTTTTTTTTTTCCTCTTTCTTTTTTTAAATAGGTAACACTTAAAGGATTTAGTCCTTTGCTTCAGTTTGCATACACAGCTAAACTTATTTTAAATAAAGACAATGTGTCTGAAGTTTTCAAGTGTGCTGAATTTCTGGGAATACGTGATATTGAAGAATCTTGCTTTCAGTTTCTCAAATTCAAATTTTTGGATTGTAAATCCGGTCATCAAGAATGCCCCAGGAAGAAATGTTGTACGCAGCGTTGTCAGAAAACAAACCCTAAAATTGGCAATGTGGATGATGCAGATGTAGAAATAGAAGATGAAGCAGAGGAGCTCCTTGAAAAAGAATGTATTCAAACTCCTCAGACGAAGCTCTGTAAAGATGAAGAAAATGCTAAAATGTCTCCTGCTTTCCAAGATAATACGAATCAAACATGTGATCCTATACACTTAGAAAGGGGGAATGTTTCAAGCTCATCTTCCCTATGCCCCAAGTATAGGAAGTTCCAAAAGGCTTTTGGAAATGACAAAGTGCATACTTCAGAAGCCAGTCCCAGTATTAAAGATATTCAGGTGCCACCAATTGGAACTTTTCTTCAGAAGGAATTACCTGATAATGACAGCACACAAAAAACTCAGGAGTGTGCAGCCATGCAGCTGGTCTCAAAATGTGAAGAGGCTCAGGTAAAAATGGAAGAAGGGAAGGAAGAGAGTAAGAAAAAGGAAGAAACAAAGAGAAATTCTCTGACCCAGAGCATTTTGTGTCCTGTGGAGAAAGTGGATGTTGCTCCTTTCCCCGCAAACTCTGCTGCACCTCATGGACCCAATTCTGTGTCTTTTTTACATACATGTGAGCCATATGGTGACTTGAACTTCACTGGTGTGCAAACCAACACAGCCATAGCAGAGAAAAGCGTCACAGGTGCTGGAGCGAGGAGTAACAAAAGTGAAAGTCAAGATGCTGCACCCTCAGAGATGGATTTGTGCACTAGGGAAACCATTGACGTTGCATCAGCTGGTGATCGAAGCAGTGTGGAGAGAGAAGTAGCAGAACATCTAGCAAAAGGGTTCTGGAGTGATATTTACAGTACAGAAACTTGCCAAGTACATTTACCACCCGCAGTAGCAAAAGAATGCCTGGAACCAGTATATTCAGGGAAGAAGTCAGAGTGTCCGTGGCTGGGTATCAGGATCAGCGAAAGCCCTGAACCTTGCCCCCAAAGAACTTTTGCAACACTGAATTCTGTCAACTGCCCCTTTATAAGCAACCTTAGTGCCGAAGGATGCTCCAGCAGCTCTGAAATAAGCAGCGGAGATTATGTGCAGGGACAGCAGCAGGATCAGTGTCCTTATAACTATGTGATAAGTTTGGGAGAGGATTCGGAGACTGACACCGAGGGAGACAGCGAATCCTGTTCAGCAAGAGAGCAGGACTGTGAGGTAGGGATATGTGTGTATGTCCTTTGCTTCTTGATCTCGGGGCACTCTTCAGAAACCTAAATCCGAGTCGCTTGTCATTTGTCATTGCTTATTTAAAGTCTCGTTTACCATTCAATCTTTTTGTCTAACAATTCTAAGACTTAGGCAGTTCACAGGAACTTATTTGTCGGGTGGTGATGTTTGGTACGGTGGTACATGTTTGAGTATTAGATCTTTCAGGCATCTCTGATCCTTCTGGAGAAACTTTATCAAAAAGGCTGCAAGTAAACAAAGATTTGGGGAGGGAGAGGAGGGTGTTTGCGGGTTTTTTGTTGTTGTTTTTGAGGAGAGGGGAGGATTGTTTCAGTCAAACTTTGGGAAAGGTCTAAACTTCTTGGAAACTTTCTTATGCATGGTTCAAATGTTTTTATTCTGACCTAAAGGGATGGGAGAAAACGAATGCCTTGCATTTCCTGCAAAATATGTTTTCTGTTTTCAGGTCAGATTCATTGGCTGTGTAGTTAAGACTGATTTAATGGCATTGCCTTCTCTGTAATGTAGGTTGTATTTGTTTCTCCATCTGCAAAAGTCTTTGGCACTTCTTTCTTTGAAGCCATTGCTTTGATAGCATTTCAGATGGATGCCATAAGCAATCTAATACCATAAGGCTTACTGTATGCAGAAAATAGAATGATTTCTGTCACAGTTCTTAGAGCAGCAGTATGACTCTGTGCATGATGAATCATTCAATGTTGCAGAAAAAATTAATTGTTTTCAAAGCACTAGTTTTTCTTTTCAAGATCTAGGGACCTGACTGAGTCTCGGGTGTATAATCAGTGTAGAGAAGTGGCAGGCAAAGCTCAGGCCCAAAACTAAATACATTTCCTATCTTTACATTACAAAGAAGTGACATCATTGCAGAGAGCAGTACTCTGCCTACTTGCTTACCTATTTATGTTTACCGTGAGAGCTCTCAAATGCAGAAGGACACCCAAATTCAGGACTGTGGCTATAGCAAGGTGATGTATTCCTGCTGCTTAATATGCTCTGATGTAAGGGTCAATTGGTTGCTTCATAAAACTCAGTAGTTATTTTATAAAGGTAGAGATGGCTTTCAGTATTAAGTTTTTTTCTTTGTTTGTTTTTTAATAACTTGTATATATTTCTGAAGCTACTGCTTCTGTAGCTCAGGGACACATGACATAGGAAGAACCTTTTCTACCCCAAGTATTAAAAAGCATAAGGTAAAATATGAACTTGAGCTGATCTCTGCATTTTAAAGGTTCATCTTTTCCTGCAGAACTATGTTGCTGTTTTTCTCTCAGAAAGCTGTCAGTATAAAAATGGATACAAAATACAGTTTTAGTAATAGTTTAGGGGAAACTTAGAATATCCTATTGATTTTTGACACATTTTTTATACCACCTCACCATAATTCATTTTTTTAGAGCATATCACTTGAGTGATTGCTCTAAATATGCTTATGAAGCCCTAGTGTAAATGTGCACCTTAACTGAATTATTTCTCCAGTGCTTCAGCAGTTCACCTCTCTGAAACCCTTAGATTTTATCTGCCTAACCTGATGGCTATATTAGACTGCTCTTGTCTCTGACCACAAAAAAAAAAAAAGCAGGTACTACTATATGCTTAAAATTAAAATTTAAATTCAGTTGTAAGTGTTTATGTGTTTCAGTTTCACCTTTGATTCAAAACTGTACCTTATATTCCAGGTAAAACTGCCATTTAACGCCCAAAGGATCATTTCACTTTCCAGAAATGATTTCCAGTCATTTCTGAAAATGCATAAATTGACTCCTGAACAATTGGACTGTATCCATGATATCCGAAGACGAAGTAAAAATAGAATTGCCGCACAGCGATGTCGTAAGAGAAAACTTGACTGCATACAAAATCTTGAAACCGAAATTGAGAAGTTGGTATGTATAAATATTCATTATTATTAATAATATCTCTCTCAAATATCTTGATAGGACATTTTCCAGTATTCTGAAAGTGGCTTTTATCCAATCTGGTTGTACCAACTTTACCACTCTTTTTCACATGACTCCTTGATAACTGTTGTAGATCTTCTGTGCACAACTCAAGGAGCACGCGTTTTTCGTTTTGTAGTTTTGTTTCTGCTTGCATTAAAGTGCATCACAGCCTGCTTTTTGGGTGAATGCTGTTTCTGAAGCCTATCAACATTAAGCCTAATTACACAGAAGAAACCAAACTATCATCCCATTCTGCTCAGTTTTAAACCTTTTTCCTTCTTCTGCTTTTTTTTTTTTCTTGTTGTTGTTCAGTTTGTCCTACTGCTCGTGATAGAGTTAAATGTGAGCTAAAGATTTCGTTGATTTTGATAGAACTGAAAAATACTGTTAGCTGTCTAAGCATTGGTTCTCGTAATACACCAACGTGAGCTGGTAAACTGTTTCCCAACTCTTGAAACTTGAAAACATTTTTCGTTGAGACTCTTGCAGAAGGAGGAAGATGCAGCAGAACTCAGGAAGCTGCATAACATTTTTAGCATCGGCATTAACATTTCCCCAAAATCATGCACTTACGTGTGTGTGTGTGTGTATATATATATACATATATATATAAAAAGTGTGTATACATATATACATTAAAAATAAATAGATATAAATATGTGTATATTTTGTTAAAAGATAATGGAAAGTTAAATGCATAACTTCAGAATAATGATGGAAGATCTGAAGTTCTTGTAGCGAGAAAATTGTTGTTAATTTTCTTTCTCAATTTTCGTTTGACCTGCTCTTCTTACTTCAAATTTATGGTTCAGTTTGGGTGAGTTAGGGTTACTGTTCTTGTAATTTTTTTTTTTTTTTTTGTAGTGGTGGTTTAGGCTTTGTGCTTTATCTCAATTAGTTTCATTTGTCTATCAGCTAGGTATATACACAGTTATGTAAGCACTTCTGACATGAGAGTGAAAAGGAAAGTAAAATTGGAGCAAAGTTCTAGGGGCTAGAACTCCTTCAC
Source organism: Tinamus guttatus (assembly GCF_059628265.1). NCBI lineage: Eukaryota > Metazoa > Chordata > Aves > Tinamiformes > Tinamidae > Tinamus > Tinamus guttatus. Next base: position 109,429 of record NW_028288852.1, read on the forward strand.
TTCCTGAAGCGCTTCATCATCTTTCATGACACACACTGTACTGCTGAAACAACTTAGATAAGGCAGGACTGAGGTGCCGTGCAAGCCTGGTAAGGCGGCAGAGAAGTCCGTTCAGCGTGGTGAATGAAGGTGGTGTTCTATGGCAAGGGGAACCAGGAGGTCACATTAACGCAATTCATATTAGTCTGACTGAAGACAGATTGTGTTTCCGACAGTTCCAAACTTTTTGAGTGTTTTTTGTCATCTTAGTGCTATTTCTGCTTGTTACGTAACTCTGACAATATTGTGCAACAGTAGAAAAGCGCGCTCTCTTTTTTTTTTTTTTCTCCAATATATGATTCATCAGCAAGATTCAACATGCAGTTGACTGAATAGGACAAGTGACTGAGGTAGTCATATTGTAACATGATTTCTTCATTGGACCAGCACTAGAAGGGAATGAGTGTCTGCTGTTTTCAGATATCACAACACAAGTTCTAGAAAATAGGCTCAAAATTGTGAGAACAGTCGTATTGTAGGCATGGACATGTTCCAATCCCTTATTTTCTCCAGCTTTGCAGGGAAGGTTTCTTCAGCAGTTAGACCTCGCTTGGAGCTATTAAGCATGTCTAAATAGCAGTTGCCATTTAGGACCATCAAACTTGTGTAAGTCGTGAGCAAACAGACAAAATCTGAGCTCTGTCTAGGTGTAATTGCCAGTTTAGGGTACATCTGTGTACAGACTGTGGTACATCCAGGTTACTTCAGGTATGACGGTTTCTGTCTGTAGCTATGGTTTGAAAACTGTTGGCAAGTGAATAATTCTTAGTATGCTATGTAGCCTGTTAGGAAATATTATTTGAATAGAATCCTCATCCTAGTTTCTAGTTTGTACAGAACTAGTAGTTCCTACAAAATGCATGTTTTCTTGGATTAATTTCTATTACTGTTTGCTTAAAAGGCTTTTGTTTTCTCGGATATCAAAAATACAATATTTGTAGTGTGTCTCTTGGGTGCACCCTGCATGAGGACAGGCTGGGGTGATTGACAGGGGAACAGCTCCCTGAAAAGGACCGTGAGAGTCTGGGCAGCCGGCAGGCTGAACATGCAGTGTGTCCAACAGTGTGTCCTGGCAGGAAAAAAGGTCACCTGGACTTTCCGTATTAACGGAAGCACAGCCAGTGTTTGGAGGGTGATGGTCATTCCCCTTATACTCGACACTCATTAGAAAACATGTAGAATATTGTGTCCAGCTTTGGGCCCCCCACTATGAGAAATTTATTGATTAAACTAGAGCAAGGGCAAGAGAAGGCCACCAAGACACTGGAAAACCTGTCCCATGAGGAGAGGCAGAGGGAGCATGGGCTTGTTCAGCCTGGAGAAGAGACCTCACTGGCAGGACCTGGCAGCTGCTCGCCTGTGTTTGTGGGCTGGTCTTCAAGGTCCTGGAGTCAGGCTCTTTACAGTAAGAAAAGAGATGCTGTTATCAGCTGGTATGGCAGGTTTTGGCTGGAAGTAAGGAGCAGAGGGGTCGTCCACGCTCCAGTCTTGGTTTTCAAAATGTAACTGGACAAGCCCTGAGCAATTGGCAATATTCAGTAATGTTACTTTATTTTAGCAATATTATATTATCTTCTTTAATGTCGAAGTATGTTATCTGTCAACTATTTTTGACAGGAAAAGAAGTTACATTGCAAAACTATTTCTGAATGTAGAAGTTTCAGTGTTGAGCAATAGTCTGTGTCATTTCATAAGTACATGCATATCCAAAGTGTACATAAAATGATTTCAGATTAGGAGATCTGGCAACAGCTGCTCAAAAAACATGCTGACTAGTGGTAAAATGTTAGTAAAACAGCCTTTCAAATCATTTTAGGCAAAAAAGGACAGGTAGCCACTGCTTCTCTTGCAAAATGCCATGCAAAGCTAGTCAGTTCTCTTCAAAAGATTGCAATGTGAGGTTTCTCTCACAAGAGGGAACGCAAGAAGAACTAAAAATAAATTCTAAAAGAGTAGATGTAGCAGCAATGATAACACATAATCTTTATGATTTCTCAGACTATTCAAAGCTGTGTGTCTGAGACTGCCTCAATCTTTTGCTTATTAAATATAGAATCGTGTGAAAGTCTTCTAATGACTTAATTGTGGTCTTACACGTTTGCTGCTTCCTGCCCTTCTTTGCTCTTTTTCACTTTTTCTTTTGTTCCTGATGTCGCCTCCTTCTTTAGGCCAGCCCCACCGTTTGTCATAGCATGACTTACTAGAAGTCTCCAAATATTTCAAGACTTTGTACAATATGAAGTAAAATGGTTTAAGTTAACTTTTAACTAGTGATATTCCTTTCTTTTCGATATTCATTAGTGAATTGCCATGCCTTTGGGCTTTGCCCTGTGTTTGGGGAAACCCTTCTGTATTGTGTAGCCAGACTAAGCAACTGTTTAAAGCAACATGGAACTTCTAGAGAGGATCTGGTGTGGAGCGACGAAGATGATTAAGGGACTGGAGCATCTATCTTATGGGGAAAGACTAAGTGAGCTAGGGCTGTTTTGTCTGGAGAAGAGAAGATTGAGAAGAGATCTGATCAATATGTTGATCAAATACCTGAGGGGAGAATGTAAAGAAGATGGGACCAAACTCTTCTCAGTGGTGGCCAGTGACAGGACAAGGGATAAAGGGTATAAACTGAAACACAGGAAGTTCCATCTCCATGTGAGGAAGAACTTCTTTCCTGTGAGGGTGACAGAGCCCTGGAACAGGCTGCCTAGGGAGGTTGTGGAGTCTCCGTCTCTGGAGATCTTCCAAACCCTGTGCCACGTGCTCTAGGTGTCCCTGCTGGAGCAGGGGGGTTGGACTTAGATGATCTCCAGAGGTCCCTTCCAACTTCAACCGTTCTGTGATTCTGTGAAAGCAAGGTCACTGTTGTTTGTCTGAATAGTATCCAGAACTCATAAGCAATGAAAGCTCAAAACATTTGCCCTGTAATTTCTCAGAATAACATAGAACAACAGTGAGTTTATCTACCTGGTGATTAATCTGTTCTTGTCTCTTTGGTCCACTAATTTGTCACTCCTCTGTCGATTGTCTTAAACTCTGTAACTTCTAGTGTTCTAATTAGTGTTTTAGAGCAACTGGAGCTACTGCATTCCTAGAGAAGATAAGCTGTCTACAATTTTAACAAGTTTTGTTTCTTTAAATTTCTTATATTCTGTGTTTTACTTGAGCAAATATTCTTAGCTCCATTTTTTGTTCTACAACAGACTTAGTGCTTCTTGACAACTGAATATATTTTCATTTAAAAGAATAGTATCAATAATGAGAATGTGAGGTCTGGTCTTCAGTGTTTAATTTTTTTTGAGTATAAGTCTCTGACCAGTTATGTTGAATCAATGTAAGTATTTCAAATGTGTTATCCTGTAGAATTTGTACTTGTGGAATATTTAGAGTAATAGTATTTTCGGTATATAGAGCTAGGTTTCATTTATTTAATAAATTCTTTAGGCCGTCAACAGTAGTTTTGGCAGAGTTGTGTGTCTGAAATGTCACTTTGAGTTGATGGCGCTTTCAAGAGTAGGAATGTTCTTTTTTGATGGACATATCATTGTGTTGCTGTTTACTTTTATTGCTGAAATACTTCTGTTTCAAGACTGCTAGCTACAGTCTTGTTTCAGTTCTAAAAAGCGCAAACCTAAATTTGTATAGTAAAATGTAGACTAAAAAGCTGTTTTTCTCTCTGCAGCAAAATGAGAAGGAGAACTTGCTGAAGGAGAGAAACCACATTTTGTCAACCCTGGGTGAGACAAAGCAGAATCTGACTGGACTTTGCCAGCAGGTGTGTAAGGAAGCAGCCTTAAGTCATGAGCAAATACAAATACTTGCAAAATATTCTTCCTCAGATTGTCCACTTTCCTTTTTATTCCCTGAGAGAGAACAAACAGCTCCGTCTGATAGTGAACTTGTGATACCATCATGTATGGAATTAGCAGAAGGTCTTTCAGGTGTTACATCTACCACTGAGCAGAGTTCTTGTTATCAGTGTGTGAAAGATGTATGTGATTCAACTTATAGTCAAGTACAAGAACTGCATCCAGTTTCTGTAAGAACGCTGGAGAAGACTTCACTTGTGGAACAGTGTGGGCAGAGCAGTGGTATCACAGACTTCTGCCAGCAAATGACTGACAAATGCACTACGGATGAGTAAATCTGTTGTCTTTCTATTGCCAGGCTCTGAGCATTGCAACTTAGAGTGAGGATTGTAAAGTAACTTACTAAGTGATAGAAAAGATGAAACATTATCTTTTGAAACATCATTAACAAGTACAGGGTCACTGTGTTACCTGACAAACTTTTAGGGTTGCTCTCTGTAGTTCTAGAAGATTATTGGTATGTATCAGTTCAGGAGCTTTTCTGTCTGGGAATGCCAAGGAGAGTTCAGGTAAGTCGATGGAAAGTATAAACTGTGTGCACAGGTGTTTTTGTGAGGAAGCTTTCATTCAGGTATAGAGTAGACCTCGCTCTGATTTTTATGTCACAATACCTAATGCCACTCCACATCTCAAGAGAAGTTTATTTAATAGATGTTTATGCACACTAACATGTGGAGTTCTTACCTCTTCAGCCTCTCCTCCCTGCAGTAGGCAAACCCTAAGAAGCACATACAGCTCTGAAAATGTTGTTGCTGTCAGTGGGACATTATGAGAAGACAGGCAAATGAGCTCTGGAACACTTTGTTACTTTGCTGCTGTTCCCACCACTATAACAACACCAATCTTGTAGAATATATGCAATTTGCCTTAGCTGCCCAGTTAAGCTGTCTGTGACGACTGAAGCGCAGAAGCTTCTTCTCTTTGATTATTCGGGGGGAGCAGATTGGGAGAGGCAAAAGTTTGAAACTGATGCAGCTTTTTTGTGTGCATTGGATCCTCTGGCATCTGAATTCCCTGTGCTTGTTAAAATGCTGTTCCTTGCTGTAAAGTGACTTACAATCATAGCACCTTCTGCCTCAGTATTGTTTGTGATGAGTTCGAGTCAAAGTATTGTGAAAGGCTAAGGCAGATTTTTTTTTTTTCTTTCAAGATATTTCAGGCACCAAATTCTTACTGACTTCAGTGCTTTGTTGGGTTTGATGTAGCCTATAAAAATTGTATTTGTTCTCTGATCACTGGGACCATCTATTTCAGAACTTTAATCTTCAGGCTGCTTTTACGGATAAACATGTAGTATATTTCAAATGGCTTGTGCTGTAAGTATAAACATATTAAAGTATAATAAGATACGAGCTGGAGGGATTTCCTGCTTTTACCTTGTGAGGAAGAAATTCAGCTACTGAAATAAGAGCAATGGAAAATAATCCCCGTTTATAGATTTTTACATTACAGTAGATGGATATTGTATACTGATGATGCTTTCTTACTTAGCTGTTATCCTTGCATCAGAATTAAGTATTGAACCTCACAACAGAAACTTCTTTCATTTTGCTGGTTTACAAAACATGAAGAATTTTGTACAAGCCAGTGGAATTCTTCATTTCCTACCTCAGAATGTACATTAGCTTTTTGTGTCTTTGTGTGCATGTACAGTAGGCAGCAACTAGAGCAAAGGACTATTGTAAATACCGTTTTGCAGTTTTATCTTGAAACAAGATAAAAATTGCTAAAGTAACACTTTAGCAATTTTTTTCTTTTTCTTCCACTTTATAAGTAACATAGCATTAATAAATATATTAAGAATATTAGCCCATTTATAAAAAGTAAATAAATTAACAATTTTTGGCAGTGCTTCTCATAACCAGCATGTAATAAGTGACTACACTACCTCACCCATGAGTTTGAAAGTTAATTCAAATCTCTAGTGATATCCTTGGATTTTCATCATATATCGTTACTTTTTTTAGGGGGGAAAATTTGTATTAATGGAGCATAACTTGTATAAATCACAGTGCTTACAGTAATTGAAGTTTAGAAGTAAATGCTATATTGCAGACTTCATGAGAGTTCTACTGTTTTGGATGTATTTTTAGATAATTGAAGTTCGTTTAATTAACTAGCATTTATATGTGTTGATAAGTGTTACTCATGAACCTCTTTGTGTCTGTCCTCCAGCATTTGTATATCCCTAGTTAATTTAATCCTTTTTTCCTCTCATGCTGCTGTACTGTATCTTGCTTCTAAGTCTATTATATTATTTAAAAACAAGCCAACAAGAAAGTGTAAAGAAAAAAAAAAAAAAAACTTTCCCAACCCCCCCCTACTATCCATCCATATCTCTTTTAAAGTTAGTGATATTCTGAAATGACAGGGATAATGGCAGTAAATCATTGTCCTATCATACACCTACTCTAAAATGGAATTCCTTGGGTTATGAATGCTCTTGTTCTAAAGGGGTGGAGCCTTTATTCAGACATCTTAAACATACCTGGTGGCTAAAACATGCCGACCTGGTTGGGTGTTGGTGATGGAGGGCAGGATCCGTGATTTAGACCAACATCGGAAGCTAAAATCCTTACCAAGAAGTGCTGTGCTCCACTGCTCTGGTATGATAGTCACCCAGTGTCCAAATTCCATCCAGCAAAACTTGCGGGGCTTCCAGTGCAGAACTAATGGCCCCAGTTTTGTGCTGGGGGTATGGTGAAATTCATATTGTGTATTTAAACCTTTGGTGAACTTGATGAAGTTTGATGGTAGATGTTTGCCTAACCAGCTGCATCTAAATAATTTTTAATATTTATATAATACAGTAGACCTACAAGTTGCATGTTGACTTCTATAGGTGCAAACCTGCAAAAGTTAAGAATGAATGACAATTTTATGATACAGAATTCTCAGGTAAATGTTTTGGATTTTTTTTTTTTTTTTGGTAAAGAAATACTCGATTTTGAAATTGTAAAATACTTTGTTAAAGCATGTTTTAAAATACTTTGGACAGAATATCTTAAAGCCATAAGAGTATGATGGCATACAGATTGTAAAATAAACAGATAATTACAACAGTTGATTTTGTATCTTTCATAATCCAGTATTTTTTAAATCCACAATAAAAACCACTATCCTTTCTATAAAGACTTTTCATTTTTGTGTACAAATCTTTTTGCGGTGGATATGTTTACTGGTGCATTGCTTATGTAGTACTGCTAAAGCAGATTTCTGAAATTAATAGCAAGACAACTTAGAGCTTAAATTCTGAAATAGTTCACACATTTAGCAAAGATTACTGAATTGGAATAAAGGTTCCATAAGTTTATTTAATATTTGCTGTGTGCTGCTCTGTTTGAGTGGGTTTTCCGTTTTGGTGCACTTTGAACTTCTGATTTTGAGGGAGAGAGAAGTGAGTGAGATATTGTTGTGCTTTTTGAAATTATTATTTTGAAAGAAAAATTTGAAATTATTATTACACACAAGGTATAGATTAGTGTGCTAGGCTAAGCTTTATCATGGGGGAAGGTTTAATGATAAATTTGTTTATTAAACTCCTTAAGAAATTGCCAAATCACAGAATGGTTGAGGTTGAGGTTGGAAAGGACCTCTAGAGATCTAGTACAACCCCCCTGCTCCAGCAGGGACATGTAGAATTTTTGTGATTACAATCATGCTGGTCTGCAGAAGAATTAGCCTTTGAGAAACTACATTTAAGCTAACCTCTCTCTAACACTGGACCTCGCCTTTGCTGCAATGATTTGCCTTGTCTGGAGGCTTTTCACCTGTGCATTTGACTCCTATATCTGAAGTTAATGAAGGGTCTACTGTGGAATTAAGTGAAAGTAAAAAGAATCTTTTGGTGGGGCAAAAAATGCTGCCAAAAAAAAAAGTCTATGTGCGACAGAGTTTGGGACTGCACAATTAGTTCTGTTTCTGGATTTTTTTTCCTTTTTTCTCTCTTTTTTTAAGGAAGTTAAAAATGAGAAAATGCTGGTGACTGGCACTCGTATGTGGGCACTTGTTTTTTATCTAAAAATGGCAGAGCTGGGTGAAGACAGAAATGTTTCAAGTGCAGTAGCAAAGCTTCTTCCTTCTAAAGCTGAAAAAGGCAAAGTACACTTACTTTAACTGAAACTATTTTTAGAACAAACTTCTTTAAATTGCTGCTGTTCTGCCAGAAGTTTCGGGGTAAACTGTTGAGTTGTGTAAGGCAAAATGTACAAGTTCCTTTGTGGTGTTGAAGTAGAAACTGGACCTTCATGCCTGTTAGAGATTCCATTGATTGCATATTGATTTCTTTTTCATTGGGTTTGTTCTTCCAAAGAATAAGCCCTGGATTTGCAATCCTGTCATGGGGGTTGGCAAGCAGGTATAAATGTGCATTTTAATTTTTTCAGTCTATTGCGATTTATTGCCAAAGGAATTTTGTGCAGAGAATTAAAAGAAGAAAGGAGGGAAAATGTGCCTTTTTATCAGGTATTTGAGTGAGAGAGACTTGGAGGATATGACTGTTTAAAAAAAAAAAAAAAAAAAAAAAAAAAGTGCTCATTAGAACACCAGCTAGGTTTACTAGGCCTTGGAAATAATTTAAATACCCATCATTACAAAAATAACTGCATATCTTTTTGACTCACTGATGTTTCCATCAACATGCAGACAAGCTAATCGTGCTGTCAAAGGAACTCTTTTTTCTCCCCCTTTTTCCACCTTTTGCCTTTTTTCACCTTCAATATCTGAAGTGGGGAAAGCAGCATTCATCCTGGAGACTGAAGCTTTTGCAATGATCAGGAAATTGGCCATGTAAGTGTGTGTTTTGTTTGTTTCTTTTGTTAAAGAAGGTGTTGCAGGAAGGTCCAGGTGATGGTGTTTATACCTAGGGAATATCCGCTGGTTTCTTCTGTTGGGAGGGCATGGAGGTGGAACCTGTTAGGAACCTGCTGATGAAAAAGTTTTTCTTCCTTTTTTTGTTCTTACATATACATATACACGTGCACACGTAAGTGCCCACACTCACACACATACATATATTTTAGGGAAGAAATGTCATAAAAAGGTCAGTTTGACTTTTCCACAGTTCAGAGGAAAAGCTGAGGAAATAAAAGCAAGCTTATGGGAACACTAATCCAGAACGCAATGAAGCATACGCAAATATGTATGTGTAATAAAAAATAACTTGTGTATTTTGTGCTAATACCTGGCGTGATATCCTGCTATTCCAGGCCCATTACAAGTAACGCCCTTCCAAAAGGCTGTGATCAAGGAATTCGAGCTAACACATTAATAGGATTTGCAGAGTTCAAGACAACTAAAATGAGATTATAATTCAGGACTGTTTTAGCTTGTTACCTACAAAACAGTAGGTGGTCGTTCTGTGCTACAAAGAACAACAGCATGGCCAGGAAAACATAATATGTAGTGTGACTAAATGTAAGTCCTATTTGATAGCAGACTGTGTTGTCTAAATACAAAACTTTTTCCAAAAAGTCTGCCACTCTTGATTCACGTACAAAGGTGTTTTAATGCAAGCTAGTGTACTTGAGTAGTCAAAAATATGCAATATTACTAAGGAAAAATGTATGCTGTTACTAAGGAAAATAAGTATATAAAAAACTATTTTTTCTCTAAACGAATCAGAAATAGTAATATCTGTTTTGAAAAGGATCATCCAGCCACGACTTTTATTGCTTCTACAGTCACCTGAATAGGTAACTGTATTAACACCTTTATTAAACACTGCTCTTGTTTTTTTTTTCTTCTCCTGTAAAGTGTTATTTCCATTGAGTCTCTAAAAAATAGTAGTGGAATTCTAACTTTGTGAACTGGTTGTTGATGTTTTGGAACTATCCACAGTAGAAAAATATATCTGGACAGTCAGTTGACTTGATACGCATGTTGAAGTAACTGGAGTTCTTTAGGCCATATCATCCATATAGGAGTAAGGCATCTGGTGTCTTTTTCTTCCCCTCTTGTATTTGGGGTTTGCATTTGAGAAGATACTGAGGAGGGGGCATCTCCATATGGTGCTTTATTCCAGTAATATCAAGCGGAGAAAACCACATTGCATAATTAATATTCACTGGGAAGTCCTGAATTTGTATTTGTAGAGTTCACTAGAGGCTGAATATTTAATTGTAGATAATCTTTGGCTATCGCATAGTTTGTATATATGCAGCGTTTTTTTTTGTTAACAAAAAACTGACAAGTGATTTGATAAGTGCTGCAAAATGAGAAGGTAAAAATGAACATGTTTGTAACACCCAGAGCAGACATGAAAATAGCGTCATCTGCTTGTGGCACTTCAGTCAAAAACGAATTAAGGAAGTGATGTTTTTATGTTCTCCTAGCCCTTTAATGGATAATTAAATACAACTGAAAGTGTCAGGTTCTGTAAGAAAAAAAAAAATCCATATCTTAAAGGATTTCTCCTTAAAGAAAACAAAAAGGCTTTTCTATTATTTTTCTTAATCGGAAACAGAATTTCTAGTTTTGTTTTTATCAAATGTATCCCACTTCTGCTTTCCTAAAATTTGAGAATTTCTGCAAAAAATACACTTTAACTATAAGCCACCTTGAGAATATAAAAGATGTTGGTCTACTTTGGGGACATGAAGATTTTATTTTCTAACTTTTTCGTGAAAGTTGCTCATACCTGCCTTGGAAGTGTGTGCTAAAGAGCTTTTTACGTGCCTTATTAAGGCTCATAAATCTCTTTGTAGTAATTCATACAGTTAAATAATGGTATTTTCTGAGAGTGCTGATGTCCTGTTGGTTGTGCTTATAACTGTCCGTGCTATGAGAATAAATCTTTATTCAAAAGTGCTGGTGAGTCTTGAGGAGAGGGAAGGGCAGCAAACTAGGATCCGAACTAGGACATCTTAAGGAAATCTCACTGGTGATTGAGATATGGCCCTAAGTCTTGCTCGCTGAGCTAGGATGAGGCCATACAAATTGGAGACCACATTCCTGTTGCACTCCTGCTGCCTAGGAAAGTCTGGATCCTTCTCCTTTTGCAGATGCTGTGGCATTGCAATGTGAACTGAACAATCCATTTTGTTATTTAAACTACAGATGGCAGCACAATGCTGCCTGCTGCCTGTGTTACTAGATGCATCAAAGTGAGAAAAAAACAATCAAGTTACTGATTGTCTGTTACCTTTTTAAAAATTAGTGGATCATTTAAAAATGATCTTTGGCAGATCATTTAGAATACTGGATGGCAGATCATTTAGAATACATAGGTGAGGAGTATGTGAGGTATATATGTGTTCTGCAAAATATGCTTATAGCTTTTCGCTATTGAAGAGTATAGTATTTTATGGTCTCGAAGATAGAAATGAGAGGAATACAACTAGCAATATATTTCAAGGCTTTCGGTTTTGCATTTTATCATGTTTTTAGTGTTATGCAAGCCTTTGGTTTAGTGAGTTCATCTTCAAAATCTGTGCCAAGGTTGGGCCTTTTAAATGTAAATAGAGACAGAAACCATTTTCTAAGTGGTGTGATTTGCTGTATGAGACTTGGGAATAGGGCTGTCGTTGAGAATTTGTGGTGCAAGTTTGTATATGCTCCACATCGGTGCACTGGACAATTATTTCCACCAACAAAAGTTGAGAAGGATGATTCTGTTCTCTTTCCCCTTCTTGGTGGAGTGCCTTCTTAGTAGATGTTGCTCTGAAAAAAAGAATGAAAAAGGAGGAAAAAAAAAAAAACAGCTTGAACAAGGTAAATCATATCGGATAATACCGTGTATTTGGTGTTTAAAAAAAATAAAAAAGCAAGCTTTGGAAGAAATTTTCTTTGCATGTTTTACATAACATTAGCTGCAGTTCTTTGCTGTTTTTATGTAACATGTAACAAAAAAAAAATAGGAAAGAGAAAGAATTAGTTGAGAAAATACCTGGATGTGTTTATTTCCTTTGCTGAGAAATAGTATCATTTACACTGATTTCAGTACTTCGGTCATAGCCTAAGTCTTTGTTTAGTACTTAAATATTATATACATATGCAATTAAATGCATACATATATCTCTATATACGCACATAGATATTAACAGCAACTTTTTCCATGACCTTTTTCACTAAAAAAAAAAAAAAAGATCATGCATGTCAAAGGTATGCCATAATGTTACCAAAAGTACAGTTATCTTGGTATGTAACTCCTATGAACACCATCATGAAAGGGTTTTGAAATCTTAAAGAAGCAAGTTAAATTGTAAAGTAGCTTTTTGTTTGAAAAACATCTGGAAATGTTTTTTTTCTAAGTATATTTAAATGTAAATAGTAAAAGTGAGGATGTGCAAATGTTACAACAAGATCCCCACTTCAAAGATGCAAGATTCCTCACTCTAGAGAGAGTTATGAGAAACTTGAGAAACTTCCAGGTATTTCAAATGTGATCTCTTAAGCGTGGAAAATGATATGTATATATTTCCCGTCCCAAAAATAGTGTTTTTTTAAAACCTTATTTGATCTGTCAGAAATTATTTCTGTCCCATCTTACAATGAAATGGTGATCTTTCATCCCAGTGGGTGTATTTAACACTGGACAATAAAACTGTACTGTAAGTACAGGCTTACAGTGAAACATTGAAATTAAACAAAATAAGACACCTCATTAATCCTGTTTTCTTGTTACATAGATCTGAAGATCTAGTGTCTGATTCTAGAAATATTCTTTGGCGATTAAATTCAGTCATGAATCTCCCAACACAAAGAAATAAACTGGAAGGAGGAGGAAAGCTCAATATTGTACCTGGGGCACTTTGTATTTTTGTGACTGAAAGATTGCTCACATGCTTAAAAACTTAGGAAGTCAACTCAATTCCAGGAGCAAGCAAGTTACCCTGTGGCCAGAAAGGCCAACGGGATACAGTAGGAAGAACGTTGCAAGCGAGTGAAGGGAGGTGATCCTGCCCATCTACTCAGCCCTGGTGAGGCCACATCTCATACCAGAGGGATATGGAGATGCTGTAGAGAGCCCACCTAGGTCTACAGAGATGATTGGGAGTGGGAGCGTCTCTCCTATGGGGAGAGGCTGAGAGAGCTGGGCCCTGTTCAGTGTGAAAAAGAGAAGGCTGAGAGGGATCTTATCAATATTCACAAATAGCCTCAAGGAGGGTGTCAAGAGGATGGGGGCAGACTCTTTTCAGTAGTGGCCACCAATAGGACAAGAGCCAATGGCCACAAACTGAAGCACAGCAAGTTCCACCTGAATATGAGAAAGAACCTCTTTCCTGTGAGGGTGACAGAGCCCTGGAACAGGCTGCCCAGAGAGGTTGTGGAGTCTCCTTCTCTGGAGATCTTCCAAACCCGCCTGGATGCCACCCTGTGCCACGTGCTCTGGGTGTCCCTGCTGGAGCAGGGGGGTTGGACTAGATGATCTCTAGAGGTCCCTTCCAACCTTACCCATACTGTCATTCTGTAATTTAACAAAAAAAAAAAAAAAAATCAGAAACCCAGTTGCTGTAAATTGTTGAGTGTTTTTTGTTTTCTGAAGGAGCTCCATCTTGAGTCTGAAGCTGAGTGATGCAACAGCTGCTGGTTGAGCTTGTAATTTTTGCAGGCACGTATGCAGCTTTTGACTGATAGCTTCTTCCAGTTTTTCCAGTGAAAACTGGAAAGTGTGTGAGATGGTGTCATACACCCTTGTAGGTGATGTCATGTTGTAGAATTTGGGTTTTGATATCTTCTTTAACAGGTTTCAAGCCTACTGCTTGGGAATCGACATTTTAAAAAGTGACAACCACACTCTAATGGTATTTGATAAGTCTATATCGTAAAAAGAATTCTTGTACTCTGGTCTCCTGTTACAAAGCAAGTTGCATCAACTGGAGATCTTGTCATTCCAGCTGAGGAATTTATGAACACTTGACAAAATATTTTAAAGTCTTCTGAAGTGGTGATGTTTAACTTTCTTCTTAAATCCCAGTCAGGGTGAGCAATACTGACGGGTAAATGTGGTAACTCTTCATGCCAAAGCATGCTTTATGTTCAGAAACACTGATGGGATGCGAACAGAACACAGACCTTGCCTCATTGTCCTTAGCTAGATGAGAAGAAAAAGCCCTTTGCACAAGTTTCCTCTTTTTATATCCTCTTTGCCTTTCCTCCCAATTTGCAGCTAGTCACATGATTTTAAAAAATCATAATTCATAGCGCTGCAGCATTGTTTTATCTCTTCATCGCAAATCTAGTCCATGCATTAGCTGGAACCAAGATGACACTTTCCTTATTGTTTGCTAAAATGTGTACTGTGATTTTTTTTTTTCTCTGAAATTTGGTAACTAGAGTGAATTGGGACAATATTGTGCAAGATGTGGTCTTGTGTTCTTCCTGATTTTATTCTGCTATTTTTTTTATTCCTCTTTCAAAGCTATTTTGTGCTATTCAGATAGGAAGTAAAACAAATGAAAAACTGATGTAATACAAGTCATGACTCTTTCCCCTTACATTTTTTTAAATGATGGCTTAAGCATTTTAGTTTTGTTACAACTGTAAACACTTTCTCTCCTCCCCTCTACCCCACCCAAGATGTAAGTTAGATATATTTACAAAATAGTCAGGGATCTAAACATATTATCTACTGTGGTAGGGAAATTACCCATAAATTAAGAACAATTGTTTCCAAATGCATCCCCAGTTTTCCTCTCCCTTGTGATGGTGGCAAGTCTTCCACATCATCCGAAGCTGTGGAAGCCAGCAGACATCATTGTGACCCCAATTCTTGGGCTACTTTGCAGTCTCTGCTTGCTCAAGCCTAGGTGTGTTCTGCAATGATGTAGAGATGTCAGCCACCATCTGGCATCTGAAGTGCCTGGTGTGAACATTTCCCTCCCCTGCATTTGTTTGTTTTTCTCGAGGGAGACGTTACCATGAAAATCTTAAGGTTGGGGAGTTTGTTTAGTTCTGCTCTGAGGCTTGACCTGTCTCTGTGGCTAAATATTACAGCTTTGCAAGTTTTGCAGATCTGACACAGGAATGCACAAAAATGTAGGGTATAACAAGCCTTTAGAATAATAAACACCTCGATTCCTGCTTTCAGGAATCAGATCAACCTAGGCAATGGGAACTCTAGATGCATGATTAAAAGAAAGGGTTTTGGAGTACTGGTCAGCAAAGCATCCTTTAGGTAATGCAAGAGAAAGCCCCTAATTAACCCAGCAGAGCTGAGAATTCTGATACTGGTGAAACACATAGTCAGGAATCAGTAAATCAGAAATATCCAAACAAGGAGAATTGAGAATTCTTAATATACATATAAAAAAGCAAAGCAGCAAATAATGGTGCAACTAGGGGAGTCTCCAAAATGCTAACAGGAAATAGTTCTTCCCATGCTGCATAGACTATTTTGGTGTTGCATTTTTCAGGCTACTTTAAGGCTAGCCTTGAGACCAAACTTCTTGAGCTTGGAAGCAGGTCTTGGTTGCAGCTGACTAGAGCTTTCAGGAGTCCTTTGGTCCATGTTTGCCTATCCAGGCTGGGATAGTACACTGTTAGTTTATTATCGAGTCAGGTGGACTTGCTAGGCATGTTCGGATAACCATTTCTGTAGATGGATGAGGTAAATGGATTTGGAAGTCTGCTGTGCTTCTGCTTACCTTGTGACTGTACATCAAGAGCCTCGTAAGAGCCTTGTAATCATTAAAAAAAAAAAAACCCCATAAACAAACAAAAAAAACCTAAATTGAAGGAAGATATTATTGTTTAGTTGAAGTATTTGTTAGAATAACTGCAAACGTCAACTCTTTTGAGGGTATCCTTCAAATAATACTATGTTGAATCAAATACATAGTCTTGCTTCAGGTGGAGATTCTGAGTAGTAAGTTAACACAGAAGCATTCTAGACATTAACATTCAGATTTCTGCCACCAGTATTGCAGAACCAGTATTAGCCCAGTTGTATATCTTGTTCAACAGGGCCTAAAAACAGTCTGATGCAGTAGTTAAGGCTGTGCTGGTGCCTGGACATTTCCCAGCTACCTGATCAACTTCGAAGTTGATCATCTGCCTTCCCTAGCTGAGATTTATTTGGCTGATTTCAAGCAGAGCAAGACCTTAGGCAGAAGTCCCATAGCACTCTCTTCATTTTCTCCTTCTACTCTCTGGCTGGGTACGGATCATGTGTAGAGGAAGAGATAAAGGTGCAAGGAAGAAAGTACACAAAATGTGTGCATATATATAATTTAACCTATTTCAATGCAGACTTCCAGGTCGGAAAGGAGTGGAGAGGAGAACTTCTGCAGTATGACATGGGTGAGTACAATCCTTTAGGGTAATTGTAAATATCAGTGAAAGTTTAATACATGTTTTCAAAGAACTGCTTGGTTTGCAGTTAAAAGGGACTCAAGCAAGATGTTTCCTCACTCATTCCTCCTGTCCCCTGGTAGCTGTTTAATAAAATAACATCCCCAAGAAAGCATTGGAGTGCTAGTGGTAACATAAAAGTGTAGATGAGAAAGAAGCTACAGGCAGGAAGCATTACTGGATATAGAAAAGGCTGTCATAATAGAATCAGAATTCAAGAAAATTCTCTGTTTCAGAAATCAGATGGGAGTCAGATTTTGCAGGGGCTTGTAGAGCTAGACTGCTGATGGCCAGTATTGGGCAGATTTCTTTCTGGATCGATATTTTCTTCCTTTCTATAAGTTCTAGACTCTAACTAGGCTAGTCCACTTTACTCAAGCATGCTGCAGTAACTGCCTGTGTTTGCACCAATTTGTGTTGGTACAGCTACTGAGCTTTATATCCTTTAGACATAGAAGCTAGTGAAAATCTGGCCTGATGAACTACGCTTTTGTCTGAATTCAGGAGTCAAAAAAAAAAAAAAAAAAAAAAAAGGGCAGTAGAAAAACAGCAATGCGCAAACCACTAAAAATTACAGGCTTTTAGTACTAAGCTGATATTTAGTCCTATTATTTGGGCCTGTATGATCACATAATTTCCTGACTTCACTGATAACGCTTGCAGAAAGCGCAAGGATATGGAAACACTTGAGTATTTCCATAACACTTAAACTACATTTCTCTTGCACATAATCTGTGCAAGAGGAGGGGTAAAAAAAAAAAAAAAAAAAAGAGAGAGAAGGGGAAAGAATTATAACTTCTAAAATACATCTGTTTTGCTGAATTCCTGTTTCATTCCAATACTAAATTTGAGGATTAAAAATTTTCCTTATTATTCACACTATTTTTTCTTGCTCCTTTCAAAGACTATAGCCATAGCAGTAGCCATAGCCATAGCAATAAAAAGTGTTTTGAAAATTTGGGTGACAGCAGCACACCTGTTGCCAAATTTTGGGATTATTAGTTGGAGCTGAATAAACTTTTATTGGGGAAGGTGGCAAAGAAAATTCTTAGCTTTCTGAACTGGGATTTTCTTACTCCTGAGCCTTCTTTCTCAAGCGAAGGAGAAAGATATCTGCTAAGTCCTTGGATAACATGAATGACCTTCATGGTTATAAATGCACTGCATAAAAAAACAGATGTCAGAAGCCATACAAGAAGCATTCTTTTTATTCCCTCAGGATTTTTCTCCTCTTTTTCTTTGCTTGTCTGTATGGAGAGTGCCTTTCTGCTGCAATAATTTGTGTAATAATTTGTGTTATTCTCTCCAGCCTGTATGTGCTCTTTAAGGAAACAACCCAGATTAGAGAAAGTTTAATTCTAGCTCGCTGGCATGAGACAAATTTTAAGAACTTCAGGAAATGCAAATGGCTTTTCCTTAGCCTTTATCTCTCAAAGTATTTTGAATAGCACAGGAAATGATAAATCAGGATAGCCATCGTTAACAATGATGTAGGATAAAGTATTTCCAGGACCGTGATGGAAGGTGCATGGAATTTAAAATGAATTGCGAAATCAAGACAGGTGTCTTGATGTGTGTGATGAAGATTTCCATGATATTAAATGACTTTGGCTCCACTGCATACACTGAAAATCAGCCACTGTTTTATTAGGCAAATCCAGCCTGTGGAGACAGGGAACTTGGCAGAGGTGGAATAAAAGAAGTTGACAATGGAAGAGAGGTGGCTTTCCCCTCTTTAATCCTGGATCTCTTTTGCAATTAGCAAACGCTCAGCATGTGCTTGTTTTTGAACGACTTAAATCATCCATATTATAATGAGTCTTGTTCCTATGCCAAGTCAGAGGAAAAACCCTGAGGTGGGGCTGTCTTGATGTGGCGAGGTGAGAGAAATTACTAGACAGACTGGAAGGAAAAGCAGCCTGGAGGCCCAGGTATGAACCTGTACCCCAAGGACCTGGCGCGGTGTCTTTATTCTTCTGTGGGTTTCCTCTTGCAAGATGGTCTCTTCATGTGCTCTGCTAATGCCCACAACACATGGGCACTCCAGAGAGCTAGAAACACCCTGGGAGAGGAAAAGCACATTGCCAAAGCATTGCCATGCAGTCATGGTGCTGGGTGTCTGCTGGGAAGCTGATTCAAATGCTCCTCTAGCTCTCTCAAATCTCCCTTGCAAGGCAGGTCAGGCTGCACAGACCCCAGAGGCCCTGCAGACAGGGCCCTTTAAGGTACCTCTGACTCATGCCTCCATGATCTCATTCAAATCCTAAATAGGTTTAAACAGCTGTCTTAGTATACTATGAAAGTGCTTAAATGTCTTAAAAGAATTTCTAGATAAAAAAGGGTCCTTGGCCTAAAGAATTTACAATAAAAACAGACACACTTGGTAGTAGTATCCCCAGAGATTTATTCTTATATCAGTGAACGGAATTCCTAGCTTTGCACAAAGCATTTTGTTAGCACACATCTGCCTTATGTACCATGCGTTGTTAAATCTGAGTAGGCATTGAACTCTGTGGGTTATAGATGTTTCCGGCGTTCTGGGAGCCAAGGAATTCAGAACGCAGCTAATGAGGGATTGGGCTAAAACAGAATGATGTTCCTGTCTTGTTGGCTGTGTTTTAAAAAAAAAATACACGCACACATGCACTGTCTGATGGATTTTAATTCTACCATGAATAGGAAGAGAGAGGGGTTCCGTGTTTTTTTTTTTTTTTTTTTTTTTTTTTTTCCCAGTAAGTGAATATTGATGTGCTTTCCCTCTTTCCCTAAGACCTTCCCACAGGTTTGAAATGACTCTGTCACTTGCTACTACTGTGAGAATGAGAAGGAAAAGGGAAAGCAAGCAGCTGTTTACCATGGGCAGGTCAGGGGCCTCTAATCCTCTATTTTATACATACAAGATTAAAGATCTGCTTGGAGTTTTGATTAAGAATGCAAAGTTAAAAGATTAAAATACCAGCAAGCCAAATTAAAGAGGTTTAAGGCAATCTCA
This sequence comes from Tinamus guttatus, assembly GCF_059628265.1. Classification (NCBI taxonomy): domain Eukaryota; kingdom Metazoa; phylum Chordata; class Aves; order Tinamiformes; family Tinamidae; genus Tinamus; species Tinamus guttatus. The sequence continues at coordinate 128,614 of NW_028288852.1, forward strand.
GAACTCATCAAAGTACCAAAATTTTAAGCTGTCATTACAACACAGGATTAGTGCAAATCTTCCCTGAACCCTGATTTGATGTCCTTCAGTCAACAAAGTTATTTTTCCTGCAGTTTCTGCTGTAAGCATAAAACCAACTATTGTCTTGTATTCAGAGCTCATCTCACCTAAACTTTTTTTTTTTTAATACATGTAGCCCCATTAACTTCAGAGCTCAATTATTTTCTGTGACCTGTAGTTGATGCTCCAGCAGCAACATACTGCTCTATGTTGTGCATTGTCACGAAAATCAGTAAAGCTTAGTAAATTTGACTGTTTTAGAAAAAAATCTTAGGCATTCAGATGACTATTCAGATGACTATATCCTTATGAGTCTGAAGCAGCTCCTGCTTCCCACTTTATGCATTTCAACCTGTTGGTTCCAAAGATAAAGGAAGAAAAATGCAACTTATTAGTTACTAGAATGACATGACGTTTATATGGTCGCCATTGGGTACCTGAAAATTATTTTTAAAAGTCTGTAATTGATGTTCAGACCTTCACGTAACCATGAATCATTTTAGCTAAAATTAGTGAAAACTTGGGGCAGGGAGGGTGGAAGTCTGGAAAATGACTGCATTCAAGAATCTGCTAATGCAAGTAACTACTTTCATAATAAATTTTACAGACTGTCATCAATGTTATTTAAAGCTCATGATGTAATGCATTAATGTTTCCCTGCTTTTCAGGATAATAATTTGGGTCTCTTCCACTTTTATTTATAGAGTTTGGGATGTCTCAGTGCATTAACATTGTGCTTTCCAGGATTGTAACCGGAAAAGAAAACTTACTCATGTTATAGAGTGTTATACCAATTAAGGCTTTAATTTGAAGTTACTCCCCCTTGCAAGATACTATGTTAGATGGTCTATTTGAAATTTTTCATCTTAAGATCTAGATTTTTTTAACAGTTAAGAAGAGAAATGAAGCTTTTTGTTCAGAGACACACATTTTGCTATATACCCATAGAGAATCATGTTTTACTTAAAATATCAAACTTGTACTCTAAATTCCATCTTTTTTGGAAAAAGCAAATTAATTTTAATGTTATTCCTTGAAAAAATATCTATATATTAAGAAGGACTCTCCACTTTCTGATCTGTCTCTGTGTTCCTTTCTGAGATTATTGTATTTATGGAAGCGACATTAAACAAGTACTGCCATATAATTTTCTGTGAACATACTACACTGTTGTCAGTACCTTGTGTCTTTTAGAAGTATTCTTCAAGATCATGGAAGAAAGGGAGTAAATTTCTCAGCTTATGGAAAAAGAGTTTTTCTGTTTGTTTGTTTGTTTTTCCTGTATTAGTTTTCCATCACTTCTCTGGAAACTACCTAGTGATCTCATTTGTAGTGAAAATAGTGTATACCACCTGGAAATACTTTGTCAGCAAACAAAGCTCAAACTGGGATAGGTTTCTTGAAAGAACTTTAATGTGTGCCTTGGTTAAAGACGCGAAAGTCTGAATGCAGAAGAATCAGGGCCATCGTGAAGGTGGAAGAAATGGTTATTGCTCATGTAGTTCCTGACATCTTATTCTTGGCAGACATACAATTACTTTTCTATTTGAATTTCTTTTGTTCATGATTTAATTTATTGGCATTCAAGCTTCCGAGAGAGAAGGACGTAGAAGAATGTGATTTCCAACCCACAATAATCATGATGGGTAAGGTATTGACAACAAACTCGGTCTCCTGAAAAAATATTGGCAAATATATCTCTAAAGTAAGCAGATACAGATTAGGTAGAGTTTGGGTATATTCATTTGTGAGCTGGTAAAACTCCAGTGCACCTGATTCCTACAGTTTTGAGGGAATTTTTTCCTGCAGTTTAATAGTCTTTTTTGTTACTTTACTGTTACTTTGTAGTCAGGTCCATCTGACTCTGTGTCTGAATCACCTGAGAGGAACACTGTGTTATCCTGTCCCTATTTTTTCACAGTGATCAGCAGGTTATGAACTTTCTGAACCCAATGTTGTATTTGGATTTTTCTCCTTAATGGTTTAGTAATTTAGTGTATTTGTTTTTTAGACACAGGGTAAATTTGTTGTCTCAAATATAGTAGTAAGCATCACAGTTAAATATGCAAAAAACCTTCCTTCCTTCTTTTCCTTTTTTTAATTTTTTTTCTTCTCTCTTCTGCCTGATGGCTTCTTTTGGTGCCCTTAAGTTTTTGTATTATGAAAAAGGATGAATAAGGGTATGCTATTCACCTTCTCCATGCTATCCATGATTTTGAGGAGCACTCAAACTTTGACCCTTATTTCCATGCGGAGTTATTGTCTAAAGACTTTTTCATTATTCACTTCACCTTTGTCACTCTTCACAGTGCGTTCGAAGTTCGGCTATATCCATTTGCAGACACAGTGCTCACGAGTGCATGCCTCATTTAAGATGTACATTTATATATTGGTAAAGACTGATTTTCTGCTTTCTTCTCTATTCCTAATCTTTTCTAACCTTCTGTTTGTTGTTTTGACCCACTGTTGAGCACAGAAGTATTTTCCAAGAATGACCCACAATGGTTCTGAATGTTTTTTCTTTAATGACACATAGTTAGTTTAGAGGCTATTTGCATGCACGCTTAATTAAGGTTGTTTCTTTCCTATATGCATTGCTGTTCTAACAACATCAAATTTAATCTGCTCATTTTATCATCCAGACTGCTCAGTCTTCCCCTGCAAATCTTCATAGTCCTTTCTAGTTTTATTTTTCACTGTGCTGAATCATTATCATCGGCAATATTTACAGTTCACTTTCTCTTGGAGATAATTTGAGCACGAGCCTGTTGAGTGTGCCAATCCTTAGTGGACCCATGTAGGAACCTCCGCTACAGTGAAGGCTAGTTATTTATTGCTGCCTTCTCTTTTCTTTCTCTTAACTCATTGCTCATCCATAACAGGACCCCTCTTTCACCTTGGTTAGGTAGTAGTACAAAACCCCATTGTGGAATCCCAAATACGTCTCCCTCCAAGCTCTCGTAGATTTGTAACTGTAGGTCATTCTGTCTCTTCTCCATCATATTTGTTATGTGTCTTTTAATTCTCCCCCTATTATAATCCCAAACAGTTTGGTCTCTACAGCCAGCAGAAGTACCAAACTGTAGATCTCTTCAGCTTCCCACAGCTCTTTCTTAAAAGAACTTTCTTTTTCTCTGATGCTTGAGTAGTAGGAGGCACACCATGTGTTTTTTTCAAGAAGTAGTGTATAAGATCTTGAAGACCTCAGTGAAGGCTACCTGGTCTTGATCACTTCTTACTATTATCTGTTTGTTTTACAGTTCTTATATTGACACTTCTGTCCAGCAGTTTCCCAAGCTGATTGTTTGGCTAGATGTCGAAATAGGCAGCTCCATACTCTTTCTCATCCTGAAGGTAGATGTAAAGAACTGACCTAGCATTTCTGCTCTGACTTTAACTTTCCTGCACATTTTTCCTGCATATATTTCCTCTCCTAATTCTACATACACACAAGTTTGTTTTCCACTTCTAAGTCCAAGAAAATCTCTTGCTATTAGTCTTTCTACCTTGAAAAAAAAAAAAGTTTGTTGTGATTTTTCTTATTATGGTTCTATATTTAATCAGCTTGAGTTAATATTCTTTTCTGCTTTCGTTGTTTGGATGTGGCTTCCACCATGAAAGCTGCCAACGTGCCTTTTTACTGTTAATAGATTTCTTTTTACTCTGGTGTTTGACCACACCAGCATTTTCAGGAATCTTTTGAGGGTCATCTTTGATGCACCATATGCTTCTATTCTCTAAGCCTCTGATATACGGTCTTTGGATACACTTCGATCACCTATAACCATTTTGATCCTCCTTTTAGTTTTATGATGTGTTCAGATAACTTCACCAGGCCTGTATGGTTTCTGTGTGCACAGATAAACATTTTGCATAACAACTGAGATGAGCAGATCAGCAAACATCAGAAAACGAGTCTGGGTAAGGTTAGATTCTGAACTTCTGGCAATATCAAGATCACTCTGTTCTTCGGATTGGGTGCTGCCTGTTAGCAGGAACATGTGTTTGTTCAACCCTGTTGTCCCTGTCCTGCTGGGCACCGCTGAAGTGCCATGTGTCCAGCAGGGAACTGACTGGGCTCCTGCTGCAGGTAAAGCTTCCGTTTAATAATAGATTTAGAGATTTCTCAGTGAAGACCCAAGGCAGGGTCAGCCATGCTCTTCAGACTCTTGAGTGGCATATTTTCCCTGGGGTGACCAACTTGGGTTGCCTTTCCCATGGCTGCAGTTTCTCCAGGCCCCACAGCTGCACCTTGCGTGCACTGCCCTGCATTTCTATAGCCCTGAATTAGATGGATGTAATGTGATATTTGTTTTCTAAATTCATATTGGGGAGGACATGGGTTTATCTCATTCTGTCATGGGAAGGGGAATCCAAGCTGGAGACTTGCTGGCCTAGATGTGGTAGGAAAATATTACTCAAGACTTCACAAGTGGTTTAGTGACTTCTGGCTGTCCAAATACTGGGTAGGCTCTTTGCTCCTCCAGACCTCAGGACCCTTTCTCACCTTCTGGGCAGGGACTTGGGGGCTCCTGTTTCTTAAAAGGAAAACAAACAAAAGGGTCCAGGGCTTTTTGCTTCTGAAAATAAAGACAGACATGGAAAAATCAATGATTAAAAATTAAAGTAAGAAATGGAACAATGCATGAAAGAAGGGAAAGTGATCTGACTATGTCTTGCTATCCATTATTACTCAATTGAGGAGATGCAACTCAGAACAAGTACACTTTCTGAAATTATTTTATAAAATCTTTTCTGTATTTATAAGGAGAAACTGAGGATTTCTGCAGCTTCTTGAGAGCAGAACAGCAGCAAGTCACTTGATATCTCTGCTTAGCTTTTCCAGTTGTCCTCAAACAATCAATGTCACTGCTGTGACAAGGACATTCAATTTAATGATCTGAAAATTAAGGTAAATAGTTGAGGGGCCCCAGAGAAAACAAACTGTGTTTAGAAGCTAATTGACGTAGAGTGGAATAAATTGACCAGTTATCCCTGAGCGCCCCTGTGAGGATCAAAAGCCTAAATTGGTTCCTGCATAAGGAATAAGCTGGTAGGTCGCAGCCTGGAGGTGACACGAGATGTGTGACAACTGTCCTTCAGGGTTTCAGCTAGCATAGAAGGGGGCAGCATGTTAAACCTGTCTTTTATGGGCCATCAAATGGTTCCTTCCACTTGGTTCCTACCAACTTCAAAACCAATATATTTTAGTTTTGTGGAATCCGCTGTACAGTCTTGCTCCAGCTTGTTTCTGTGCATCTTGCATCTGATTAGCAGATCCTATGGAACATCTCATCAGATCACGGAGCAGGAGGGTGATAGCAGTGTTCTCCTGCAAATCTGAGGCTCTACTGTGGAAAAACATCACGAGGCAGGAGAAAAGGGCATGTGTCCATGCTCAGTGCACAAGAGCTAACCCAAATGCCTCCAAGCTGCAAAGATCTTGGTTGAAGTTGAATATGGCACAAAATGAGGAATGTCCAACAATTCCAGCGAAGGTCTAAGTGACGATGCGATTCTTTGATATAAACAGATCTCCTAAATGTTAAAATCACAAGTCTTTTTTTCTTTTTTAATGAAATATTTAAAAAATAAAGTTGGAATTTAAGACTAAATTTAAATCCTTTGAATTGAATACTTTGAAAAAGTAGGGTTATGGCTATGTTTTCTATTCAAAAATAACTAGTGTTTATATAGCTCTCTTTAACCCCATACCTTGAAATTCAGAAATTCTTATGGGGAGCATTACATGCTACATTGGGTTGTCACAAAGCTTCATCTAAAATATGGCATACAAAGACACAGAAATTATATATTACAATGCTGGAGAATAAACTTGTCTAGTGGACCATGGCTTGGTTGGGTGACGAAAGAAAAGTGATGAAAGTTGACTTTGAAAAAGGAATTTATAAGTGTATTTCTTATTACTGTTTTGATGTTAGAAAAATATAATGAAGTTTTTAATTATATCTTATTATTTAATAATTGTAAGATACATAAGAGTCAGCTGTTGAACCAAAGTGTCAGTTCAGTTCTTTCAAGCATATTGGAGCCAACAGCGTTACTGAGCGCTAGAGGTCTCATACTCTTTCAAAAGACCACCAGTTCATTAGTATTCTGAATACAACACTCACCACGCTGCACTTGCTTACTTCTTAGATTGCTGTTTGTATTAGAGATGCATTATGTACCACAGACCAAAAAATATTAACACCTATTAAAAGTCTCTTTGGATTTTGGATATTGGATATTAAGCAATTGGATATTGCTCCTTCCTATCCAAGCAGCAATACAATTTTACTAGTAGAAACAGATCACGGAAATGTTATTTTTTGTGTGTGTGTGTGTTTGTTTTTATTTCTTTAAAAAGCAAACAAAAAAGGGACAGGGCAGCTTTCTGTTATCTTTATGTCTTTGGAAGGACGCATGTGAATTTTTCTTTAATCTGTAGCATAGTGTGGAGAATTTGAGCTTGGATAAGCTCTTTTAGGTAATTAATTGAGAATGAAGCTACTCTTTTCAATACAATGTTAGTAAAGGAATAACTGAAGATGTTATAATTTATGTATTTAATCTTAAATAATATTCCATTTAATTTTTATGTATGGAAAAGATGGGGAGTTCAAAATGTGGCAGTACAGAGTCCACACTGACAATGAATCCTTGAGCATTTCAAGGTACACGTTTACTATGATTTTATGAGGCATTTGACATTTTCCTCTGTCCAGCAACAGTTTGTTATAGCCTTTACAGCAAGAAAGGCTGTCAGTGTGAGGTTATAAGGTGCTAGGAGCACTTCTGCAGGAAGATGTCATCTACAGCTATTGCTTACTACATTTCTTTCCTTTGTCTATGTTTTTCTCCTCTCTTGTCCCTGGGGAAAGAGAGAAATTGGATTAAAATTAATTGAGGTAATGAGTTTGGGAGAAAGAGGGAAGCTCTACATTTTTTATAGATTTCCAAGTGAAATATATGCTTACTACCGTGGAGCAGAGGGACTCTGGAGATAGAAATGCTTGGATGCAAATTTCTCCTTGATTATCTCAGGATAAAATTCTTGTGCCTCATCTAAGGGCACCTTCTATTGTGATATCTAATAAATTATTTACAAACATTAACGACTAAAGCAGCAAATTAAATAGCTGCTCTGAAGAGACAATTTAGTCTCCGCTACAGAGGGAGTATCTGAGGCTCCCTAAGAGGGTAAATAGTCCAACACCTCTTTGGCAAGGGTAGGACAACAACCCAGGTTCCTTGTCATCAAATGCTCTCTACCCTGTTTCCCAATATAGATTTTTGATTTCTAAGAGTTTGGACTGACCACCCAAGCATCTATGCTGAAATCATCATTAAGGCCTGTTCCCTGTAGCAGCCTAGCCCAACCCAAGCAGCTTCCATCCTTGTGCAGGCTCCATCCATAGACGTTTCGAAGAGCCCTGAGCAGCCTGGCCTGATCTCAGAACTAGCCCTGCTTTGGGCAGGAGGTTGGGCTACAGACTTAGAGATTCCACTGGGTTTCTTCCCCATCTGAATGTTTATGGGGCTGCAAGGCCTTTGCTAAGCCTTGCTGGCAGCTCTGGTGATGGTGGCTGTCCCAGTTCCTGCTAGTGGTGGGGCACTGTGGGCCACAGGCACCATGAAATGGTTGATGCCTTTTGGCCAGCGCTGCTGCTCTTCTCTCTGGTTCCCAAGCTTTGGGATAAAGTGGGGAAAAAAAAAGAGACAGACAGACAAGGTGACCCCTGAAGCGAGTTAAGCGAGTTCTTCCCCAGGTGGGGTTGAGGTAACTGATAAGCAAAGTTCAGGGCAGGCCAACATGGGCTGATTTTTCAGTACAGACTTGCATTTGCCCTCTGTCCCTGTTTATTGGTCTATAAAAGACTGATAAATTGCACTTACCTCCTTTAGAATTGATGAGCCATTACTGAGTTGCCGTATAATGCAACTTTAATGTGATATTAAAAAAGAGGGGCAGAGATTTGCTCAGTATAGATGCTAGGTAGGATTTTTTTTTCTCAACCCACAAATATTTGTGCTTCTGCCTACTTTTACCCTTCTACCCCAGAGCCAGCTGAAGCTAAGAAAACGAGAGCATCTCCAGACCCTAGGGCTTGCTAGATAGGTGCTGTCTTAAGCCCTGCACAAACAAGAGCTCTGCATTGGAGGTGTGGGACCAATTACACACGAACCTACTGGCCCCAAGGCTCGGCAGCGTGACACGTCCCCAGACCAGCAGACATCCCACCTTGGCTCCCACATTGTTGACTCTTTTGCAGTAGTGGTGCTTACTCTGTACTAGCCTGTAGCACATGGCAATCACAAACTGGGAGAGCTTCAGTGGCGGAACCAGTATCGACTTAAAAATAATCATTTTCTCTTTTCTTGACATCACAAACACTACTAAATCCCTGCCTGGTGCCACTAACAAAAGATAACTGATCAATAAGCTAAGACTGTGCCGCAGGATGCTGAAGTCTGCTATCTGCTATTCGTAGTACATTGAGTACTGACTTTGGAGGCTTGTAGTCTTGATCTGCTGCATTTGTAATTGCATTGCGAGTCTCTTCACGTTTGTGCAGTTAAATTAAATGACTATTATTTCCTCCTCCTTCCTCCCCCACCCAACTGTTGTTGTTTAATTAACCATAACGTACTGCTCTTCAGTGGGTGTTTGTTTATGGCTAGATAAATGTCAGTAATATGCTGTAGTGGAAAGGCTTTTTCCTGGGAATAGTCAGCTTTTTTAACAACTACTACATCTGTAAGTGGGAGAAGTTGCCCTAAAAGGTATTTCTCTAATTACTTTTCTTAGTATTTTAATTGTTCTTTTAAAAGAAACTTAAGGTTCAAATTAGATGTGAAACTTTAATCCCACAATAAAAGCATATGTAACAGGAAAAGAGTATTATGTGGATTTTGTATAGCATTTTAGTAAGAGGTTTACTTCCCTAGAATTCCATTAACATCTGATTTCTCTGCTTTCTTTTTTCCCCTTTTCCTTTCTTCTAAAGCCTCCAGGAAGACACAAATAAAATAACATAATGATCAGCAAAAGATAAGGAATGGAAATGGAGAGCAATTCTTTTGATTTCCAATTCCTATATTTAGTTCCTCCAAGGTTTGAACAATAAAGAGTTCACTTTGCCAAAAGTGCCATTAGAGCACATCCCAAAGCTGGTTTCTAAATCTTCTGTAATTGTTTTTCCAAAATCATCTTTACTTTCATACTCTTTCATATAGCGACTATCTGCTTTCACATTGTATGTATATAGTGAAATGGATAGTCAACAGATATTTGGATATTTGGGATATGGTTTTGATATTCTAATATTCGCTCTATCTTGGTAAAAAGAGTACAAGAGGTAGGTTTCGGAGTGGATTTCTCTCCAGTCTGTAAAGACCTGGCACACAGATCTTGAGGGTGCAGCTTAGTCCAGTGCTTACAATATATTTCTGCTTAAAAACAAAAACAAAGAAAGAAACAAAAACAAAGCATGAGAAACAGAGAAGAGAATGAAAATGTCTGCAAAGACAGAACGAGTTTTAATGGTCAAGGACACTGAACTACATTTTACCCTGCACTAAATCAACAGACTTTCTTTTTCAGCCTGTCCAAAGTGCTCTTGGCAGTCTGTCTCCAGCACATATGCTAAGCGTGTCTCCTGTGGGCCCCATAGCCTCTGTATGGTCAGAGTGAAAGTTGGTTTAAAACGGATGGTCTTGTCCTGAAAAGTCCCTCCAGATGTAGCAAATTTGTCAGCCTAAATCCAAACCTAGGTCATCTTATTAATGCAAAGTCTACTCCTGCCAGTACTTGAAAATCAGGCAAGGTGTAAGCATGTGCCAAATATTTTGCCCAGCATGGTGACCTGGGTGGAAATCCCTTTACTGTTTTAGGAAAGAAACATGATTGATGCAAAAAATCCAAGCACACTAAGTATAGGATTTGGCAAGCCTGCTTTTGTCTTAGTTTGCTAGAGATATGAGTTTTCAGGGTTGGGGTGGTTCCCGTTTAGGGATGAAGGCAGTTGCTCTGTCTTCTTGCAGGCTTTCAGCTTGTTTCATTGTTGGTCTATCCACCTTGCTGCTATTGAAGAGCTGATGTGGGCACTAAAACCAATTTGTCTGAATAAGACATCTCTATTTGTGCTGTTTATTCAGACTCATTCCCTGTCATGAGACCACGCTGAAAATGCCTTTCTAACTTGCAGAGCAGCTGCCATGCAGAAACCCTTCACTGGTATCATGCTGTGCTATGTGGCCTGGTTGCCACCAGGCTGGCTCAGAGACCCCCCATGCCACACTGAAATTTGTAGTCTAGATCAGCTTCTGTATTTCTCAGTGACTACTATATTTTATAGTTATTTTATATTTTACTTACATGTAGCCCTCTTCCATGAGCCATAGACTAAAACTGGAAGATTTATTGCCTGATTTGTCTCAATTGGAACTTTATGCTAGGAGTCAATATCTATGGCTTATTTTTGGTAGAAGACTCCCAGGCCGCATTTTAGCACTAGAAGCTATAGACAGACATCCTGGGGGATAAATTGCTCTTCAAAACACATAGTGCAAACGAGATACACATGCAGAACACAAAAGCCCAATATGATTGCCATCAGCCAGCGCAGGAAGAAATCATTACTCGCCCAATGTTACATGCAAAACATGTGGCTGAGCTGTCTTCTGAAATCAGGTCTGCTATGTGTTTTTAAAAATACCTTATTTCTTTGCTTTTTCCATTCACATGGTGGAAATCTGTATGTCTAGACCCTGGAGGAAAAAAAAAGAGAAAACTAAAAAAAAAAAGAACATAATTTCATTTTATCTTATAATGGTATAGGGTCTGTAAGGTACAAGGTATTTGCTACATACAGGTTTATTTTTACTGATTGTAAAAATTTGTTACATACTACATTATAGTTGTAATAGCTGCTGAGAAGGATTGTGGATACCTTTATGAAAAGGTAGAAAGGCAAAAGCTGGCATACAAGGCACAATAATTCCCACTGGGAAATAAATTGTTGTTAAGCAGATGTACGAAACCCTCCCAAAAGCATGGCCTGACTCTGGGTGAAGAAGTTCAGTCCAAGACAAGAGAAGCAGTTTGTCTCTCTCTTGCTCAGAAACATGGGCCAATTGCTCTGCTACAAAGCAATTAATTAATTTGCCCAGGCTTGCTAACAGCAGTCCGGCTGGGGCTGCCCGCCTTACCAGACCTCTGCATGAGCCGAGCAGCCAGGCTGCATGTGAGATGGCCCAGCGGCCCTGCATGTCCTCCAGGCTTGCCCAGATCGCTCTGCACAAAGTGCTGAGCTTCGCAGCAGACACGTCAGCTGCACCGCCCAGGTACCAGTCAGAAATCAACTGTGCAGCAGATCCGTGAGCACCCCTTCCTGGGCACCTCGAGTTTATAACGTGACTATTGCACTGAACACGTGCGCTCATCACACATCCCCAGCAGGAAGGAGACATCTCGGCACCCAGCTGTGAGCGATGACGATGTGCAGGAGGTGTGCAAGCCCTACAGATGGCCGCTAGATGACAGCAAGCTTATAAATGTGCTTCGTGTTGCCAGTACAGGGCATTCGGCCTGCCGGGAGTGTTGCTGGACCGTGCACTGAGCAGAGCCCTCGGCAGCAGCCGTCAGCGCTCAGGGATCGCAGGCTCTGCTGCCAATGTTGTTGTGAGCATCACCTCCATGGGCTCATCTTAGGCCAGGGTGAGAGTGCAGTCCTCGGTCATTTCTCCTCTTTTTTTTTTCCCCAGGATTTGAGAGAGTAGCTCCCTCCAAGGTCAGATCTTGAGCTCTCTGCTAGTTTTGTTATTTTGAGGCTCAGTAAGAGTTTTCTTTTGCTACCTTTGGGCAGGACAGAGGCTGTTGAACATCATCATACACACCATGCGTGCAATTTTTCTAACAAAAAGAATTCTTCACATTTTATGAGACGGAAAGCTATTACCCTCCATGCTATTACTGGTGAACATAAAGCCACAAGAAAGGGAGGGAAGAGTAGGACTCAGAAAACACAGAGGAAAACCTGTTCAAAGAGAGTCTGTAGTCCTGAGGTCACCTCTCAAAATATCAGATTGGCTATTAAAATTGTAGCCAAGATTTTCCTGTTTTCAAAAATAAAACCTGGGCTTATACAGGTTTGGATGCACGTATTGTAAGTCTGAACTCTGTCAACCACAGGGCTTAACACAAAAGCCTTTGCATGTTGGAGCTGAGAGGTCAGCAGCACTGCTGGCGGTGGGCGTTTCTGGGGAGCTGAACTTTGCAAGGTAAATTAAAGCAGCCTGCAGCAACCTTTCTGCAAGACCTCTGGCCTGTTTGGTAGCCCCCAGGATGGACGGTTTGTGCTCAAACTGGAGCCAGGAACATGGAATCTTTCCACTACAAAAGTGTTGTCCTTATCACTGGAGGACAAAATCTGGATTCGTTCTGAGATTGGAAAGAGCTGGAGCAAATGCTACCAAAGGCCTCTAGCACAGCCTTTGCCCAACACGTTAGGACAGGCCTAAAATCAGTCCCTCTGCAGTGCTATATTTAAATGGTGCCATGCAAGCTGGCATGGACTGAACAGACAGAGGGTCATTACCCCAAGTGCCAGGGAGCATGTTGTGGTAGAAGCTCCTGGGTGATCCCCAGATTACAAAATCACAGAGACACAGAATCACAGACTGGTTGAGGTTGGAAGGGACCTCTAGAGATCATCTAGTCCAATTCCTCTGCTCCAGCAGGGACACCCAGAGCACGTGGCACAGGGTGACATCCAGGCAGGTTTGGAAGATCTCCAGAGAAGGAGACTCCACAGCCTCTCTGGGCAGCCTGTTCCAGGGCTCTGTCACCCTCACAGTAAAGAAGTTCCTCCTCACATGGAAGTGGAACTTCCTGTGTTTCAATTCGTATCCATTCCCCCTTGTCCTGTCACTGGCCACCACTGAGAAGAGCCTGGCCCCATCCTCCCTACATTAGTGGAAAGCAAAGGTAAGAGCAGGGGGTTTGGAGTGACAGGGGACCAAGCCTCTGCACTGCGACCTCTAGTGCATAGTCCGAGACTTATCTCTCTTCTCCTGCCCCGCACCTGCCAGAGGGAGACAACAAAACTGTGTTTCACAGGAGAGCTGTGGCAGAGTCATTTGGGTCCTCTCTGACCCAATACATCCCAAATTAGGGGAGAAAAAAACCCTTTGGTGTTCTCAGTTCTACTTTTTTGTTGTTTTTCATTATTTTTTCTGAAGACATTAAGACTTTCTTATGTGCAAAACAGAATGTTTTGCTTTGCTGTTGGACACACTTCTATCACTTTACAAAAGTCATTTCAACTACCTTTATAAAGTCATTTTAAAAACAAAGAAAACAAACAGTTTGGAAGATATCTAACTATCTTGAATTTTTGAAATTCCTTTTCCTATGTTTGCCAAAGTTAAAAGATTAATTCATTTGAACCTGGATTGCTTTTTTTGATGACCAAACTGAATGCAGGAAAATGGGGAGTGGTGATAGGATATCATCATAGGATAGGATATCATGCACACAGGAAAATGGGGTGTGATGACGGGACAAGGCAAGTTCTATAAATAACAGAGACAGATGGGTCTCTAAGAGAGACATTGACTTCTACAGTTCGAAGCAGAGCTAAAATCACTGAACAGTGTGATAAGCTCCTCTTTTCACAGCATCTTTGTATCCATCAGCAGAAGACTTTTCACGCCAAATGATGAAATGTTCTCTTATGTTCTGCTCAGTTTTAACTTAAAGGACTCCCCTTTAATACTCTGGGAGGAGAGCTGCTGTTTTTCTGGCTATCATGAGCTAAGCACATTAACAAGGCAGGGCTAGGGAACAGAGATAGTATCTTCTATTATCTGGAACAGTAGGGAGAAAACAAAAATGTTTTCTGGTGCATGCAGTGGCCTTTGCTGAATTGAAAAGAGTAAGTTTCAAAGCTAAATACGATCTGTGAACAATTGCTTTAGCTGGCTGTGTGGATGATTAGGCTGTCTGAGAGGGAAGGTAAGCAGTAGTTCTAAGGCAGGAGGGTATTTTGGTATGAGGAAAGACAGCTCAGAAAAGCAGAGAGGAAAGAGTTACCACTTCTAGACCATGCAAGGGCTGTTGAGGGACTGTACTGGCCTATAACGTTCTCTGCAACCGCAGGGGTGGTGCAGTCTTTGAAGGGAGGAAATACTTTTATCTTACAAGAAAATACTGAGCTTCATTCTTATTCAATCAATTTTTAAAGAACATTTTTGGATGTGTTTTTCTTCAGTCTTCCTCTGCGGTCCCCTATCTTTCCCTTCACTTCTCCCTTACTCCTTGAGGTACAGCAAGATGAGTGATGCTTTACATATTATCCCCATTTTTTTTAAAAAAAGTTTTCTCTTCCTTCCACTCTGCCCCACTTTATAAAAAGTCTTCTTTTTAAAAGTTCTCCATCCCCAGAGAGGTATAGGCACAAGGGAGTGACTTGAAAGAAGGACAGAACATTTGAAAAATATTTTTTCTTTATTTTTTTAAACAGCTGGAAAAACTTTTCTCATCCAATTCTTTTCCTTTAACTAATCTAATTGCTTATAGAAGCATCATTAGTCTAAAGTAGAAAACTTCACTGATGGAAACAGTGAATCTACACTTTCATACAGACTTTAGCTTGTAACTGTTATCTTTGGCCGTGTTAGTTATGCTTTTGTCCCTGTCTGAGGATTTCAATGAGGAGAAGACAGATTAGTTGGATGACTTGGCTGTTCCTATGAGACTTCGCTGTTCTCAGCTTTGGTTCTTGACTGCCACAGATTTCTTATGCGACCTTGATCAAGTTGCTTAATATCTCTGAAAGGGGTTATTCTGCAATGGATTTCTCTCTGCTTTCATTTGTTTCTATTTAAACTTCATGGAAAGTGTCATCTGCTTATTTTGCATATTTTACTCATGAGCAGCACTTAGCATAATGTGACCTGACTTCAGCTAAGCCTTTGGTAGTCTTGTACTGCTGTTATGACTAGGGATGGATGAATTTGGTTTAAGTGACATAGTAAATGACCAGTGCTTGAAAATCTGAGTGACAATAACATTTTAATTCTTTTAGAAATGGGCTTTGTTTGCTTCATTTTGTTTTTCATGCCTATTTTAATAGTTGTAAATTCATGCTCCTGTCCAATCTGGAGCTATCTGTGGGCTCAAAGTGCTGAATTTCTAAGAGGCTGTTCTCAATCACCATCTTCCTGAGCTAGCCAGAGAGGAAATCTCAGGAGGACTTTTACTTTCACAAAGTTTGTGGACTCATATTTCTCTGAGAGGCTGGGGGAAATTACATGTCTATCAGTAGCTATAATAGGCTGGGATTTACATGTCTGAGACTTTTGCATAACTTTAGAAATCCACAGTGTCCCATCTGCTATTTTAGGAATACTTTAGGATCTTTCTTAGGTCATTTACTGAATTGTGAAATCATGTACTTTTGTACTATTTTTGTCTCATATGTTTATATTACTGGGAAAACCTTTTCAAAACTTCAGTTTCTGTGTGATACAGCTGCAGACTTGCTTAGTTTCCTCAGTTGCTCAATAGTGAAGAGCTCAAAGATCAATTCTGTACCTGAAACTAGAGATGGAAAGGGCAGTATTTGAATGAAGGTGAAGAATTCTTGGCTTACATTGTTCAAATGCTTACAGTATGCATCCTGCCCTGTGCCTGCAACTTGTTCTGTAGGCAAAATATCTGCAGATTTCTGATCCAAGTACCCCCTTCTTTTTCCCTCACCTGCTATCGATCTAATCAATAGCAACAAAAGAAATTCACAATTTCTGTTTTGTTTTTATATCCTAAGGAAATCCCTTAGGAATCTCCTGATATTCCTGCTTCTCCCCAGAATGGGACTGCCCTCAGACATTTAGGTGACTGGAGGCTAAAAAGGCTAAAAACCTGTCAGAAATATTTGGATATCTACAGCCCTGCTTTGCTGCAGAGGAACTAGCTGACCTCTCAAGACTGCTCCCAGTCCATTTTCTCTGGCTGTCTCTTGCAGCACGGCAATATGAACAGAAAAGAGCCTGCAAATAAATATCACATTGCTACATTGCTTTTTTTTTTTTTTTTTTTTTTTTTTTTTTTAATACTAACTGGAAAGGTCAAATTTGAATGGAAAATCCCCAGGCAACCTTTAACTACTGTTGATGTTGCCGTTGATACCTTACTCTTCTACACTTCCAAAAGATTACAAGAAAGAAAAAAACAGAAGAAATAAAGCAGGTGTATGACAATTGCATGAGAGAACTCGGTCTGATTTTCACAAATATTTATTTCACCAATAAAAATTTTGAGCTCTTGCATAGCAGAGAGGGAAGCAGAGTCTGACCACACAGAAATGCTCCATAGATAGGAAATGTGTATTTATGCTCCAAATTGCCTAGAAGTATGTGGAGTAGTTGACATAAAGATAGCAGGCTTGGGTCAATAAAAAAAACCCCAAATGTGTAGAAGACAAATGCGTACAGATTCAGAGCAAACCTTTTTCTCCTTACAACCAGGGTTATTGTATTTCTTCAGATGATGTAGGTAGGAGTCAGTCTAGCAGACACTTCTGAATAGACTGTCCCCATCTGTTTCTTCAACTCAATGGCTAAACCTAAGCTCAGAAATCCTCTTATTTCTATTTCTAGTTTCAAATGAAAAATAATACTTGACATTAACTATTATTGTGTGTTGCTACCTACAGAGGTGATGGATTTCTTAAATAACTGAAGAAGTCCAGTCATTCATTAAAAAAACACTCTGGCAAAATTGAATAAACATTGATCATCTATTAATATTAAGAATGACATATCTTGCTGCTTCTTTGGCTCTGGAGCAGTGTCATCTTTTATTAATATTCTGAAATATCACTGCAGAATGGATGATGCTCCAATTTCTACCTGAAAAAACACCATAATCTTTCTTCAGAGAATCTCAAAGATGAGGAAAGCAGAAAAAGAAAGGATGTATGATATCAGATGAGACTTCTGCGGTTAAGTTCAGAACTTATTTTAGCTCACTTTATATGCATTTTATATAAATCAAAAGTTACATTTTAAGTCTATGTTAAATTACCAAATAACTCCTTTCAAAATGTTTGGCAATTCATTTCAAAAGTAGCCTGACAAACAATAGTTAATCAATTGTAGATGGCATGCAGAGTCTCACGTAAACTTTGCAGAAATTGTTAACCTCAGCTATACACAGATAATATTTTTTATGGAAAGTCACTTCATACTCTTACCTTGGCTGATTTAGACTGGGCATTGCTATGCTATAATTCATTTCAGAATATGGGTTATACTGAAAAGTCATGTTCTATTAGCAGATCTGTACCATTTGTAGCTATACTCAATAGTTCCTAGCTGTTTAAAATCATTTTTTTCACAGATCCATACCACTGATTTAGTGAATACACAGGGTGAAACCATTAAAAATGAAGTGTTCAGGTAATGATCATAACAGTAGATTTTCCCCCATTTTCCTTTGTGTGGATTCTCTGCTTCTTTCAAAATATATAGACTTCATGCTCTTAGTGAGACCAGTTTTCCTCTCATTTGCGCTGAGATTAGTGGTTTTACAAATGGATCCCTTTCCTTCTTTCCTGTCTCCTGGATATGTGTCTGCTCCTTTCTTTGTTATTTTCTCAATTCATCAGTTTTGTCTTGATCACTTTGTTTTCATTCAATCAGATTTCTTAGCACTCAGCTTAAGAGTAGGCCTGGAGCTAAGTTATACTTGGAAATGCATATTACTTTCTGATGTGATGGACATGCACAGCATCATCCCATTGGTGCACCCATGTTGCTTGTTTCTTGACCAGCAGTTTTTCTGCTTACCAATAACAACCTCCTGAGAGGTTGTGGAGTCTCCTTCTCTGGAGATCTTCCAAACCCGCCTGGATGTCACCCTGTGCCACGTGCTCTGGGTGTCCCTGCTGGAGCAGGGGGGTTGGACTAGATGATCTCTAGAGGTCCCTTCCAACCTCAACAATTCTGTAATGCTGACTGTCTCTATGTCTCCTTTGGCTTTGCAGCTATATCCAGTGCTTTGGCTCTCCACTTAAGGGCAGCCTTATTTCTGATGATTCTGAGGAAAAGTTCCTTGACCTCCATTGAGTTTTAGAAACATCTGTATCTTCATATTTCATTTTTCCTGTTGCATGTGTGCCTAACTGATATGCTCTGAACTTGTACTATGCTTTGGGCATGACAGTTCTTACCTCTAATTTGCTATCATTAGTCAATAATCATCAGCAGGAGCCAGTTTAACTTGAACCCATTATTCGCTGATACAAGCTAGGGTCAAAATACCTGTTAACGTGGGTTGAGATACTGTTCATCTGTTGACCATGAGAATTTGCAGGGGGTTGCAAGCATTGCAGCACTCCGTAAAGCACACTGGAGCACAGCTGGGGCAATATGTGCTCTGGCCCTGCAGTGACCTCTCTGCCACTGCAGCTCCACGGCCAATCTCTGAGCTGAGACCTGATCGGTTCACATCTATAATGATGCTTTAGAGCCGTGGACACCAAACAAAGGAGAAGAGGAGGGCAGAAAGCCAGGTGGTGCAGTGAATCTCCAGGGCGCTGCATGCAGTCCCAGGCCATCAAGGGAAAGTTTGTTTCAGTTGCATACCAGGGCATGCTGCAACTCAGAAAACATTCATTTTAAGAAACATGTGTTTAGGGACCATTTGTCTTCCCCAAGGTAGGTTCACTTTGTCCAAGGCATTCCTAAGAGGTGACTGACCTGTTCAGCTTAAGGTATTTTACCTCCCCTCCAGGCAACATTTTCTAGTACCTCACAGCCTGTGTCATTAATATCTTTCTCCTTGCTGTAGTCTGAATCTGTTCCTTCTTGTTCCTGTGCCAGCAGACAAAGAAGACAAAGAACAGTTTAGTATTTTTTTCTCTCTAGTAACCTTTTGTGTATCTGAAAATTATCATGTTTCCCCTCAGTCATTGCTAGGCTAAGTTATTTCACTTCTTTCATCTGCTCATGTAGGTGGACCCTGGACCCCCAGATGTTTTCACTCCTCTCCTCTAAATTTTGTTCTCTTTAATCTTATAGTACCCAAAGTTGGGTACAGCTCTCCAGCTGCAGCCTTACCAGCTCAGAGAGGGCTAACTAGTAAGATGACAGTATGTTCCTGGCATGGGCACTGCCATGTATTTAGTCTGATGCATTTGCTTTCTTTCACAGAAATGTGAATGTTGGCTGTTATAACACCTTGATCCTCCTCTGCAGTACTGTTGCACATGCATTCCATCTCTGTCTTGCACTGTTCATACGTTAGGGGATGCTTTACATCATTTGTCCTTACTGTATTGCATGCTACCTCTTTTTTCCAATCTGGCAAAATCATTTTCAAAAAAAAAAAAAAGTATTTTGAATAAAATTATTCTGAGCTCCAAAGTGTTTGTGGCTAACCTGAAGTTGTTTTCCTGAATTCAAATTATTTATGAAATTTATGTGAATTGATATGAAAATATTGAGTGTCTGTTTTGACATTTAGTTCACATTTCCAACAAACTAGCTCCTTGGGTCTGCAAATGATGTGTGAACAATCTTCTATAAGATACAGAAGCGATTAGGTATACGACTGAGCTTGTTCTTCAATAACTAAAAATAATTTGCCCCATCAGCGTTTTGCCTGTTATGCAGCTGTAGCATGCAAAAGTGGTTCACTAATGCATGTCATCTTGCTAGGATAGTGCTGATGAGCTTGAAAACTCACTTTTTGGTGTAAGTTTACTACCATCCTTAGAGTCGCTTCTTGTCATTATAAAAAAATGTGGATCTCATCATCTAGCTTGTCTCTGACCTTTTTCATAGAACAGCTAAGTATGTCCAATCCAGACAGTCTGCATAATGTAAAAACAATTTATGTTTCTTTTATCACACTTAACTGTCTGCCTCCTTGAAATCTATTGAATTTCAATCATATGGATGTCTTTCAAGCAATTAAAAATGCTTAAACCTGGATGCAAATCAGTACTGGGCGAGGAGTGCATGTGTCTATCCTGCATAATAGAGTCAGATACAGGAGAGAACAAATTAAACTGGTGCCTCTGCACAATGTCATGCAGTTTAGATATATTAGATCTGGCAGTAGTGTAAGTATTGGAAATTGTGTGAGTTTATTCTCCAGTAGCATGGCTACTTTGGTCTGGTTTCCCTGCTGAATGTTGCAAGATTACTTTAATAGGTTCATATCTATTAAAGTAGGTATGGAGAGGGAAATCCGAAAACTAAAGCCTATGCAGCATCACTATCCTCTACTCCACGGTAGAGAGGCACTCCAAACTTCTCTTTTGAATGTCTGCTTTCATTATGGGTGTTAGCTGTAGTGGTAGACAAGTGGGGGCATGTTTTCCTAGCTTTTAAATTAAAAAAAAAAAAACATGTATGAAGTGAGTATATTGATGATAAACTGGCAACTACCTGCAGAGAAAAAGCTGAAAGCAATGTAAATAATTAATGTTTTCCTCCTGTTGAACATCTCTTACTTAGCATTATGTCTCGTTAAAATCAATAGAAGGAATACAGAGCACAGGAATATAGGAGTTTTATTTACCTAATTTGCCCCTTAGATAATTGTCCAACCAGTCATGCTAATTAGGTGTTGATTTAAAATTATTTTATTTTGATTATAGAAATTGTCAATACACATTTCTGTCAGGGATTGTCTTCCAATTCACTTTTCTTAGTAGATTAGCAAGTCTCAACTCTTGAAATGCCACTGTGCTGGCTCTTGGGTTTACAGCTGAGTTGTGTACAGGTTTGTGGAGATACAGTTGCTTTGCATGCTAAGAACAGACATTAGAAAAGGTAATTTAGCCATGGACAATTGGACAGCGTTGCAGTCTTTAATTAAACAGTTGTTTGTTCAGATAAAGCTTTGCATCATCCCATTCTCTGAATGCCTTTTAAATGGATTGCAGTTATTGTGCTCCAGACATACGCTGAAAAGGGTAACTAACTTAGATATATAGCGCATAGCAGAGATTACCTTGCAGGTTCTATCTCTAACTGGAGAAAGATTTTTTTTAATATATGTTTGTTTGTTTTTTTGTTTGCTTTTAGTGAAGAAATATGTGCAATACTTTTACAAGAGAAGGCATACTGAAGGAATGCTGAAAAAACAGGCTTTTCTGAAGCTTTAAAGGTCCTCTGGAGATGCTTAGCCTCCTTTGCTACAAGGGTTCATTGTAGCAACCCTTGGTGTAGCAACCCAAGCTGGTCAGCTTGTCCACAAGGACCTCCAGGGTCTTCTCTGCAGAGCTGTTCTACAGCCAATTGGCTCCCAACTGGTCTGGGCACCTCCACGGAGCAGGATTTTACACTTTCTTTGTTGAACTTCATGAGGTTCCTCTGCCCATTTCTCCAGCCTGTAAAGGTCACTCTTAAAGGCAGGGCAAACATTTGGTAATCAGCCGCTCTTCCTGGTTGTGTATCATCTGCCTACTTGCTGAGGGTGCATTTGGTCCCACCGATCAATTCACTTAATGAAGTGATTAAACAGTATTGGAACCAGAAAACAAGCATGTGTGCAAGGAAATCTGTTACTTCTGGGGGCATAAGTGGTAACACCTTTTTGACAAGGACAACATTTGTCAAATACATGTGAAACTTGATTGTTGTACTTCTTACTTCCTCTCAAAAACAACAACATCAACAAAAACTACTTAATTCTTCACTGCTGTGGCTGAGATGCAGATTCATGAATGTGCACAATGTTTATTGAAAATAAATGCCAGTGCACTCAACATCTCTGAGTAGGAAATGCTCTGAGAGGATTGTCATAGTGCAGATCTTCTTCCTATCTTTCTGCCCCCACTGACTGAGGAAGTGAGACCCAGCCTCTATATTTTGCATAGGCGATTTATCTAACGTACAATCTGACTTAATGAAATAGAGTAAATCCCTGTTGGATAACAAAATGCTAGATAGGTATTTAGGAAACATTGTGATTAGAGAGATTAACTACTAAAGACATCATTCTTTCAGATGCAAAGCCATATCCATTTAGATCTGGTAGTCCATGAAAAGCTTCTGCATGAGCAATTAAGAAAGGGGCAGAAGGGTAGTTGAAGCTTAAGATAACTGCTACTAGTTCTTGTTGTTTGCTTGCTAGGCAGCCCCTTGTTTTTCTTCCACCTTTCTCTTGATATATGGGGCTGTGTCGTCTCAAGAGATGCTGTTTCCTTTGCGGAGAAGGGAATTCAGTGCTTGCTACAACAATCAACAAAAGTCCCTCTCTTGGCCTTATCTTGGCCTAATGAAAATTAGGTATGAAACAACTGCTCTTAAGCAAGTATGTAAAACTAGAAGGGTTCTGCAGTTTTCTGAGCTGTAGTGCTGGAAATCTACAGTGGATGTTAAAAGTTATAGTGGTCTCCCATTGTGGCCGTTGCAAAATATATGCAATATAGAAAAGATACATAATATTTTAAAATATTGCTAAAATATGCTACATGTTTTTAAAGGCACTTTTTAGTTACGAGGTTAGCTTAATTTAATATGAAAACCATATTTAGTTTTTGCTTAGAGAATGCAAGCAAAAGCCCTACAAAACATACTGTAAGCTTGAGTCTTTCATAACTCAAAGCCACTAAGAAAAACTTGTCCTGTACCTGGACTCAGGGCTGGTAGTGAGTGACTAAAGCATCCTAGACATCAACCTGGGTGGTTTCTCTAGTCGGTATTTTCAGCTACTTGATGCTTTGTGCATGGCTAAAAGCCATGGAAGTTTCATCCCTGTTTGTGGACAATTCCTTAAAAATTTGCCACAGGCACTCTTTGGAGAACTAAGGAGGTGACTAAGATCCCTACCAGCTTTCCAGAGCAAAGCTTTGAAAGTCTTTCTTATATCCATTGTCATCTGACAACAAATGGGAACATATCTGACTTTATATGGGTTTTCTCCCTCAGGTTACAAGGTTAAAAAGACAGTGTTGTTGTCTGATCCTACCTCATTGATATTCCAGATCAGAATACTTCTTTAGTGTATTCCCAGCAAGAAATGGTAGGCAGCTCTAGGATGCAAATTTACATTTTCTCTTAGGATATGCAGATAAATTGCTTGAAAACATCTGAACACTGCTGCAACATTTATTTTTTTCTCATGATTTGCAGAAAAGATAGAATGCTCTTAGTGAAAGAACACGTAAGAGAGCTTTTTGGTAGAACAACTAAGCACCAACAGCATAAGAAAGGAACATGGCAGCTTTGCACACTACTACTCTGTAAAAAACTCAATAGTAAAAAAGAAGATGGTGAAGATGAGAATTATAAAGACAAGCAGAAGAAGAAGCACAAGAACAAGCTAGACCACTCAAAATATCTCTTTTACTGTATTTTTATAACAGTCAATTTTGGGCAAAACACAGAAGGAGATAAAAAGGGTGAGCTGAGGATTAATTGGGTAATTTAAACTGTTTACTCCTCCGAATGACAACTCACCAAGTTGTATCTCAGCTGGAAGTAGAGGGCCGACTCAGTAACCTTGTAAATGTTCCCCACAATGTTCTTCAGCAAACTCAGTAGCATCTCAGCTTTTAGTGCTTTACCCGTTCCGTAACTCTCCTTACAGTTTTCAAGGTGAAGAGTCCTCTCTGCTTTAAGTATCAAGGGCTATTAATAACAGAATACCATATCTGTGACAGATGCTCAAGTGCACTTTCGGCCAGAGGTGTTGTAGATGCAGAACTGTCACAGCAGCCTTCTATCACACCTTTGGCTGCTCAGGCCTTGTGTCTATGACAGCTTCTGGCAGTGTCCTGCTCTCAAATGTGGGAACTGCCACCATCAGCCAAACCTTGTTCCTCAGTGATGTATTTCACCCCACTTCCATTAGTCCAGTTTGTGCCACAATCACACAAAGCTGCATGCAAAGAAGCCCAGGTGCCCTGAAGTTGGGGGGAGATACTTATCCACTGCCTGCAGTGCTTCCCTCCTGCCTTAAGACTCTGCCCTGGAGCACTGGTGGGACATTCAGTGCTCCAGGGATTGGAGCCACCTTCCCCAGTGCTTCACTCATTCCTGGATCAGCTGCTCGGCAGGACAACCTGGTGGGGAGCACCCTGCTCCCCTCAGCTGCACAAAACTACGTGTGGTATCTCTCTGGGAGCATCCCCGTGGACAAGGCTGGCCGCATTCCCACTCACAGGGAGGCAGGACTTAGAGGATGGCCCGGAGACAAGGGCGGGAGTTGCTGCTGTACCTGGCTGCTGTACCTGATGACAGAGCACTGCGGGTGGCTTGGCAGCTGGCTGCGCTTGCCCGGGACCAGCATGCTTCCCCCCTCACAAGGCTTGCACTTGGAGAACCAGAAAAGACACCAGCAGGCACTTTTGTGGGTTTTTTTGAGCTGCAGTTTGCATAAAGGCATTTTGTTGCCTGCATTTCCTTGGAGAGGGTAAGGCTTCTGGGGGCTGCTTTTTCAGAGGGTCCATTTCCTGAGCCAAACTCCGTAGAGACCTGGATTCTGTAAAATGTTTGAAGCTCCTTTTTTGTTTGTAAAACATCTTGGCTAAGGATGTTTACTGCATAAAGCAATGTGTGTCTTTCTGAAGGAAAAAAAAAGAAGAAAGAAAGAAAAAAAAAGGCAAAAAACTCCACAGACACCTAACAGCTTACAAAATAGAACTTTATCTTAAACCACTCAGGAGCTGAGAAATGCTATGGGCTGCTGCACACTGTATGCACTTCAGAGAGGAGGAGTGCAGCATCATTCTCTAGTTCAGGTGTTTTCCATAATTGTGATTTATTAGGACAGCTTACAGTGTTGGGTGGCCAGCTCCTGTGTGCTCCTCCTGGGCTGGTGCTCGAGCTCTCGGCTGTGATATGAAACACATGGCTGCACTGGCTAGTTCAAGATTTTTCCCTGCAGTTTCTTTTACGGGCATTTCTTGGTCTCTGCAGCATGGAGGGTGTAGTTGCAAACAGCCTTCAAAAGATCTGGAGACATGATCAGCGTGCCATATCTATCCACCCTCCCAGGGCAGAGTTCCCCATGTGCTCCATGGCAGTCAGTGTTGGTCATGCTGGCAGAGCTTACCCAGGGAAGAGTTCCTCCTCAACTGAGAGGTGAAAGGAGAAGACTCAGCAATGCCCAGTGACATCTGGGGGATTCACAGTCTTTGCAAGTTCTGTGTTCATGCCTCAAGGTCAGGCCAGAAATCTCAGTTTGTCCAAGTTAGGGCTGACATTAGCTGAGGAAGGCTCTGGGTTGTTTGCTCTGAAGATCTCACACTGCATGAACCTCTGCTAGAACTGGTCTGTAAATGGAGATGATGGATTATTCTGCAAATGTTATTGTCAGCTTTGGGGCCTCATCTCCTTGGCTGTGTGACTCCCATCAAAATGTAGAACTGCAAGGGACAGGTTTTAACACTGGTAGCCATGTAACTTCTGTGCTAAATACAGCACAGAATTGAAGTGGCTGGAGGAGACTGCAGGAAACACAGGTCTTAAAAACGAAATGTGGCTAAAGTCAGAATTAGTCAGCAGGCAAAAAAATATGCATCTTTCTCAATCAATAAGGCTAAAAAGATTGTAGTCATTTGATAGCTGTAAGTAAGTGATGTATCTCTAAGGAATGGAGATTTTGATCACTGAGAAATCCAGCTTGACAGAGAGCAATTAAGAGACAAGCTCAGCAATCAATAAATGTCCCATTGGATTACAGGTTCACAATGGATCCACAAGATGCAGACTTTTGACAAATGGCCTGAGAGGTATGAAGCTAATCCTCATCTGTTCTGTAGTAGCTTATCAACCATAACATCAGGTTGGGCCCTGTGTGCATGGCATCAACAGTCAGTCACTTACATCTTTCCAATAACCTGCATTTTTCACTGAGCTGGTCTTTTCAAAAAAGTTAAGGGATTCCGAATAATCCTTACTAAAGCCACAGATTGGTGGTGGATAGCTGCCCAGGTATTGTCACTTGACATTAAAACAAAGCTGCTTCTGGAATGAAACGCATCAACACCGTTGAACAGCACCAGTCAATATTGTATTTCTCTTTTATAAACCATTAGAATGCATGCCTGCTGCTGCCAGGAGAGAGATCTAATGAGGACATTTGCTTTCTTAATGGATAATCTCTAATCAGGCTTCCCTTGCACTGCATGTTGCCGCACAGGAAGAAAGGCAGGAAGAAAAATTTGTTGGGATATGGTGAAAAGGTCACAGTAATCATATTTGCTACTGTGTCAATATGTAAGATTGCCTTGTGCTCGGCCCTCCTTCCTCAAGGCAGTGAACCTTTCTTAGTCATGGAGTGAATTTACAAGCAGCATTCAAAGCTAAGGAAAAGGTTTCTAGTGGTACAGGTTTGTCTGAAGGAGGTGAGATGCTTTAGAAAGGGGTCCTTTTTTTTTTTTTTGCTTTAAACACATCAGTATACACAGAAAATCAATGGTAGCATGGCTATGAATATAGCCATATAGTCATATTCATAGCCACTGGACTGTATGTGCCTGGACACATGAGGTTGGATCCTGCTAGTGTGGCATACAAACGGCCTACCTGGCAAAATAACCACGTTGTGAGGAAGGTAGACAAGGTCACAGTGCTCAATCAGGAAAGCACTTGGCTGAATGCTTAAATACCAGTGGGATTTAAATGCATGCCTTAGTGTTGGCCTTAACTGCAATTTTAACTAGCTTAAATAATAATTCAAAACATTTTATTGAATAAATAAGGTGGGAAATACAATGGTCTTAATCTCCCATGCAGGTTTGACATGTTTCTGTCCGTGTTTGTGGCTCACATTTGGGGGGCACTTAGGGGAGAGCAGGTAAATGGCAGTCATGGGGCAGTGGGTCACTGCTAGCCTGAGGCAGAAGCAAGAGGACCTGGTGTGAAATAATCACCATTTAAACTGGATTCATGGCATAATTGTTTGTAATTATGTCACAAAACCCAGAGGAAAGTCATTGTGTCACTGAGAGTGGATGTCCTTTAAATTCCCTCATAGATTGATATCAATCTTTTCCGTACTTTGTTAAAAGGAGACCAATTAACGCACGATTCTCAGGCCACCGAAGTAGTGCTATACTGCTTCATACAACAGCAACTGACAGAAAAAAAAAAAAAAAGCCTCGGGATGGGGCAGATAGGTTGGACCGATAGGGCATATTCCTCTCTAGACCAGCAAAAATGTCAACGGAGAAAACAGAGCAAGGGGTAAGGTTATTGGTCTCTAAATGCTTGAAAGTTCTGGAGAACCGACGTGGCTCACACCTCCAGTTACCCAGTCTGTAAAGGAAATTCATAATTTATAATCAGGAGAGAAGGGGGATTTTATAACCTGCTATCAACCTATGTCCTTGCATCTGGAAGGGAAGGGTCAAGTGAGGCTCAATGGGGTGGCACTTCATAAAGTTATACCAGGTTAGCTCCCTAGCATGTCAAGCTGACAGCCAAGTTTGTCACCAAAACATCCTGATATGCTGCAATTCTTTCAAGCTGCTAACAACAAAAAAGGTAATAAAAATAAGGACCTAATATGCCTTATTTATTTTTTTCGGATTATCGCATATTTCTTGCCAGACAGTGAGGAGAGCTTTTTTTTTTTCCTCAGCATCTTGTTATAAGTGACAGGCTGTAAATACTGTTAGGAAAGTTTAAATACATAAAGCAACTATACAAAGTACTGTCTTTCAGGACAGCATTAGCGGATTTGAAAAAATGAACTCGGAATTTTTCATACTCAAGGTCTAACCCATACAAGAGTGTTCCTTTAAAAAAATGAATGGGCCTGATCGTAAATCTCCTATCACTTTAGACCTATTCATTTAAAAATACCTTAGCTGAAGGCTGCGGATGGCAGAGTGATAGAGTTATTCAGGTTGTAAAATAATAACCTGCTTTTCAATCATAATCTTAGATCATTAATGGTGGTCGGAATGGCCTGTTTGTAACCTGATGATGATATAAATAAATGAAACATCTCTGGAAGCACGAAGGCACTTTATTATAAGGTTGTCTATGAGCTCTCAGGGCCAGGGGTTGTTTTTCTTAATTATTGCTCGGCAACACAACATGCTGCTTTCCAAAAGCAAGCCCTTGCCTTAAAGCGCGCCACCACAGTCTCTCCTTCCTTTCCAGAAGCTCAATACTCTGCATGTTAGGAGAGAAACTCATGGAAACTCTCAACAGTCCAGAAAAAAAATGATGGAATAAAGCTAAAATAATTACAAACTCAGAGAGAAGAAAAGGAAGAATTCAGGAAGCTACAGGCCAGTCTGTTTAACTTGTGTTGCCTGATGAGTATTGGCGCAAATGAGCTATTTGTAGGTAAATGGTAGGAAAAAGTAAGAGCTGATATTAATCTATAAGGAACAGTCTTGTCAGTCTGAGTAATTTCCTCTCGTATTAGTGCAACCAGCCTTGTTGGTGAGGGAAGTCGAAGGTTGGTGAGGCTTTTGCAAGGGTCTGTCTGCAATCTGGGTCTCCTGTACTAAAAATATATATTTTTAATGAGTGCATTTCTTAAATTGAAGATGGCAATAAGCTGGTTAGGGTAACAAGCACAATTGAGGAAAAACTGCAGAAACACTCTGGAAAAAACAACAGATGCTGTTCCATATGGGCACAGCCCTAGACATAGCCTGGATTTACACATCGCCCGTATCATGGTGGGATTGTGTTATTATTATAGTCAAAGTATATAGCAGACTTCATAACAGGGTGCGTGATCAGCAGCGTTGACTTCAGGGCATATGAAGCAGCTTATCTGCCCAACTCAACATGGAGAAGACATCAGGTGAAATAGCGCATCTAGTTTGGGGCATCCTGCTTAAAGAAAGATACAGAGGAATTACCGAGAGTCTTGGTGAAAGCAACGGTAACGGTGAGAGCTTTAGAAAACTTGACCCTTGTGGGAAGGCTAAATGAATCGAGGTCTCTTCTAGCCTGTAATAATATCAAAATATATCACTTCTGAAGCAGAACTTTTGGAACTAATATCGTTCATTTCAGATTGACCTTGCCATGCAGCACAGTGTAAAAGCTCACTGGGGGCTGTGCAGAGCGATGGTGTGGAGAAAGAGTTATTTCTCTACTCAAAGATTTTTCACATATCTTTCTATTTTTGCAAAGCCAAGGCGGAGATGGTGCCAGTGCTGCCCCACAGCCTCATGCTGGGCATCCCCGGGAGCTCTGAGCGGAAATGCCCTCGTTGTACCCGTTTTCTTTTACAGTCAACACCCAAACTAAACCGCACAAGCAATAGCGCTAATCACAGGGATGACATAGCAGAATAAGTATGTGTGCCTCATCTTATCGCAATTTAAAGGAACTGCTTTTTTGGAGGGAGGGTTCGGGGGGGTATGTGCTACTAGCGCATCACTGTTGCAAAGTTGAGTTCTTCATTAAAAAGATTTGTTCCTTCACTATTAAAACACCTTGCTCATGCCCCCAGATGCAAGCAAAGGTTTTCGGCACCAAAGCACTGGCTGTTTTTGACAAATGTGTCCTAGTGTTGTGCTTGTGGTCAAGCTTTGTTATAAATTGAACTTTCGTGACTAATTTTGTAGCAATTTTCATTTTGAAGTTAGGAATCATTTTCCTGGTATCAGGATCTGGAGGATATGGCAGGGTGACCATGTCAGTGTTCACCTATTCACTGATCATTACTTTGTGATTTTGTTTTTTCATTTTGAAGCACCTGCAGCTATGTTATTACATAAGAATCTCATTTTTTAATGAAAAGAGAGAAGAAAAGGAAAAACAAGTTTCTCACTGACGGGAACTTGAATGTTCCTTACAATCTTAGAAAAAAGGAAGGTAAGTAAAAATAACCCATTGTTCAATAGCTTCATATTTAATATATTTTGTAGTCATCATTTATGAACTAATTGGCTGAATGGTTATTTTGGAAGTCTGGATCATGGTTTCTAAACCACTGTGCTCAATAGAACTGTAATTTCTTTTTCAAAATAAAAGAATAAATGTGCTACTCCCAGATTATTGGAAAAATGAACCCTGTCTTGTATTTATTTATTTATTTAGAAAGCACATACAGCAATGCATGGAAGGGGAAGAGAGATGAAAAATAGGTGAGCATACAAATCCATTTCAAAAGAAATTGTGAGACACTTCCCAGATGATTAGTAGTACATCAGTCTATGTGAGCTTTTAAACTGTTGTACCTCTAGATTAAAAAAAAAAAACAAACCACAGAGAATTTCTGAAGAACAAGGTAAATGTCTATATCTCAGAAATCCCACCACAATCAACTTGTAGGCAGCAAAGTTTTTGTTTTGTTTTTGTTCCTGATATTTCCTCAAAGGGGTCCTTCCCACTCATGCAATGGTTTCTTTCCTCAGTGTCCTCCTCTGGTGGCAAGTGAGGATACTTGTGAATGATGATCTCCCCTTCGTTCTTGACCTTTTCTTTAACTTCTTCTGGTGCTTGAGTGAAATTCCAAGCTCCTCCATGATAGCGTTGAAAGACAGACACTGGCGGAACATGGAAATGGCATTAAATACCTTTCTGGTAGAGTTCAGAACCTCTGCACAAACCCCTACGCTCTGCACAAACCATGGCTTTTATAGTAAACACAGACCTGAAATCTTAATAGCAGAGCTAGGAGGCTTCCCTGGTAAATCAATCCCCCAGCTTTGAATCAATCCCGTGATGTAGAGTAGTTGTAGTTGGCAAAAGTAGTTTTTCCTAGCTCGCCTTCCCCTGAATTTGGTTCAACTTTGGTTTAAATCCAATTATGAATCTTTCTGAAACTCTATCCAAACACATTTAGAATGTTTGTGAGGGCTTCAAATCATAAAATGTCCTCTTTTTTCAGTAGGTAAGTTTCCTCCTGACCTTCAAACAAAAACAATGTTTATTTTTAAACTGTTTGTTTATACTTTACCC
This sequence comes from Tinamus guttatus, assembly GCF_059628265.1. Lineage (NCBI taxonomy): Eukaryota > Metazoa > Chordata > Aves > Tinamiformes > Tinamidae > Tinamus > Tinamus guttatus. The sequence goes on from NW_028288852.1 coordinate 159,583, forward strand.
AAAATTTGCTAATACTAAAGAAAATAAAACCATTCTTGAAGATTTCTTTGTGGGTTTGCTATTTTCCCCTCTTGAAATTAACAGACATTTCTAAAATGTAGCACATTCCTCAGCACTCATCTTTCTTTAGAAAGAATCTTCGTCAAATAATGTGTGTCTAAGAAAGGAGAGAAATTACCACAAGAATGAGGTAGCTGAATAGCTTAAAAAGAAAGCAGAAATCTTTTTTTTTTTTTTCTCTAACGAACACAACATTAACAAAGACATTTCAGGTAAGTGGAAAAATCCTTTAGAATCTACAGCTATAATAATTATATACAATACACAAACACACACAAAAGAGGCTTTAAATGGAAGTATCTAGCAATGGAAAAAAATGCTCCATACCAATACATATAAATAAATAATTTTTATATGAAATGAACTGAGGGTGGTAGTGTGAAACACAGCTTTAACACACCTTACCTTAATCATGTTGAATAAGCCCTTCCTACCAGACTTTCTAGAATTCAAAACTGATTATCTTTAAAACTGGCTGAAAAAAATAGTATTTTCAACTGACAGAAACAGTACACAGATATGTTTCTTTCTTAATATCAATTATTAAAGTCTCTTCTACAATGATACAACTACAAGATGAGGAGTACTTGGGGTCTTAACCAGTCAATTGTAATCTCAGAATGATGCAAGGCTAAAAAAATTAAAATTGGATATGTAATTGGAAAAGGTAGCTAACTATTGCAGAGAAATATTTTCAAATGCAGAAGCCAGCAAGAAAGTAACCTGGATCAAGATTAAATCATTTATCTAAGGTGGAAAGTGAATTCCAGAGTACTGAGTTTCACATTTCATGCTGCTTCTTAGCCAGCACAAAACATCTGTATGAACTACTTAGCCCTGATTCTGCAGATCAAGAGTGCTCAAGAGATCAGGAGAGCAATGTGGGTGCATTTTCAAGGTATATTTTCTTCCATATGTCAACATGTCCATTTGTGGGGTGGGCTGAACATAGAGCGGGAATCTATAGTGTGTTAAATGTATAGTTTCATTTTTTTGTGGCAGATCAAAAAAGCAATAGATATGGGCCAGAACAGCCTTTCCTTGTGCAATTATCATTTAAATAGATCCTTTGCTGATGTATGTAGGAATTCCAGCACTGCTGGAGTGAGAATCAATGGAGTGAGCACCATGGCCTCTGGCTGCAGCAGGTGGGGCAGGTATCATCCTAATACTGAATTTATTTTTATATTGCTTGGGCAAGGCTTTTGTAGAGAGTAGCACCATGTACCTCCAAGCTAACAAAAGTACACGTTCTAACTGGCTGACTTGGCATGGATAATTTCTACTATCTTAACTTTAATTGGCTTTTGAAATCTTGATTACAAAGTGATTCCAGAACTCCATGGCAAGTAAGGGTGGGACTATATTAACTATTTATGGCCTCGGTAAAGTTTATTTTTATTTTCTTTATCCATTACTCCCACTAACCTATATGTTGTGTGTTGTTTAACAAAAGCCATCCATGAAGCATGAATGTAGGGATGACTTCTGCAGATGCAACAGTGTGTTCTGTTGCCTTGCCTGAATATGCATGCGTTTGCATTTTCCAAACTGACTCCTATTATTCAGGCTGCAGAGTTAGCATTATGTTCTCCTAATTTCGTATCAACAAAACAGTCTGATAAAGGTTCTCTTACATGTCTTACATCATGATTGAAATATAATGATTACATATGTGTAGTTTTTAACACCTGACTACTTGTTTTGTGAAGTGCCTGACTGGTTTCACTTCCAGGGCTGTCATTAGTTTCTACATGTAAACTATTTTTAAAGAAATATTACCAAAAATACTTTAAGCTATTCTTAGGAATGGCTTTCATCTCTAGATGTTGTCTCCAAAGAAGTAAAATTTTGCCTAATTGGACATCAATATCATTTACATCTCAAACTGAATTTTAAACCATTAGTGCTTCTATTCACAGTCTTTCCCATAAACTGATCAAGTTTATTCACTCAGTAAAGTACATATAGAGGTATATATTTCTGATTCAAAATCTAAAAGGTCTCTGCCTCTTAGAAGCTGTCTATTAGTGCAACCTGGCAATGCAAAGCCTAGGATGATTTATGGAAAAGAGAGGACAAAACACAAATGCTCAAAATCTGTGAGAACGGGCTCCACTATCGTATAAAAACAGTGACGGGGCAAAGGGAAAGAAGAAGGGCTTACAGTGATAATGTCCTGAGTCTTGCAGCTTTATACAGCCAGTTTCTGGCTTTATAAAACATGAAAGCAGTTTTAGGGTTATGCTACATCTGCATTTTTTAGGAAAACAAACTGCCATGGGCATGAAATTTTCCAATTTGAAGCAAAGAATTACAGGTAGAGTTAAGAACTTGGACTGACCCTTCAAAGATGTTCCAAAGGTTAGGGATGTAACTATAACTCTGATAAAACATTTTATGCACATCCCTACATTTGACAAACTGGAGAAAACTGGCTGGAGATGGCAAAAGATATTAATATCCTCAGAGATGTGGAGCTTTCTCTATCTATATCTCTGCCTTCAAACAGAGCTTCAGACAGTCCAAAAGTGCAATCTGGGAGGATACTTTGAACATTCGAGGGTTTGGCTAATCACTCTGAAGGGCAGTTCTGCGTGAACTTTCTCATGAGGTCTAAGAAACAGCATAAAATCCAATTTATCTCCAAGCTTGTGCGTACACCACAATTCACTGGTTCATGGCCCCGTAGCAAAATAAAGCTTTTCAAGCAAAGTTCTCATTCCAATGTGTGGGTCACGTAAAGCAGGATCAGGAAACTGAACACCCAGTCAAAAATTGGAGCCACCCTGAAATTTTCAAGAAGTAGAAAACTGTCAGTGACACAGAGCAAGTACGAGCTCAGTCTGAATGCTCATTTACTTACTTCGAGCTTACAGGAAAAACGATGGACAGGAAATACATTGTGGGATCTCCCAAGATACAATCTGAACAGTAATGTGTGTGGAGTACAATTAGAGTATCTCTTATAAAGGGTATTATAAAATTATCGTTTCATTTAAAAGAATAAAATACTGTTCTATTAACATCACGTTCTGAAAACCCAATTGAAAAGGTTTCTTCAAAAAGCTATTTTTTACATGCTGTAAGTCCACTTTTGAGATATCCCTGAGAACAGGGTAATACATTTAACATTGTGCTTTTAATCATCTTGACTTTCTCATTCTAGTCATGTTGAAATGTTGCAGTATGTGGCCTGTGAGGCTAAAAGGGAATGACATCATTTTAAAATATAATAGGTTTGGGTCTGCTTGGGATTGGAGGCTTTTCTCTTTGCCCTTTGGTCATTTCAGCAGGCCTTAAAAGCTTGCCCACAAACCTCTCAAATCCTTCCTTGCACTCCATACAGAAGACTGTGTTAAGCTTTGTGATAGTTATAGATTTCGAATTTGAAAAACGTCAAAAAAAAAAAAAAGAAAAAACAAAACTGAAAAAAGAATCCATGGTCAGGCTTTATCAGTCTGATGCTGATGTCACCCGGCACCTTTGAGGACAAGAATTTCAACTGCATTTTATTAACACCTAGCAAAAAGCCCCAAAACAATCAGAAAAGAACAGTGTGCTCTGTTGGACCTGAGAACTATGAAAATCAGTAAATCAGGTTTTATTCTGAAAAGAAAAACAACTGACTGGCTCAGGCACAGACAAGGAACTGCAGAAATCAGGATTTTTTCCTCTGCAGTGCTCTCATTACGGTAATAGGATCTACATTTGGGACACTGACATATGCCTTCTGCTGGGAGCAAAGTCATTTGTTGTGCATAGTGCACTGGAGATAAAAGGTACAGAATAGTTTCTCCAAATAAGCAAACTGCTGTTGCAGCACATTAAGAATCTGTTTGCGTATCCTGTCAAACAGAATAGATATCAATGGATATCAGACTGTGTCTGAGGAGACCACTAATTGAAGCACTTTAAACTGTCAGAGTCTATTGAGCAACTGAACAGTGAGTACCAAAAGTTTCACAGTAATCCATGTTTACTGTTCCTCAGTTTCCTGTTTGACAGAAACCAAACCAAACCAAACCAAAAAACAAACAAACAAAAAAAACAATAAATTTACCTGCCAGCCTGGCCAACCATCTAAACACTGACGGGATTGCTCAGTGGAGGCACAAGTGGCCATAGTCATATGTGGAGTTGGGGTTATGGCCTGCAGTGGATGGGATCAATTTGACACTCAGAGAAGAAGGGAAATTTGCAGGCTTGACAACTTCACAATTTTTTTTTTTTTTCCCTCAAGAAACTCACTGGGCACTTCTTTCCTTCTCTCCCTTCTCCTCCTCTTCCATTTCCAAATAACTCAAGAGGTGACAACTTACTATTCAAGGCAGAGGGTGATGATAAAAGCACCCAGAGCTATTCTGCTGCTTTGAGGAAATACTAATCTAGATGCTGAAAGTCCTGTTTGGTCTAGTTCCGCCGTGCAGTCAGGTTGCTTGTCCATCCCAGTCTTGGCTTTCTGAAATTGCTTTTGTTTTTCTCATTCTTGTCTTGTCTCACCCTTCCTCCCTCATTCCCCCTGCACCTTTCCCTACTTAGGTGCCTGCAAGGTCAGGACTGCTGCTGAGTAAGGAGAGGCACGCTGGCTCTAGCCAAACCAACCTACCTGTGGCTTGGGCCTAACTTAGTCATCATCCCCTTGCTTTCCAAGATAACTTCCTTGAAAGCCCCCAGCACAGAACATCTCATGGGAGAGGCTGGGGGCCATGCCTTCCCCCAGCCTCACCATGAACCCACCTTCTCTGCGGGCCTTGCAAAAGCAGCTTCTGTGTTTACAAGCATACTCGTGTTCAGGCTGGGGCCACATACCTGCTGGTCACAGCACCTGCTGCTGGTGTTACTAAGTGGCTTTTTAATAAATCTCTTCGTAGCTAGGTACGATGTTCCATTAGGGACCATGAGGAGCTGCTTTGCAGTTCCCACAGGCAAGCTGCAGTCTGCAATGATGTGATGAAACTGTCCCTAGCTTTGAGGATTACTTGGTATGAAGGAAAAATCACTTTTACCAAGAATGTGGCTATTTTCCTGGCAGATATGGAAATGTTTGTCCCTCAGGTGACAGGAATGGAAACGTTTTTCCAAAAAGTGACAGAAACTTTCTGGATTCGATGTTCATCTAAACAGTGATTAGAAAACTGGTTGAAGCTGTGACCCAGAGGAATTCTTGAGTGGAGCAATGATAAAGATAAGCACATTAGTAATCTTCCTTCTCCTCTGAGAGCTCAGAGAAGCTGGTTTTAATTAGCTTTAAGTTTCTTCAACAGGGAAACTGCAGACAAAAGTGCTTTCTTGAGCCGGGGATAAAGAAGATCTAATGTAGATCTTTGTTGTTAAGAAGGCTCATTTCATGAAGAATCAAAGCTTTCAAGACTCTATTCAAACAAGCTAAAACACCATTTTGAGCGAGACAATTTCTCACAGTGTCTGGAGTGGGACATAAAACACTCATGTACACAGATGGGCACAGGCAGAGAAGAATTGGTTTCGCCCAGCTGTGAGCTGTCCATCTTAGTCACAAAAAGTGCTTAAGCCCATGAAGCTACTGAGATTAATGTCAGCCTAAATGGCCTTGATCAAAATTGTAAAATAATAGAGGGAAAACATGGTCTCAGTATGTGAAAGGCTCTACTGCTTTTTTTCACAGGCCAGGTACAAGCAACCAATTCGAGAGAGCCTTCCTGGAGCGCTGCAGCAATTGAGGGTGAAAGCATGCACTAGAACGAGTTTCCAAACTGCAGGAGAGTCCAGAAACGGCTCCTCAATAAAATAGATCATTAACTTGGGTCACAAGAAGGAACTGCAGTATGCGAGAAAACAAAGTAGGTGTGAAGGGTGGGAAATGAATTGGCGAAATTGGAAGAAAGCTGGGATGTAATGAAATGCAACAGGTAAAAGGTAATCAGGGTTTGAAACCAAGGCTGCTCACCTTGATTTCTGACATCGTATGAGCTGGCATTGTATACATTTTGTGCATCCTAAATTACAGTCATATACTTTCCAGCAGCAACAACAGATCCAGGTGCTGTCTCCTGCGCTGAAAGTCCCCAGATCAGCTGAGAACTAGCATAAATGAATTCAATATCCTTCCAGGATACAAGAAACATCTTATACCAGCTTCCTACAGAGAAGCTGCCTCATGTGCTTTATTATGCACAACAACTTTACAGCTGAATATATATTGAAATCTTGATTTTTACTGGCAGTTATGTCGTAACAGAGTCTTCTATGTTAGAAAGCCTTTTGGAACACCAAAAATTGCCCAAGGCAAGTCTATGGAGTTAGTTTGTGAAAGGTAGAGTATGCAGTGGGGGGTGCCTGAGGGTGCTTTTCTTGAATAAGTTCTTAAATGTTAATGGTTACATGGCATAAAATTTAATTGATAGATATGATCTTGTGGTATGATAGTTACTTGGAGGCTTTGTTTAATGAATTTTAAATGGATGAATTAAAATTCATTAAATATTGACACTGGGAATAAGATATGCCAGCTAAAAATCTCTGGTTGTTTATGGTAGGAGTTCAGAAAGTTAATGGAGCCCTGCAGGTTATTTTCTGAGGTTTATAAAGAACAGCCTGTCCCACTTGCTGAATGCTTTTACAGAGACCAAGGAAAATATTTCTCCATGCTTTTAGTAAAAAAGACTGATGTGGTTTTGCTTAGGTTTGGCTGAAGATGAAAAGGGGGTAAATAATTTTTTCTTACCTAAAAATTCTGAATTACTACATGATAAGATGACAACTGTACACAGACTGTCTTAAACCTCAAAATCTATTATTATTAGTCTATTATTACACTCATTCTTTGCTGTATGTGTAATGGTATCTGTGATATGCATTTAAACTCCCCAGATTTCCAGATTCTGGCAATCTATATTAGATAATCTTACTTGCTGCTGAATCAAGAGACCTTTTGAAGTCATTATCTATGTGTTGGTAAGCACAACTTTTCTCACTACGTGCACTTTTTAAGCTTAATGCTTCCCATCGGACACACCTTTCTTCTTTCCTGACTATACAGTGTGAATTGAGGGCTGTGTTCGAATCCCTCGCTCCTCTCGGATTAACTTGCCACAGTCTAACTCCGTAGATAATGTGGTGCCAGAGGTGGAGTTGGATGGGTGGGTTTGCTTACACTGTAGTCCGTAAAAGAAACAAAAGGCCTTGCATGCAAGAAAAAAAAATGGAGAAGATGATAAATAAATGAAAGAAGTAAAAATTTGAGAATTTAAATTAAATTAAAATTAAACATTAAGAATTAAAGACAAACAAACATGAGAATGACACTCAAAAGCTTTTTAAATCAAAAGAAATTCTGCTTTTGGAAACATGTATGTTATAGATTACATTCAGTTTGGGCTTCTGATTAGCTTTCTTATACCTCTTGAATACAAATAAAACAAACTGAGAGAAATCAGGAAGTCATACTGATATCACTAGTGTGACTTCCTTCTGTACAATCACTTCTACATGAAAATTTAGTGATGGGGTATGTGAGGTTGCCACATTAATTTAACTAAAGAAAGATATTCATTTTGATGAGACAGTCTGCAATAAACAACACATCACTGTGACACGATAGTAGAGTGTTAACATACACAGAAGCTGCATATGCATATAGGTTTTCCTGAATACTACATCATTCACCCCAAGTATTGCTAAGTAAACTAATAATCTCCTCATAAAGCTTTAGGTCTATTTTAATGTTGATTTCAGAAATACGTTGCCCTTTCCAGTCTCCTTAAGAACTCCTGAGAAAACCTGCATTTCTATTAGCATTTATACTAAAAATTTTAATTTCCTACATTAGATCTCTAAAAGTTATCTGAATAAAACAACTCCTGAGTCATGAAGATTTTGATACGTTCTTTGAACATTTAGCGCTAAAACTGCTCTATAGAATTAAAGTGCTAAATGGAAATCCAGCAGCACACTGCAAAATGCATCCATCATTTCTCTCTGGTTTATTTCAAGGCAGGGACACCTTGATTAATAAGGCCTGCAGAACTGTTCCACATGAGCCACATCTGCCACTCGTACATGGTGCCATTGACTGTAGTGATGGTTTGCTCGCACACTGGCATATGCCCATGTGAAGGAGCCTGCACAGTCAAGAGCTCATCTCTTTTGCAGCATACGGCAAGAGCCAAGACCACTGACACTGGCATTTGCTTCAAAGTAAGTGATTTTCCGAAAAGGGAGATGCTAGGTAGGAGTCACCTCGCTTCCTTTTAGTGGTCTGAACAGCGAGGGTGCAGTCAATGCTTATCGGAAGCCCTTCTCAGCAGCATGGTGATTACTGCAGCGTGATTCATCCCACCCAAAAGGTCTGAAAGCAAGAAGCCCTCCCAAGCCCCATGGCCTGGGATGCCTGCCTTTTTCAGCCAGGTGCCAGCACCACTGCCGTACGTGGCCCAAACTGCTCCTCTAGGACCAAGTTAAAATACTCTTCTCCTCCCACTCATCCCCATAGCCTTTTTGAAGTTATTTTTTTTCACTGGTGATTTCTGTCATCAGCCTCATAGAGTTACTTAGATGGTTAGAGTGAATTGCCCATTGAAGAGCTTCTGCCTTTCCCATCCAAGTGCAAAGGGATCTTAAGCAACTTGTTTAGAGATAGACGCTTAGTAACTACAAAACCTGAAGTTAGGTGGTACAAACTCACCTCCTGGCCAGTAACCCTGCAACACATAGTGAACAAAAGGGGTGCTTGTCCCTACAACAAGCCCTGTCACTGTGGACAGGAGCTGAACAGATACAGTCTTTGAGCCAAACAGGACCAGATCAGAATCCAGGTCATGGCCAGAATCAAAGCAGTGTCAGAGAAGGCAGCCAGACTAAGAAGCTCTGAGCACAACTTCATGAACTGGCTCGTTATTGCTTATGTCTTGTTTCCTTTACAGTGTATTCAGTGGTTCAATAAACTGATGTTTGCTCTCTATTTTAATGATTGACTCTATTTCATAAAGAAGTGCTGTAATATTCAGGGCATTATTAATACACAGCATTTTCTTTGTTTTCCCTATGCCCTTTTATTCATTATGCTTCAGTGGAGTTGCATCCACATTTTCTTTGGATCCATAATCCTATTCTACTGTAGCATCCATCACCTTTCAGCAAGCCTCCCTGCTTCTAAGCACACATTTTAACATAGCATCTGCAAACACCTACCTGGGAAAGAAATGCTTTCTAGAGCAAGAGAAAAATTGCACTTGGGGATTTAGAAATATATTCCTGCTGTTATTCGAAGGGCTGGTGCTAAAACCACACAGAGAAATCCAGCTCTGTGTTTATTCCCTTTCAAGGTAATTTACACCTGAAGTCATAAAGATCAAGCAGAAACTGTTTGAGAAATTAATTGGAATTGTTCTGTGCTGCTGTACTAAACAGCACTAATTGGATTGTGGATGAGGTACTACCCTATTCTTATTAATAAATTATTTGTCTTTACTGCCAGGACTTATAGCAAGAGTTCAGCAATGCAAAATCTTCAGCCTGGCTCTGTAGAGAGCCTTTTAAAAAGCGACTTTTAATGCAGTCACCTCCACATCCACCAACCTCAGACCTCCAGAAACAGAAGCAAGCTGGAAATGGATGACTTACCTGTTCAATGTCGCTGTTTTTCCTTGATTTATATATAAATTCACCAATGGCTACAAATACAGAAAGAACAAGCCCTGCAGCAAGCACTATAAAGATGCCCCCAATATTTTCCACCCCGAGAGCGCTGGCCTCTTTGCTGTCCTCCTCAGGGCAGCCATTGCCTCGCCACCACTTCTCCTTCATCATGTGCAGCTTTCCCTCCTCCTGCAGCTGCAGAATGGCGATGGTGATTTTGTCTCTGTATGGAGACCCTGCAAGGTGAGAACGAGACCTTTCAGCGAAACATGGGAAGCAGAAGAGCACCCTTAGCACAAGACTGATTATTCCTGCTAGAAAGTCCTGGTTTCTATTCAGCTGGAAGGGAGGAAGAGATCTTCTGCTGTCTGCCCTGGGGACCTGAAAGCAGAAGGCTCCTTTGGTGTGGTTCTTTGTATGGGAATTCATTATAATTTCTAGGGTCTCCTAGTGAGGCTTATTTAAGCCTTGGCAGTGGATTTTCTCACTAAATAATTCTTCCATATCATGTTGGAATATTGCTCTGAGCATCCTTTGAGACCTCCAGCTTTGCGTCTCCCCTATTTACTCCAACATCTGTTTATTTTTCCTACTGCATGTAAAATGAGTAGTTGTGTAAGAAAACCCACAGTGAATCAAATACATGCTCTTCTCGTTTATACCTGCATATGCCCACTACTCCACTCCGACTGCCTTAGAGCTTGTAACTATGCAAGCTGGCCTGGTCTTCTGTGTGTATGCCTTGCAGTAACATTAGCATTCTAAGCTGAAAAGAGTAATGATTTCTCTCTCTTTTTTTTTTCTTTTTCTTTCTTTTTTTCTTTTTTTTTCCCATATCAATAGCTTGCTGAGTAATGCATCTTCAGGCTGAACAGTATTAATGGGTCTGTACAGCATCTGGCAAATGGTGGGGTCAAGGCTGGGCAGTTCACTCTGTCGAGGTTTGCTTCTTACACTCTGTTCTGCCTGCCCCTCTTCCAAAATTTCGGCTCCCTACGATTCAGTTCAGTCAACAGCTTCTGGAGGAGCCCAAGGCTGGAGCCCTGCAGGAGAGCGGGGCAGAGGCTTCACCCCTCATCCCGTTCTGGAGTTGTGCATGGTGAAAGGAGGTTGCTACCAATTAGCTTTTGCCCTGGTGCAGGAAGCTGATGATAGCAGTACTGTTGATGATTATAACTGACAAGCAGAAGTTGTTTCTGGCATTGAGAGAGATACTTTTCTTCACGGGACAAGGATTTTAGGATAGCAAGCAGGAGAGGGTTGGGAGAAAGGCCATAGGACGCTAGGGTGTATGTGCTCCCAGACACTGCCGTGATGGTTTTTTTGTGGTTGGAAGCTTTAATACCCAGACCTCAATGCCCCCACTGTGGCCAATTCTATCTCTATGTAGCTAACTACCTTCCTCTGCTTTAGCACATTAACGAGACTATTTTCTTCAGCTGTAATTCCAAAAAGTCACATTTTGTCACAAATTAAAGTCGTGACAATTCTCAGTGTGCTCAAGGTAACAAGCTTTAAGGCAGAATGTGGGCTAGAGTTTCAGTGATAGCTTGATGCACGGAGATGTAGACACTTGGGGAATTCTCACTAAGGACCACTTTTGTATCTTTATACATCTAAATAGCCTTGGAAATTCAGCCTCACAGTTTCATTTGTCTTTCTTATGTGTCTGTGCAGGACACTATTAAAAATAATTGCACCATGAACACAAGTCCCCCTCTGTGCTTTATATTTCCTTAGCCTGCAGCATGGTCTGAGGAGAAGCAATGTGGAAAACATTCCCCTTCTTCATTTGTTGCGCCAACATGCAGCTATTTTTCAGCATATTCTACTGCCAGCATTAGGACATGCTGTGACCACAGATGCCAAGAGACATGTGTCAGATTATAAAAAGTCCATCTGGGAAGCCAGCAATCAACAGCCACTGCTTTACGTAGCCAGCTTTAAAAGGAAAATATGCGTGCTGCAAGAATAGATGATTTCCACGCATGATGCAAAACCAAACACAACAGAAAATGAAATAGAAACACTTTCAAAATTGTCTTTGAATTATTACCACTGAAAATGGCAATGCCTCTTACAGGGAAAAAACAGATTTTTTTTCCATTGCCGGAGAGGTTTGTCCTCCTGATAGCTGGATTTTTTTTAGGCTGTAAGACCCATCCATCCTCCCTTGTCTGAAAGGACATAGCTGTTAAGTAAAGTGAAGCAGCCTAAGTCACGGAGCACGATTTGTGGGGATGTTCATTCTTTCTTGTGATGTTTATGTTGTCAGCAGGATTATCACAATTCATCTTGAGGGTAGCAGGTACATCTGTATTTCCTTGCATACTTTTAAAGTTTGTCAAGCGTGCATGGAGCACTGGATTGGCGATATTTCATTGGTGAGCACTAACACTACACACAAATCCATCTCAACACCTCTTTGCGTATTCCACACATCATTTATGACCTCTGAGCTGTTAACAGCCTTCTACTCAGGCCAAGAAATACATCTATCCACTTTCCCAGCAGTTTCCCAAGTAAAGGGTAGTGGCGTTAGTGTTACAGTTACTTGCATCAGCACTGTCAGTGATAGCAGAAATTAATATGTGTCTTGACACCTATAGTAGCGCTGCTTTCTTCAACCGGATTTCTCCCAGGGTGACATTTTGCACAGATTTTACTTAGAGGGGCCTCTTTTACAGCAGTACTTTCAGAGTGCAGGAAGTACATGATCAAGCATGACTGCAGATTTTTGAATAGTAGCATTCTTTGCCAATTATCTAATGCAAAACCCTCCATTTTGTGACCCATGAACTGATTAACAAGCAGAAATAATAAACACAATGTTTAAACCCCTAAACCCCTTTCCTCCTTCCTCAATACAGTGAAAGAGTTAGCCTATATCTGAAATTTTTAACTTGCAGAGGATCCTTAGATAAATAAAGTGATAAATTTTCTCTATTCATAGAAGAACTTCTAAAAAAAAAGTCTCCTTCCTGTTTTTCTGGGTGCTTACTGGTGATTGTGTTCAGCTCATTTACTGGAAATTTTGAAGTGAAAGGCATACGTTTTGCAAAATAACGAGTTGTGCATTCTCCTGAAGGAATAAATGCAGACTAGTTAAGGACTTGCTGAAACTTTGGTTTTAAGGATCTCTTACAAGTTTCTCTCTTTTTTTTTTTTCATGTAAATTCTGCATTATAATAGTTTTGAATGCTACCAGGGAACAACAGAGCTTTGGGGTCCACATGAATAGTGCCGAGGTCTTGCTAGCTTATCTTGCTTACAGAATGAACCCTGAAAATATTTAAGATGCCTGATGTCACTGAAATCATTTATTCCAAAGGGTTTGGAGATATCTGTTTCCCTGAATTTAGCTGGTTTTCCTTAAGAAAAAAAAAAGGCATATTTATCATACAAGAAACATCTTATAAATATATCTCACAGCTGTATTGCCAATGTATGCACTCTCTCTGAGGATTACCATCTGTTCAAATTATTTCTTCATTGTTCTTGGTTTAAAGCGTGGCAGCTTTATAACTGCATTGAAACTCTTGCCATTTGTTTGTTTTATATGGGGAGATTTTAGCTTTTGTATCATTTTCCTCAGAGAGAGAAGGCTGTTCTCAGATAGGTAGTGAAAAAAATATTCTTGAAATATCATCTGCATGACAGCGTGTCTAAGGTACTCAGTAGCAGAAAGAATCACAGTAGTGTTCTTCCTCCCTTATCTAGATCTGCTCTACAGAGCAAATGATTGACCAGACACTTCATCTGTTGTATCTGTGTAAACACTAGTTAATTCCCCTGAAACAGAAGAATTCCATAGCTATTGAGAGAAGGTTGTGGCATAATAAGTGTGTATGTGAGCAGGATGGAGAGGTGTATTAAACAAGAAAAAGCTCTGGCTGCCCAGTCCTGGCTAGTCAGAAGAACCTGTCTTCAACGCCAGAAAAAAACCAAAAACAACAAAAAAGACACTCTAATTGTAAAGAATTAGCAAAGTGTTGAAAAGGACACTGGCTGTGCTAAAAATGATCTACTGGAACGTGTTCATAGTGGCAGGGAATCTTAAGACTCCACTTAGTTCAAAATACTGAAATCCTTGATACAAGTGCACAACTTTGCAATCACTTCTCATGTGCAACTTTCGTATTGTCCTGGAGGACAGAAATTGGTATCTTTTCATGCAACTTTTGTTGAGATGCAAATCTTGGGCATAATATTATTTTTGCCCGCTTCCATTTTCCCTGGGACACTACTTGACTTCTCAAGCTCAACTGAATTTCACTAGAAGACCTTGCACGTCAAGCAGCACAGAACGATACCCAGTCTGTTTTGACTGGGATGCTCCAGAAGGCAAGCAACTCACTCGAGTCCTTTCTGCACTAGTCTGCAGTATAATCCTTCTTGTTTACAGAGATTGTTTGCAAACGCAGGGGGCTGCCTGAGGTGAAGCAAGTAGAGCGGTTTTCCCCAAAATGAGGCTCCTGGGTCTGCTTTGATAAGAAACTGATCTAAAAGACTGAGGAATGATTCCAAACATCTTACCAATAGGGGTTCCCACACCGTAGCCTTTTGAATCGATGAGCCCCCCGATCTGGGTGAGATTGCAGTTTCTCTGAGTCACATACTCTATGCTGGTTGACTCCATGAGCAGTGCATAGTCTGTCGTGAGCACACGCTGGATTCCCTCGTCGTTGTTCTTCACCAGCGCCGTCTGCTGCCGGCTGCTCATGAACGCCCACATTTTCTCGTATGTTGATATTTTGGATTTCTAAGAAGGGAAAATGAGGACATCGAATCACTCCAGCACCCAGATTACACTACCAAATATTCCTCAGCCTGTCATTCTGAATGGTGCCAAGAGCATCTCTTGAATGAAAGGGAACTGGTGAAAGGGCTTTCCTTCCCACAGCAGTTCTCCCTTCTTGCTGTGCTTTGTGCTGAGGACTGTCTTTTTCTGTGTTCTCTGTGGTGCCAGGAACTTCATTACTGGCATGACTGTGAAGTGCTTTGAAGTTTTTTGGGCTAATGCTGTTACATGGATCACAGCAAATGACTACACATAACCCAGCTAAATTAGTACAGCTGGATCCTGTTGCACTCAGCAGCTTCTGCCTTTCATGGCAAATGCACGATTCCAAAAGCCTGGTGATGAATAAACTGCTGGCTCTTTTGTATGGATATCATTTGCCTGGGAGTCATGTACTTGAAGGATAAAGCTTGAGAAAGAAAGCCAAAGTGGCTTCTTAGCAAACTTTTGCTTACAGCTTTCTGCTGCAATCAGACTTAAGGACCTAATCCTTCTCCCATGGAATTTGAGGGGCTTTTTGGCACTGACTTCAGCAGGCGTGTGTGTGTGGTCAGCACTAATGACCAGTGCACAGGGGAGTTCCAGCCACCTCCATGCAATATTGAACATCCCTTCCTCCTCATCTTCGGATGCCAGGATCCCTACAGGGAAAGGCAGCCCTACGCTGCCTTCACTGGGGGATAAGAAAATTAAAACTGAACCTATTCCTGGAGAGTTTCCTGAGGAATCTGCAGGCTAAAAGACGCTGAGTGCTGCACAGTACCAGCATGTTTAAGTCTTTTTCTTCTTTGCATACTGTCAAAAAACATTAAGCACACAGTTTTACTTCAGAATTAAACGTCAAGTTAGACCTACAGAAAGTTGGACCATTAGAAATTGTTAATACAAGTGGTTTCATGAAGGCTTCATGAATAGCCAACTGGTACTATACTGCTCCAGTGGTGGCCTAGCATGAGCTGGGTATACACAAACTGAATTTTTGCTGTAAATATGAGACCATGGTCCTCTAACCACTTATGCTGCCCTAGATCTGGGACAAAATAATCTCATTTCCTTCACAAGCCTATCTTTAGATAGACATCATAGCCAACTTTAGGCTCACTGTGTGAAGATCATATGTGCTTATTAAACACTGGTCCCTGTGGAATTCCTCTGGGAAACTGATTTTCTGGTTCTTGGAGCTTTAAGTGATAACAGGTTTTACCTGTGAATTCAACATCTGTGATATTGTGATATGTGATTCAATATCTAAATGAATTTCTCCTGAATTTCACCTAAGTTTGTTACACCACAAAATATCACTGAATTTTTCAGCTAGCTAAGTTTTTTTTCTCTTTTTTAACCAGCAAAAGCCACTCTCACTGCCCAGTTATATTTTTTTTTTTTTGAAATTGATTATAAGTTTATGCATTGGATTGCATCTGACATGGGGTCAGATCCTTACTGGAAGAATGTATTCCTTATTCAGATGAGTTTGAAAGAAAGGTCTAACTTCTTGACTTGTGAACTCCCATTTTTTTCAGAATAGATGCAATGCTAAATACTAACCTTCGGGTTCTCACTGATTCCACTGGAAATTTGTCTGCAGAAGAGCTGCTGTATGGGATTAAGGTCTAATATCACAGAGAGGTGAGAAAACAATGGAAGATTTATAGGCATGTTGGAAACAGAGCTGGCCAGCAGTGTGGAAAAATACGAGTGTCGGAATCCGTGGATATGGAATAAATTGCCTTTAGCTAGATTTTGCCTTATTTTGCACACTCGTGGCAAAAACTCCCTGAGTTTCTGCTGGCTGGCCTGCTTGGAAGCCCGTCACCTTACTGGAGGGCCCCTTCTGTGTCCACATCCAATTTTCGGAGTGTTTTCATCTGCTATAGCCAGATGTACCAGGTGAGCAACTCTGGGATTTGCATATAGGGAGGAAACTAACTCTGACCTTCCCTCAAAATCAGGACTCCATTTGCTTTCACAAATAATTTCAGTTGTTTTTGAGTCTATTCCCACTGCCACTTGGCTAGAAGGCATAGTTACTGCAGAACCTTTCTTGAAAATATTACATCTTAAGCTATATATATATATATATATTTTTTTTTTCCATGGGGACATGTTACTTACTATGGTTACTAGAATTAAGGCACTAAAAATTAGCGAAAAAATATAGCAGTTACTATAGGCATCATAAATAAGACTAAATAAAAAGAATGATGTGAACTAGAATAAATGCAAATTAGTGAAAAGTGGGGTAAGTGTGTCCTTCTTTTTTTTCGTAGAGTTCCTAATGTGTATCCCATCTAATAGGTACCTCTGCAGTATTACCTTTCAGGGGCTTCCTTTTGCTATTTTAAGAACAAACATCTAGCCTGAACCTCTTCAAAGTCTGCTTCTTTCCAAGATCATTTTCTGCACTTGATGTCTTCATAAATCCTGTTGCCATATATGTCTCATAGACCTGAAAATTAGAGCTATCTCACGTCCCACATGACAGGCCATCTGTCATTCTTCTCTCCTCCATAGTGATGAACTCCAGAATATAGTGGTTCTGCCTTAAAAAAGTACTGGTCTGAAAGAGTCTGTTGTTTCTCTTGGCATTTCTTGTTTTAAACAGTAGGAGTAGCTCTTAGATAAATCAAACTATGCAACCTGGGAAGCACTTAAAAAAAAATGACCTTTCATCTGTGCAAGCCAACCCTGCCCTAAACACTTACAGGGCATTTTCATTGCTGTTTCACCTGGCCTCCCTGACTCCTCCATCTCCTCACTGCTCAGTGCTCATCAGCACTTCCAGGAGGCAGGACCGGGCTCCTGCTCTACCCCCACAGCAACTGGCCATGGCAGCAAGAAAAGCTCCTTTTCCTCAGTTTAGCTCCTCCAGACTGTTAATCCCAAGGACATGGCAAGGAAGATGCCTCAGCAAGGGGATGCTCCCTTATTCCTGCATTTCCTAAGGCCAAGTACTTCGTTTTACATCCTTCAGTTCTTGCAGTGGCCTGTGTGTGTGCCCGCATTTGATTATTTAAATTAAGAAGTACATAGTACTTTTTGGACACAAAGGAGGCAAATTTATGACACACTCTTTATTTTCTAGTCTTCTGTTGTATTTATTGTTCAAACATCTGACTCCGATTTCTTTGAAGTTTTGGGAGGTATGATAATCAGCACAAATAAATCCCAATCTTGAGAACATTGAAGGGTGTATGTAATATAAATAATAACACTTTTATATAGTACTGTATGTGTCCTTCTGGCTTGCAAGTGTGATAAATTGTATTTTTCATGCATCTTTCACTATGTCATCTTCATTCTTCCAGCTAATCCATCTCCATCCTGTACAAAAACTAAGGTCCTTTCTCTTGTGTTTCTGTACACATGTACTACAGACACAAGTAATTGCTGTGTATAGCATGTAACTATTTAATCACTTTATCTGAATCATTATTTTAATTTTAAAAGGCTCAGCCTCACAATCTTTTAAGCTTGCAAATTTTACCCTCAAAGTACCCATGGTGCAAAAAAATCAGTGCAAAGCTGGAAACAGCTTTAGAAATCTGATTGCCTCATGCTTAAATTATGAATTTATTTCCTCTGACAGATCATGGAAAAAACAGATTTTGAAGATTTCTTTTTGTTGCAATTTGGCCTTTGGCATAGTAATCATGGTGAGAATCTGTGGCCCATGAAGAAATATCAGATGAAGGGAATTTCCTAGGGCCTGTCAGAAGGAAGCACACAGTGCTTCCTTCTCCACTAAGCATTCTGTATTAAAATACTGCACTTGTTTCATCCAGTTTCTAGCCATATCTCAAGACAGGTTTCCTAGCATATTGTAATGGAAATGTCATCTCATCATCTCAAAAGCTGCCTCTAATGAGGCTCTGTACAAAACAGTAGTTTATGCTTCGCTTTCAGCACAGAAACATTTCTATCCAGCCACAGGGGGGCCATTACGTGGGAAGCTCAGCCTTGACAGCTCCATCAGGGATAACCCACTACCGACTTTATTAAATTATTGAAATGTCCTTGATGAACCTTACTAGTTACAAGAGACGACCCAGATACTTTATCCCAAGTCATTTATTTTTGTGCATGTAGAAGCACTTTAGCCCATGTAAAAACACAAGGGCTGGTGGTGGCTGGTGCAGGACAGGGAGACCAGGCAGGAGCAGCAGCTCCTGAGGATCTCATGTGTTTTGTGAAGAATCTGTTTGAGGTGTCAAACTGTCAGCACCAGGAGGTGAAATTGCTCACTTCTGCACACGCACAGGAGTGTTATTTTATTTTGCCTTACATACTGCTTCACTAGGGTGCCTCATCTTCCTCAAAAGCACTGCATAGCTGGCCAACTATAAATGGTTCTTAGATGCTACAATGAAAAGTTCTATCCTGGTCCATTCGGTGCTTAACTTCCCTGCTAAGACTACCAATGAACCTGCCAATTAATTCTAATTGTCACAGATTTTTTTTTTGGGTGCATATATCCTATATTCGTATCTTGTTGGCTTTTGAATTGGCATATTTTGAGAGTAGCCCATTCTTTGCGTGACTAATACTAATAGTACAAAAATGAATGCAACTATTTACAAAGCTATTAGCTAGAAAATGTTCTTTTATATACAGATGTGCTTATGCGTGTATGTGACCTATATATTAATACTAACAATCCTTATAATTTTGACCATATAATATTTTTTAAAGACATACAAACTTGTCTTTTGACTGCAGGGTTTTTTTCAGTGCAAACATGACCTTCAGAGGTCATCTGAGCCAGTTGTTTGTAAGAAGCTGAAATCCTGCCCTGAGAAACAACCTAGAGAAGAACATCCCCAAGTCTCTTCATGTCCTGAACATGCTCTGGTTACCTTCAGATTCTGCTGTCAAAAGCAAGCGTTTTCCCCTTTCAGCAAAGGCAAAAACAGATTAATCCTCACTCTGAAGGGATCTTTGCACTAGAGGACAAATTAACATGGGTCTGCACTGATTTGGAGCTCTTAAATCCCCTATTTGGGTGGTGCACTCTTGAAACTCAGGCTGCAGCTGCTTCTGAAGCCCTCCATAGTAAGTGAAGGCGACTTCCATGGACTTCATTAGCACAGCACCAGATTGTTTTCTGTTACATCTTGGGGGAAAGTCACAGCATCATAGAGTCATTATGGTTGGAAAAGACATTCCAGATTATCAAGTCCAACTTGATCCACCACCACCATGCCTTCTAAACCATGTCCCTAAGTACCTCATCTGCATGTTTCTTGATTTCTTGAACATTTCTTCTAGAGATGGTGACTCCACCACTTCCCTGAGCAGCCTGTTCCAACACTTCACCACTCTTTTTGTGTAGAATTTTTTCCTAATATCTAACTTGATCCTCCCCTGGTGCATCCTGAACCTGAACCATCCTCTGACCATTTCTTCTTGTCCTCCCTGTAGTGATTTTGCAGAGGAGATGGTCCTTCCAGCTCACCACAACCTATATACCTTTCAGGTATGTAGATAAGGTCTTCCCTAAACCTCCCCTTCTCCAGACTAAATAATCCCAGCTCCCTTAGCTCTTTCACATGAATACTCCCTAAGGACTCTCTATAGGCCTGGGTAATGATCTACTTACTTACTCACTACACTAATCCTTTCAACGGTTGTTATTTGGTCTCACAACTGCGTACTAGGAGGCCACAGGTCCAAGAGCCCAAAGCTGGACAGCACCATCTTACCTTGAAGAAGGTCATCGTTGATCCATCTCTAACAGCCCCATACTCTATCTTGGTTTGCTTTGCCAAATCGTCTGCTGAGTCAATGGGGGATTCCATCCTCTCCACGGTCAGGAAGGCGGCCAAGTTGGCAGTATAGGATGAGATTATGATTAAGGTGAAAAACCACCATATTCCTCCAACTATTCTCGTGGAAAGAGCTTTGGGCATCAGCTCTGATCCTGTTACAATATCATCAAAACAATCTTATTAAAATGATGCTGAAAGATGCTTGGGTCTGATACCACAGGCTATTTTTAGGCACACAATGCTTTTATAAGCCATAGTATAAGAAAATGGTTTAACAATAATCTCACAGATGTACAGCAAACATTTATAATGGCAATGCACTATGAATGGAGTGTATTCCATGATACATGACAAATGGAATTATCCTTGGGTCTCAGCCTCTTTACTTCTGTGGGTTAATGCTGTTTCAGATATTCACCTCTTACATTCCTAGGAAGCTATACTAGCCAATTACCTGTTTCCATAATTTCCTTTTTATAGGTACTATCATCATTTTTTTTAGCAGATCTTTAGTAGAATACTATTCTACATACAAGCAACCTAGGTGAAATGTCTTCCAAGAGAAACCTGCCCTGTGTGTTTTATCCACCTGCCTAAGTAGAATCAGAGCAATCAATATGGTTCCAGTGAATTTAATGGGACAGTGTGAGCCTGAGGACAAAACCCAGAATATGTCTTCTTACAAACACATGGTTTACATTTTAAAATTCAGAGGCTGAAAGAAGTATACTCTGGGTATCTATATAGCTATTTAATGTTTTGACTGATACATTTAACATTCTATTTTTTCCTGAAAGGTTTTTAGCAGATCCGACGGACAAATATCAAGGTGATCTGCCATTGCCATAAAAGCCCACAAACTTAATGACCCAAGCTCAGGTATTAAGCACAGTAAAAAAAAGGCTTGTAAATGGCTCAGAATTTAAACAACAAAAACCTTTATTTTTAATCTGATGCAAGTTTTGTGTTGGTCCATCTAAAGGCCACTCCAATGAATCGTGATCCTAGTTCATTACATGGGACTTAAGTATTTAAGGACCTGGTTTTGCAAAAACACTTTGACATACACTCGAAAGCTTTTGACTTCCAAGTTAAGCATTTGCATAATTATTTTGTTAATGAAAGATAGACTTAAGAAACTACTTAAATGTTTGTAAATGGAGATCTCAGCAGGTAAAGCTTTTGATTTAAAAAACATATTCCTCATATTGGAAAATTTTCTTGACATATTATTTCTTCTCAACTATTTAATGATTTCTGTAAGAAATTTAAACATGTAAGAAGTCAGAGCATGTTACAGAGAATTTCTTAAGATTTTGCAAAAACTCTGAATATGGCTTCTAGGGCAAAGAATGAAAGGGTAAGAACTTCCCAAGCAACAGGAAAACAGATTTACCTTAGTTTTTTATAAATATATAGACATGTCTCATAAAGGTCAGCACTAATAGTAGCTCAAGGCTTGGAGCAGGCTGACAGAGTTTCCAAACTGTGAGAGCAGATGCTCTCCTGTGTAGCCCTGTGCAGCCATTCTGCTGTCCTGACTTGCAATTAGGCCAGCAAAGATTTTCACCTAAATTTTCAGAGTCTGAATCTACCCATTTCAAGAGCTTGGGCTTGGTTTGGATTCATGCTTATAGTCTGTGCTTTCCTTGCCTTTTAGATTAGATTATTTTCAAAACAATGACACTAGGGTATTTTTATTGCTGCTTTTGGGAAAAGTGTATATGTGTTTGTTTTTAAGCTGGCATTGACCTGCAAAAGCTGTCTTCTAAGTCTGCTGATTCAAGTCCTCTGAAAAGTGCTATTTTCTGAAAGCTTAGATCATAAATTCTGCACTCTGACATTGATGCAATACCTAACTTTGATGTATACAGTCAACTAATGCATAATAGCCAGCTACATTACAGAAATTTTAGCAAGCTGCCATAAAATCTGCCAGCGCAGGCTTGCAGCCATACATGAGAGTAGACAGAGAAGTCCCATTTACTGAATCTGTGGAGTGAGGCTCTAGATCTCCTGTGATTTCCTTCAGCAAAAAAAAAAAAAAAGTTGTGAAAAAGAGTTAAGCTCAAAGCACCATAGTCTATTAATTATGCAATAAGCTATGATTTTGCTTTTTGGAGGTGCTGAGCCCTACCTGCTCCTTGTTGACCCTAGTGGACCTAGAATTGCTTTGGTTAGTCCCATGTTTCTTTCAGTGTTCACCATTTTGAGGGCTCTGATTCCAGCGCATGCATTAGGAAATGTTGCTTTTTTCCTGACTTCACCCTAAGTCCTCTCCTGAACTGCGTACTTCTCCTGTTGCCCAAACTGGGGGCTCTGAATTATACTTGGCCTTTCTGGAAACAATAGTTTATCTGCGTGCATTTGATGAAATATGTATCTTATGTGCATGCTTTAAAAGTATGCATAACACATCAGAGACTTTCAGGATAAAGAAAACAAAGGAGAAATGTTACTAGCAAGGTTCATGGTCAGAGACAATACTTGCTGAAGTTTCTCTAATGCCTTTTTATGGCAGACATGACAGCCAATCCTGATCCAGACTTTGCTCAGGCTCTGTAGAAAAGAGAAAGTCTGATCATCACATTTTAAAATTTAATAACCGAGTGGCTTCCAATCAAGCATAACAAGCAGCTGCTGCCAACAAGAAAGAGTGTTAACAATGGATGCAGGGTTTCACCACCATTCATCTCATGTTCAAACTCCACATGTTAATGATGATGCACTTACAATCACACGCACCAGAAGGTTGTACATGGAAACATTTGTGTTGCCTTACAAATGTTTTTCTTTCTTTCTTTCTTTCTCTCTTTCTTTCTTTCTTTTTTTTTTTAAGCTTCTTGAAAGACAAGCAGAGTCTGGTTGGGGCTGACTGTCATGTACCCAAGGTAGTGGTAACGAGCAGACACTACATCCCACAGTTTGCTGTGGATGATGGTAAACTCCAAAAAAAGGCAGTAGGTTAAAACACAAAATCCTGGGGGACTTTCACACAGAGGGCAGTCACAGTTATATACACACACCTGCCTGATACTGTAAAACCTCAGCCTGTTTTTTACTGATATATTGCAAGAAGAACCCTATCCATATCCCAAATAACAAAACAAAACATCTCTTCCTCCCCCCACCTCTTTTAAAGTCATTTCTATGAGGAGGCTCTACATCCTATGAATACCTCAGTGCACCAATAAAAGCAAGTGTGTGTTTTACACTAGTTACAATACAAACTTTATTCTCTACCATATCTAGGAAAACTCCTTCTAATGTTTCTTTTACTGTTATTCATGTCTGATAAAGAGTGGAAATATAAACTATACCTGGAAGGATGTAGACATGATTTTAGATTGTTTTCTTAAGTGACTGGGAATGTTATACAGAGATATTGTTGGACTTTCCTCTGCACTGCCTTTTTTTGTTGTTGTTGTGGGGTGGGGTTTTTGTTAAGCCTTGATTCAACTTGAAACGTTTCTCAGAAAATATTTTCACCCCTCTCAGGAGGTCCTGGTTTTCGTAAACAGCATTTTAATGGGAAATCTTAGAACACAGATGCCGTAACTATGTACGGCTAGTACATATATCTACTTGACTTCTCATAGAGTGAGATTCCCTGCCCTTCCTTCTCAAGCTGGTATAACATCAGCACTTTCCAAAATCATCAACAACTGGGGCTTGCTACCGTGCTTAATACTTCTAAGGTTGGATGGATTTACAAGAAGATGGGACTCATACCTGCAGAAAACACATTAAAAAAAGTTTGGTTTTGCTTTTAAACACAGTGTTTGACAAGTGCCAACAAACTCACAATATTTCTGAAGAAATATCATCCTTTGGTTTGTCTATTAAAATAATTTTTCTAGAGTAGCTAAGGCTGTTATTATTTCTATTGGCATGAAGCCCAAATAGGAAGATATTTTCCTATTCCCAAACCGCTTATTAACTCAACTTCAGCAAAAATAACTTTATATTCCCCATGCTGCTATTTCATATTTCTGGAATACAGTTCTAGAAATTTTATACTTCTGGAAACTCCCAAATTGGCTTTCCTATCCCTCATATGTTTCCCCTTCTTCTTCCTGCTGTAGTCCTAGTCTGAGTTTTAACAGGTTCCCCTCACCTGCCTTCTCCCAGTTCCAGTGCTTTGAAGTTTTCTTCCTTTCCTGTATTCCTTAATTTCTGAGATCAGGTTTTACAGTATATGTTGTAGTAACAGAGGTGGAGTTTACCAGCACAGAAGCCCTTGAGCAGACTGTGGGACGTGTGCAATAACGAAGTGTAACCGGTGTACCTTGCTGCATGAGAGCTCCAACTCCAAACCAGAAACTATTAAGTAAAGTAAAATTGTTTTCCACCACATCTGAGTCTGGGTTGCACGGGTGGGGGTTATACCACTCGTATGGTGTAAACCTGTGGCAGTTAACAGAAACAGTCTGTGAACATCGAATAGAGCACACGCAGCGCCAGCAAACCTGCTGAACAACGCACAAAATGAGGAGATCAATGAAGGAAATAGGAAAAAAGAAAACCTCGGCTGAAAGGCTGTCCGTGGAACGTCTAGCAGCTGCCTTACGCAAGCTGTGGAGCAGGACTGCAATGCCAACAGCGGTTTTCACAGTCTCGATGCTAGCACACTTCCTTAGTCCTCTTCAATTATAATCCTCCATGATAAGATTACTAGAAAGCCCCAAATCCCCCCGTTTTCACTGCCCGCACCACTAACAAACACACAGGTATCAGGGTGGATTGCCCTCTACTCACTATGTGTCTTGCTGCAAATTCAAAATATACCCGTTCTGGTCTGCAAAATCCTTGGCAGAGCTAATTTAAGGGCTGTTTCTCCCCCAGGTGCCTTGCCTGCTGTTGCTTCTTACTGCTGCATGGTGTGCCACATACTTTCTCAGGAAGTTTATGAATATGGCTTTAATTGACAATGTCATGCCAATACATTTTAATTAGTGTTTCAACAATATAATTAAGCATTGAATTTATGAACGGTTGCAAGCAGAGTGCCTTACTAAACTGAAGTAATGAACTCTGCTAGTAATGAACCCACTAATTGAAACAGTATGTAGCTTAGGATGCCATACTTGCACAATATTATCATTACTAGTACAATAGTGTTTTAAAAATTGCAACAAAATAAGCAGTTTTCAGATTCAAGATACAACAATTTTGAACGCATCAGTTGGGAAAAAAACATTAGCTGCTTTATATGTTTCAGAAACTCTTTCAAACTGGGCTCGAATTGTGAAAGCAACTGTTCTGAAGTAACAAGATTGTTGCTAACTAGGGTTGTGCACACTTGGGGAAAATCAACAGACAAATAGACCCAAAATTAAGGCCGCTCCACTGCTTGAACTTCCAGCAGCGGTAAAAGTGAAGATGCCAAATGCTGAGTGTTAGAGTATTGATATGAGATAGTAGTAGGATGCACAAACTGATAACCGCATGTGATCTGCCTTGGAAGCCCAGGCCCGAGATCTCACATCATTTTAGACAACAACAACATTCAGTGTCAGACACAAATGTGTCCATCACTGAAATGGCAAAACAGCACTTACTAGAAATGGCAATGAAATTCAGGCAGCAAACTCTGCCAGACTGGGAAGATCTTTAGAGCACTGGATATATATTTTAATGAGATCCTAAGGCATACTTGTGTTTTTTCACCTTAAAATGAAAGCATATTTTCTCCCTGTGTCCCTGTTCTGTGCAGAGCCCCAAGAAGGGGCTGGGATTATGATTCTACTCTATATCACTGCTCTGTCTGTCTGTCTTGTAGCTGTTTTTCCCTGGATTTCACCCTAGAAGCATCAGCTCTGCTGAGGGTTCAGGTGCTGAAGGTCGCCTGCGCACCTTGTTAAGGAGATTCTGTGTGACATTGTTCACCCTGTGCCACTAATGCCTGCCTCTACTACCGGCATCAATACCAAATGCGTAGCTGATATGACAGTGGCAATACAGGGAAACTTTGGGCAGCAAACAGCTTGTTTGTCTGCTGTCAGCGTGCTTGGGAAAAGAGCTTTGTCAGTCTGTAACTCAGCAGTGAGAAAACTGCACTGCTTGAGCTTAAAATTAATGTAACCATGACAGGGCTTCATAAGGCTCAAAGAGGAATAAGGAATGATTCAGCTGCTGAAAAATCTGAAGAAATGACAGGAAAATTAGCCGGGTCCATGTAAATTATTCTCATGTATTTGTCTTCTATGAACTGATCTCAAAGTGCCATTAACTACTTAATTTACTAGACAGGGTTAAAATGTGGATATTTCCTGAGTTTCACTTCCAGCTAACAAACAGATTCTTAAAATCAGCTTAGCAAATATTTTCCAAAACATTTGTCAAATCCTACAGAAATCCAGATCAGGACAGATCTGGAGACATGAACAGGCCTAGATGTGGCATTAAGAATGTCTTAACTTCATGACTAAACCTAAAATGTATAAAAGTCAGGATTACATTAAAATGACATGTGAATGCAGTTTGTGTACTCTTTCAGCCTGAAAAGTTGCTACCCAATTAGGCACTGATTTTAAGCATCATTTCAAAAAAAAGCAGTTATGTCAAGAAAAATGAAACATAGTGGAAAGTATACTAATTGTTTTGCTAAACTAGTGCATTCCTGTTCTCCTTTCCTAAAATTGGTGGCTTAAGAGAATGATACACAAGCTTTCTATATTTAAGTTGCTATCTGTTGGGTTTTGTGCTATGTATTATGAATGTGTGGGGGTCTATACCTCTAAGAACTTTTAAGCCCTTCAGCTGATTTCAGCCAGATTTGACAAATAGGTATAGGCCTCAAGGGGTATTATACTCCTGCAAGTTCTATGAAGAAGTGTAGTTGCAGAGCCCACTAAGAGAAAAGCTGCAGGATGAGCTCACAGCTTGCTGCATATCAGATAATCCACATGGGAAAGATCTCTAAATCCTTCAGCTGCAGGGGAAAAACAAACAAACAAAAAACAGACTTCAACCGGCGATCACAATCCACCACAACACACAAATCTGCAGGGAAATCAGGCTTCATTAGTTATGCTGCTCACAGAACTACTGTTTTTTAGAAAGATTTAGGAAACAAAAGATAATACAGTTCCATAGGCCAACAGAGTGGATTTACTAAAAGGCTACGCTGTGATTTGGAGCAGTATTTAATAGCCAAGAGAGGAAAGCAAATAGCTTGCACAGCTGATGATTTGTGAGCACTGTGCATTTCTCTTCTGTTTGCTCTTGGCCACATGTTTGAGTGTAGGCAGCTCTGCAAGCAGGCAGAGGACCCTGAAGTTTGTTTATTTTTCCAGACTTGATGCTGTTTTTTTAAAAAGAATAGAAGGGCTGCAGGTAACTTGGGCTTTGCTTTCCCTACTGCTTGTTCTGGGGGCCAGGGGACAGTGGGATGTTCTTAGTCTTGGCACACAAGTGCAGAAGAGTCGATCTGTCACAGTCAAGGAGATTTAATATTAGTCAGGAATGACATCATGATTTGAGTACAGTACGAGTTATTATTTATGGTACAGTGAGCTACTGCAAGAGCTAGTGGGAAGTCATGACTAATTGCCCCACAGCTGCCAGGGATGGATGAACTCTCTCTTCTACCTACGGCCAAAACTAAGAAGTTAACCCATAACCTCTACTCTTTTAATCTGTTTCTTCTTTCTCGTGTCCCAGCAATTTAATGGAAAAAGCAACTCCCACAGATTTCTGGGCATCACAGCAACTCGCCTTCAGCAGCAGTAAAGAAAGAAGCAAACGACCAAAGCATTCACCTAGGTTATGCACCTACACCAAGAGCTGTTCAGTGGACCACTGAGAAATGTATATACAAGGCCAATCCCTTGCAGCAGAACTGTCTGTGTGAACACAGGTTATGTGGGGTTGTATCTCTTGATTAAAAGAAAACAATGAGTTGGAGGAAGAGCTCATCTGACTTGGCTCGTATACAGGTGGAAGCCAGGCAGAATGTATTATATTATCAGAGTTAATGACTCAGATTACTACTCTTTTATGACATTTTTGTGAGCAGTTTGTATACACTGGAATTGCTGACTCCTTAAAGTTGAATGTCATCATCAGCAATAAGAGCTGTATCACTTCCATGTTATCTTTATTGTGATGTGAATGTGTAGAATTCTAGCATATTGCAGTGTAGGTCTTATATTTTGTTATATAAATGCTTTGTTAGCCTATTTGCCCATGTACTTCACTAAAGAGGAGTACACAGTGGCATACAGAGAGTAATATATAATAGACGTGGGGAATTTTGAATAAAATGAAACAAAACATGAATCTCTGTGAAACATTAAAAAATCTTTATGAAATGGGAAAAATGAAAGCTAGGATGAGATTCAATGAAATTCTGAAGCCACTACTAAAGGAAAGTAACAATAACTATGCCTTGCTTTCAGATTACAGGTTTATTAAAGAATATATAAGAAAATGTGCCTCAAATAACCAATATTCTCTTTCAGGTTTCTAAATTCACTTATTTCTTGCTTGATTTGCTCTTCTTCAAAGCCCTAGAGCAAATGACTCCCACGCTGTGCTCCATGGCCCCTGAGGCCATGGTAAGTGGCTTGTAACTGGTCTGTGAAACCATAGCAGCTGCCTAGAGGCTTTAAAATAGACTTCCATGTGAAGGGTCTAGGGTGTGACTGTGGCCCATTCGTTCAGGAACTTTGAGGCCCATCTGCCTTTGAGTAAATAACCATCTTTGGCCTCATTTGGAAAAGCAGTGAATATGTGCTTACTTCATGCTATATTTTGAAGAGAGACTTAGCCTGAAACTTGCCACTGACAGGGAGTGAGCACCTCAGGACAGCACAAGGAGAGCACCTTGGGGATTCATCACCTTGCAGGTCGTCCCTTCTGGTTCCCAGGCACAGAGTCTTGTGTTTTAAAAGGGAAATGAGCTGAGCTAATTTCCATCCTTCAGCAACAATATGTTCACATTGGATTACATACCTTTTGGCTGTTAGTGGAAAAGAGGTGCTTACACGCAAGCTGTATCAGCTGCTTTTCAGCACGTAGTCAGCTGAAGAAGTATTGCATACCAGCAAAGACAGGCTGACACATTTCATCAGACTTGTTTCTCCATTCAGCCCATAAGGACAGTAAAATCCCTTCACAGTGCGATATATAAAAATTATATTCATATGAAAATACAAAGAGCGTTTCTTCAACATAATGCTTTAGGACTGGATAAAACCCTTAGGATACTATTATACTCTATCGGCTTTGCAGAGCCCATGCAGCACCTATAGGATGAGAGGTAATTTATATGGATGCATCTAAAACTACATCTTTGACTTACCTTGCAATGACAAAGAGGACACAACTCACTCCAAGGCAGGCTAGGAGAACATACATCCAAATATCAGGAGAAAGAGGGTTTAAAAAAGAGAAAACACCAGGGTTTGTGCCATTTGGCTTCCGGTACAAGATACTGATTCCCAGCGTCATGAAGGGTTTGGAAAAATCAATTACTTTCTCTCTTACGTAGGTAATAGTGAGAGGAGCAACAGCCAGATCAGCTTTCTGGAAACACAAATGGGAGAATACTCATGCTTTTTCGTGTTCAGCAAACACATGGACTATTCCTTCCTTAATTTTTCCCCTGAGTATTAAAAACTAAACCAACCTTGATGATAAATCTGAAAAGTATGATAAAATCTACCATTGCTAGAGTATTAGTGGCTATGTGAACTTCTGTGTCCTTTATTTTTGGAAGAGGAAAAAATATCCTGGCTGTCTTGTGAGCATGAAGGGCATGGCTAGTGTGAGGCTCCTGCACTGGACCATGGGGCAGAGGTTGGGAGCTGGAGATGCAGACTCTGTAGCCTGGGCACGGGCAGAGCTAGTGCTACCCAGCTATGGTAGGACATACCATACCCCCAACACCCAGGAGCTGTGGCTTTGGGTGTACTAACATGGTCTTCTACTCTGACAAGTGACACTAAAAAGAGACCGGTGGCTCTAAAAACACATAAACTAATGTAAGCATTTCATTTTGGCTGGCATTAACACCGCAGGTAAAAGCAGAATAAAGAGAGAATGATTAATTCTTACATGATCTATGAGTTCTTTGACCATCCCATTCCATTCTCCTTTGTCATTCTGGGCTCCATATTTACCATCAGAAACCAGTTTGACTTCATAGATGAAGCCTAAAATATTTGACAGCTCCTTCAGTAAATCCAGGCAATAACCCTCAAATCTGTCATTTCCATACAAAGGCTTGTCAGACTTCTTGTACATAACATAGGGATCTTCCTATAGGGAAAAAAAGAAAAAAAAAGAGACATAGCAATAGAAATGAGGTTTACTTCAGATTATATCAGTTTCTGAATGTTATATGAATAGTTTATTGATGGATTGCAATTAGATGCATGCCAGTAATTTACTGTATCTGTTAAAAGCTGTTTTAGGTGTTTTAACAAATTGATTGAATCTCTTAGTGATAAGCATAAAGGCCCGAATTTTCAGTGGAAGAGACTATTCATAGCTCCCAAGAGGTTTAATTAAAGTAGTTCTTAGCAGTTCCCAAATCACATCCAAGAATCAGCACACTATATTGTCCCACCCTAAGGGACTGGAAAGAATATTGAAGCAGAAGAATAAATAACAGAGAAAAAGAATCATAAGATGAACTTAAAATCTGTAATTCTGCAAGAAATAAATCTTTATTGAAAAATCTTCTAATGTGTAATATAACTGTAGGCTGGGCAGGTACACACGAGAGAATTGTGAGCAGCATAGGTAGATTGGTTTTGTGTGCAAAATACTTTGCTGCTTTTCTTTTTATACGACTTTTGATAGACAAAGTTCTGGGCAAGCAGATTTCTGCAGTTTAATGTGTCAGAAGACCTCTGGCAATAGAAAATGAGGGTAGAAGGAGCCTTGAGCTTTTTCCCTCCTCCTAAGGAAGCAGACAGAGTAATCGAAAAAAAAAAAATGTCCAGGCATAGCAACTAGTGGATACCTAGTTTCAAATTTTCCATTCATTATCATAAGGACTTATCTCAGTCTGACTGTCTACTGTCAGCTGCTTTCTTCCACATCCTTTCGCTTTCACTAAAAAGAAAGGATGTACACACACTATCACACTATCAAGCTGAGTATTTGTAAGAATTCTTCTGGGAAGGATAGTATGTAGAGTTCCTCTTTGAAATACAGAAATAAGTAGTTTTTGGAGATACATTTTCCTGGACGTCTTTATTTGGCAACTGGGTTTTTAATTGCGTCTTATGGATGGATTACTAGGTATATTAATTCTGAGTCGATACCCAAAAACTTGCTGGGGAGCTGAGTAGTTTAACAAAATATCCATTGGTAATACAAAAAACAGTAATGGAGCACAGTGTGGAGGTGACAAAGAATGCTGCAATGAACCAGCTATGAAGAACCAGTACAGTATTTGCAATCTACAGCATGGCTCATGAAGTCAACGTAAGACTTACCAAAATGGTTGTGACAATAAGTGTACGGTTAGCCAAAGAATCGGTGATGTTGGTTGATCTATCCTTATTGTTGTCCGTCATGTTAAGGCCACTGTATGAGTTCCAAACCCCAATCTAGACAGAACAAAGCAAGTGAGTAGCTGCTGGGTGTTCGGCAAACGGGCTGAGTGAAATGAAACATTTCTTGGAGTGCTCACAGCCTAGAGAGTGTACATTAGCTCTGCTCACCACAGAAGGGGACACTAGCAACGCAAGATGCTAAAGTGCAACAGCTACAGTTCTGAATAAGGCAGCAACATCAAATGGTTGACTGTAACATTTAGAAAACACAGGAACATAACTACTCTTTCAGAAGCATGTTGAAATGAATTAGCTGCAAGAGTAGAAGGCATGTCAACATAGAGTTGTATTAGCCAATTTTTTACAGAAGTAGAACATACTGACTTTGTTCCTTGTTAAAAATGTCAAATGTCCATTTTTTAATCATTTTTGTAAATGGTAGAGTTGAACATATGGCAAGACCTCTCTCTTCCAATATAACAGTTTAAAAGCTTGGATAAATATGTTGAAGCAGATTGATGGTTGCACTGGCCTTTTGCTTTTGCTGTGCTTTCAGCAGGTTTAGCAAAGATTACTCTGTCATTTCTTGACTGAAAAATATGACAGAAATAGCAAGGTGATACCATTTCACCCACTGATCAGTATTTGCTCAGTAAATACAACTGACCACAGGCAAATGGGATTTTGATTCTTTCCTAATTCAAAGATAGTGATAGTAAAGAACTCCAATATTTAATGCCCCATCGAAGCCTCAACAGAAAGATCTTTATAATTTCTATGGATTTGGATCTACACCTTATAATGGCAGAAACTATAATAGTAATTTATTCAGATAAATATTAACTCAATACAATCTAAGTCTTAAAGTATGTTGAATTTTTCCTTTCAAAGTCTTTTAAGATCCATGCTTGTATTGTCTCAAAAGAAGGTCTTAGGTGTCTCTACAGTAATGAAATCAGCATTAGCAGATGTCCAGGCAGTAGTTTTTGCCAGATGAGCTGTTGTGTGGTAAATCACTAGGTGCTGTAATATGACTACATGCCATAGATAAGTCATCCTCCAGATTTAGTTGCACCAGCTGACACCAGTATTGTCCTCAGCAGCCTCTTTGTCCTCACGTGAGAAGGAACCACTTACTTATACAGCTGACAACAGACAAGGTCACTGGTCCTTCCTTTGGCAGCTTTAGGCAAAATGAGCCACTCTTCCAGTGGGTTAGGACCATCCCCCTGATTTTGCCTGAAGCAAGTTTGAAAGTGCTTAGATGATCCCCTTGGTAGGTGATTTGGGAGGCTGGCCATCTTGAGTGGAAGAGCAATGATAAATGCCACGTAAGGGAATGAGGGAGGAAGAGTGACCTTTCTGAAGGGCACGGCTGCTTGCAGGCCCACAGTGGGCTCCCAGCTAAGCAGGGAGAGAGCTCAGCTTGTCCTGGAGGGTGACACCACTCTAAGTGGTGGCAGGAGAAGTAAGATAGTCACTCGAGGATCCCTTCCTCCTGCTGAAGGCAGAGAGAGGTTTTCCCTATCAAGGAAGGTTCAGGTGCACATTGAGGACTGCTATTCTACAGGCTTGGTTTGGTACGTGAGATTAAATGTCACTGTTTCTCATTAGCCTAGAAATGAGACTTCAATGAGAGCTGACTTCACTGCCAGTGGAGGGCACGGAGCATCTCACAGGACTGGATCTTAAATGACATCAGAGTATGGCAATCTCAAGCTGGAGTTTTTCTCACCTCCCTCTGCTGAGCAGTCATATGGAAAGGACGTGTGAGGGTTGTTTGGGGAGCATTCATCACGTTTCCCTTAAATTAGGAAAAACCTTTTGTATGAAGACTGATGTACCCACAACCAAGGGAGAGTAAATTCACTGCATCGGCATTCACGTTAAGCATCAGACAAAAAGAATAAAGTCTGATTACTTCTGCCTTCTCATTTGTTACTATGAAACCATCCATTTTGAAAGGTCAATCACAGGGTTTACTTGAAGTGCCTGGAAAGATTTTTTTTTTAACCTTGAACAAGTTAATCAATGTCTTACAATTTTGGGTGTAAGGTTAACAGAGAAAGAAATGATGAATCTGCTGGATGAAACTGCTCTTTCAAATCAAATCAAGACTTTTGTAATGATCCACACCATCAAATACCTTTCATATAATGCACTCCAGAAAGCAAAACACATGTAAACTACAGGTACTATAAAACAGCAACTAACAAATTCTCACACTAAGAGAACACACCATCAGATGGATTCACATAGCATGTGGCTGAGGGCTTGTGTGCAAAACAGAACAAAACAAAACAACAGTCAAAGAGCTGGCCCAGACCATTGGGCTTGTGCTGAACATTAGTGAAAGCCACCAGAGAGGTGGCTTGGAGGGCCAACACCATCCATCTGCGAAGCAGCAGGCACCTCCGTGCTGCTCTGCCAGCCGGTTTCAGCTCTATCCAGGAGGGATCAACTCCCGGATCCTCCCTGCTGAGATGGCCAGCAAAGCTGCCAAGCGGACCTGAGACAAAACTTGCTGAGCTGTCCTGGGCACTGAAGGTCTCTACCAGCCATCACATGCTCAGTCATTTCAGATCCAAGCAAGACTGCTTTATTGGTTGAGGACTCAGGCAGAGAGGCCCTTGCTTTTGTAGTGATCCCAGCACATTATTTTGTGCCTGCTAAGTATGGATTTTGAGTAGAAATTTTGTCCTTTCAAATGGTCTTTGGATCTGCATCCCTGGGTGCCATTGCTTTTGCCTTTCACTAACATATTTTCCAAACGAGGAGTGTGTAATGGATATAGTAATGGCTATTCTTCTACCTTTTTTTTTTTTTTTTTCCCCAAGCATTTATCAATCATTCTCTTTGTTTCCAAATATAGGTCAAGTCAGGAAACTGATCTGGAAAATATTCACAGAATAACAATGTCGGATATTACAATATCCCGTGCTGGGAATACAGTAAATAACCAGTGTCCTTGAATTTGCACCAGGGTGTTTGAGTTAATTGAAAGCTGTTCTGCTCACTTTACTGACTTGATATGCTTTTAGCTGCCAGCATGAGGAAGAGGAGAACAACCATGAATAACATGGAACCACAGTCACAGTGCATACAAAATACACCAGGAGACTACTCTACGCCTGAGTAAAGCAAACACACTGCAGGTCAGCCTTGGTTAGGAGGATGGAAAAGGTCGGGAGGGCACTGGGAGAATGAGACTGAGGTAGTACATCACTACGGTGAATCTGAGGGATTTATTGCAGTTTAGTGACAAGTCTGAGAGGTATCATGTGCCCTTCGCGGCATGCCTGTGTTCTGAAACAATTGTTACTTGGTTTAAATCAATTCAGCATAACACGACATGCCTAGAGTCAAAAGCCAGACTGGTTCAGTAAAGTTCTGCGTGTCAGGTAGGATGATCTATTTGCGAGTAATGAGGAAGATGGAATCCTTTGTGCCTTAGCCTGATTCACTGAAGATTAAAACAAGGTTATTAAGTAAGTGCTCTGTAAGAAAAGGAAAACAATCCTACAGGATGCTTTAAGCTGGCCTATTGTGTAGCATTGAAATTATTCTCAAAGCAACACAAAACCAAAACACTTTTAATGTATATGTACATGTGTGAAATAACAAGGTCTGGCCAGAATATATAAGAAAATATAATTCTTAGTGTTAAAAGAATTTTTGAATTTGTGAACACAAAACACCCTAAATGTCGTAAATGCAGTTGTTATCTTTCCTATACAGGAAGAAAATTGATATATTACAGAAAACCATGGGTTGTATTTCCAGTGGGGATCGACATGTGGAGCTGTGAGAGTCTTAACTGGGTCTCTGACTCCTACTTTGGTGCCTTGTCCACCAGGTAGAGCCACCTTATGATAAAAGGGGACTTACATTCCTGAGGCAATTTAGATTATTTATGAACAAGGCTAGTTCCAGTTTCCTTACATTGGTAAATGACTGAGCATCCCCTTAATCATCTATATTATTTTCTGTAAGGGGCTAATAATACCCTCGTCAAAATCTTGAGTCAACATTGCCTGCACAGTATGCATTTTGTGGGAGGGGAAAAATCACTGCATGCTTCAAACAGTCCTCACCGCTAATGCTAGCACATGTTGGAAATGGTGAAAATTTATCTCTGCGGGTAAATCTTAGGTGAATCAGGAAGGATAAGAGTTGAGAAAATGTCTGTTTTTGCTATAGCAAAAGCCTCTACTCAAAGACAGAAAAGGCATAGCTACTGGGAAATAAAATAATATTATTAAAAAGATTTTTGGGGAAACGCTGAATTCTGCAAGGTCTTTTTACTATTTGGACTTACAAGTCTTAAGTAGGGGTGAAATATATTCTGCCACAAAAGCTCACCCTCTCAGCCGAACTGTTGTCTCTAAACTGCAATTTCAGAACCACTGTCAAAACCCAAAGGATGAGTCTGTGGACCCAACCTGAGGGTTTTTTGCTTCACCTGTCTGTGTACAAACCTTCTTCCACACTTTATATAAATGATTAGAAATCTCGCCAGCAGCCTTGGTACAGAGAAAAACAAACAGAGTGCTTCATTAAAAATGAAAAGCAAACCAGTCTGGAGAGCTGTGTGGGAGCAATTACGTTTAAAGTCTCAATTAACCCATCAGCAATTATCACTCAGAGCCAAGCCAGGGCAAACACAGCAAGGAACAAAGCTGTCTTCAATTGACACTCCTGGGGGATGCCACTGACACCAGGGAGTTCTGCATGTCTGCAGTTCCTGTGTCCCACCTCCCCAGGCAGACAAGGACCCAACGGAGGGTCTGACTGACCAGAGGGTGAGCACCCATCATCTTCCATCCATGCGGTCCACAGTGCCCAGGCCTGACTGGGGGCACTACATTCCCCATGGCAATACGTCATTGCAAAGCACAACCAGAAGTGTCTTTCGGTCTGCGTTATTGCTGCAAGTCAAGAAACACTCCCTGCTTTATCCTCCGAGCTCCTGAGCCCTGTTTCTTCAAGAGCTCCCAAAAGGAACCCTGAAAAACATCCAGCTCTGCATCTTCAGGATAGTTCATAAATGATAAAATGCGGAAAATATGACCTTTTCACACAGATTTTTCTCCTTTGACATGCTTTCCAGAATATCCTGATCAAAAGTGAATTTTGTCTTTTGTTTGCATGCAGTATCGGTTCCTGAACTGTCCGTTCTCAAATGGGGATATTGCCAGTAACTTATTTTCGTCTCTTATAGTTTCACCATTTCAGGGCAAGTTATAATAAGCAGTTAGGGATTTACATTAAAAAGAACAAACCTAATTTCCCAAGTACTAAGAATTTTTAGCATCTCAACTATTTTTGAGTTTGTTACCTGGACACCTGCTTTCCCCTATCCCTCATGTCACATCCATTAGAGCAGTACATGCAAGATAAGTCTAGGTTTTATACATATATAGAAAGAGAAACTTACCACACTAAGTTATAGTGGCAAAAGGAGAAGATAATGTGTTTGCACTTACAATAATTATTACTGTTTGGGTAATTATTGCCTGCCCCAAACTCCTATCCAATATCCCAAAATGCAAGATATGCACTGTAAAACAATAATGAAAAAAAACCTTTTAACTTCAGACTAAATCTTGGGAATAGAACTTTTTTTATCTCAACCTCAGGAAATTTGAGTTGAGGAGAATGGACTTTGCTACTCCACTGCCAAAATAGCTTTTTGTAATTGTTTTTCAAAAGATCTAATTTTAAATAAGCATGAACTGCCTGACTGCTCACAGCAGGACGACATTCCAACAAGCTGCTTACCTTTTCCGTTCCTTCCTCCTTGAGACTAATGATGTCCAAATCGAAATCCTTCCGTAAGCCATCAGTTTTGTTGAAGGTAATGCGCCCGGTTAGGCCATCCCACCGTGCCTGTATAAACAGAAAAACACACTTCTCTGTAACGATTAGTAGGAAGTAGCCTAAAACCATAACAAATATTAGACTTTAAATTAACCACAGCATTCTTCTAAATACCTTTCTTAAAGTACACTTTGTTGCTCAGATAAAAAATACTTTATTAAATCCTTCATTACAAAGTTTCTCTTCAATATGTTTTATATTTTAAGGTTGAGCAAAAGTTTGCAATACTGTATATACGTTCATTTATATATGTGTCATACTGAATATAAACCCATATACTGAAGGCATAAAAAGAAGAAAATACACCTCAAACATGCCAAGAAACAAGTAGTTTTGCATCACATCAACCTCGCTTTTAAACTCTATTTTTACAACAGCCTAGGATCCTTTAGGTTTTCCATGATAAATGGGTACTAAATACAAACTGATAATGAATGGGACTTATTCTACGAAATAAACCATCTCACGATCCCAAACCATTAAAGCTTCCTAAAATACTTATTATGCCTTTCCCAGTCTCAGGTGATAGCTATTGTCTCTGCTACTCAGGCTCCAAAAATTGTGTTTTTTCCTAGAAGAGAAAAATATAGGAACAGCTTTTGACATTCTTGCTTGGTTTCTCAGACAGATTATGGATAAATCTCTTCCACCAGCACTGGACTCCTAATATCCTTGGGTTTTGCTGCAAATCCCAGCCAAACTGTTTCACTAATCACTCCTTAGTTTGTATCAGCAGTGAAGAAAACACAAGTGCCCAAGAAAACAAATGGTGCGTATCACTCCTAATAGGAGCACTGCCACTGCCTGTGCTCCCAGATGTTGGGGTGGCTCTAAAAAGTAGGTTTTCAGCAAAAATTCACCCAGCCATAGAGAGCAAATAAATTCTTTGTAGTGGAAGGTACGTGCAAATCTTACATATGTATTTAAAGTACAGCATAGGAATTGCATAGGATTGGTTTTGGTCCGGGCAGCATTTTACTCTTCTACCATTAATAAAGTAAAATGCATTTCCCTGTGAACACTGGCATCAGGAATAAGCTAAATTGGTGCACTTTGGACATCAGTCTGCATAGACATGACAAGGTCCTTTGTGGTTGTATACTTCCTCAGTGTGGCAGGATTAACATCCAGGATTAACAACTTGGGCTCTTTATATTTTCTAGATCTTCCATCCCTTTTCAGTGAGCTTAGTTTCTTTTAAATGAGACCAATGTGTCCCTCATACTGCCCCCATCTTGTCCCCAAAGCTGAACTTACCTATAAAGGATTTGATAGATATCAAACTGCAGATGATTTTAATAATCTATTTTAGATACTCCCACATTCGATTAAATTCTTCAAATATGTAAGAGGAGCTGATGATAAATGATGGCATAGTTTCATCATATATGTAATTCTAAAATTCTAAGTTTTTCTAATATACATTATTATTCACTCCATTTAATTTGATGTAAACAAGTGACTTGAGGAAAGCTGCATTTAAGATGAACAGATTTACACAGTGATATCACACCTTTCCTTTAAATCTAAATTCTTGTTCTGAATCTGCAGGCAGGAGTTAACCCCAGATGCTTGGTTGTTATCACCATGTGTCTCAGGCAGATCTGGTGTGTCTAGAATTTTGTGGAAATAAAGCAGGATTTCTAGGAATGTCTAAGTAACATAAGAACTCAAAAGTGCAAATGTAACCAAATTTCCATGAGACTTCCCACCAAAATTATACTGGAACATTGAAAACCTCAGTTGTAAATAGTGAAACACTTACGTTATTGTAGGCTGGTATAATTAAGAAAACAGCAAGGGACAGTAAGCATAAATATATGTGGCTATATTATGCCTCTTTTCCAGTCTGTCTTTTGATTAATCGACTTGACTCTCATGTCTTATTCATAAAGATGGAACATTTTAAAAACTTGGTCTTTAGAGTTCAATTTCTCCTCAGAGGGCAATTTGTTTCTGTGAAATGTGCACATTTATTGATTACGTATCACATGCTCACCTTCTCTGGTAACGTGATACGATTTTGAATAAAGGAACTAATAGATGAATTTTGGAAATGGTAGCAGTACCCTAACTCTCAATCCCTGTTAAAAAGGTTTATATGCAGACATGCCAGCTCACTTTTGAACAAGAAACCTTGTTCCTTCTATCCACTATACTGAAAAACAAAACAAAACAGAAGCAAATGATGTATGCCTAAATTGCAGGGTAGTAGAGAAATTTGTTTAATTTAGATCTCACTTAGGCCATCAAATAATGACACAAATTCGACTTAAATTAGGAGCAGGATACATGGAGTGCTTCTCAGAAGAGTTCAATTTAAATGTTGAAGATGTTCTTCAGAGCCCATTTCTGAAGTATAGGCTTCAAACAGCACTGCTATTCTGAATAAAAATGAACATCTGGTTTAAGTCCACTGATCATAGTTTTATTTCTGACCTCAAGACATTTGTGGTATATACGTATCACATGTGGAGGCAGATGGCTGATACTTCTTTCTTGGCCGTAAATGAGAGTGTTTCTCAGAAAAGGAAGGCAGGAAAGAGCTAAGAACTTGCAGTCAAATCTTAGCTGTTTTTAAAGTCTATGATAAGACTTCCAAGCTTTAAATATGATTTGGATCCTAAAGCACAATTGCCTCCTGCATGCAAAGAAAGTGATTGCTCAGAAATCCTATCTGTATATAACTGCTAGATGCCTGTCAGGTAAATGAAGGGTGCAAGTGTCTATTAGGCATTGTGCTCAGGCAAACAGAATAGGCAGCAGTTGCATAGCTCTCAAATGCAATTAACAACCAGAAATGAAGCAGAACTTCCTGAATAGTGCGAAACCACATGACCATTTAACACAGCAATGAGATTTCATGCTTTTGTATGCAAGATTTATAGCAATTTTAATGTCTCTAGTGACACTCCATGTTAAATGTTACAGAATATAATAAAAGTTGAATTGGAACCTAATCATGTAATTCATCAAAAGAAATTGCTTTTTTTGCACTCTGTCCTTGCTTTGATATTAGAAGAACTTAGGGCACAATTCGAAACTCTTACAAAGTGTTCCTTTCTACTTTGTTTGTATAATTCTGAATATATCTTGCAGCTTAATTAAAACATGTGACTTTCAATAGCTTCTGTCTGTAATGTTCTTCGCCTGTCTTATGTTTCACTTATACAAGGTTGCAGGCTGCATCTGGCGTCAGACTCATGACGAAATATTATGCTTTCACTAGTTTGTTTTGCAGCAGTAGGCCTATGCAGCAGTTAGCCAAGTTTTAAAATAAGTTGCCACAGTCTTAAATACTGTGTTTTATCGGATAATTAGTATTTTTATTTCTGACTGTTACGTATTTGATGACTTCCCTGTCTTCATTAAGCAAAACTGGGAACTAATCAAACACGTTGGTTTCAACTGATTGCTGAGAATTAAACTATGCAGGACCAGCAGTATTTAGATGCCTTTCTTACTAAACATTGAAAAGGCAGTAAATAGAACTTGTGACCAATAAGCCTTCAGTCATCTCTGAAGGCCATCAGGTATCTAATGAGGCAAAAATACCCAAAGAGGTAAAACTAAAATTGTGAAACTTTATATTTTTTACTGCTTTTAAAGACTAAGGTTGGGGGTAACTTGCAAAACAATATCTGAGGTTAAATATTTCAATTATGTTACTGGTTTCTATATAAATATAGCGATGGAAAAATATAGCAACTGAAAGATGGTGTTGATTCAGCTTCTAAGAGCAAAAACACCAGACCATACCATTACTATCTATTCCCTTGATGGTCATATAGTCTTTATATCAATTTCCACTTCATCCTCTTGAATCAATAACTATATAAGCCTCAATTTCAGCCAAAGCTAAACAACAGCTTAATAATAGGATCAATGATTTCGGCTGCAATCAGACTTACGAAAGTAATACGATAAATTTTACATACTTTTATCTGTAACAAACACCATTTTTATTTTCAAAATTGTATTAGCAAGATATATCTAGATCAAGAAATCATAATGCTTAGTGTACATAATGCATTTATTAAATAAATATTCAGCTTTATGATAAATATCCTTAATGCTATATATGATAGCCAATTTTGTAAATACTATATTGAACTACTTCACACAAAAATAACAGTTGTCTTTCTCAGACAAATAGCTTGCTTTTTATATTGATGAGAAAAAATAAGCACCTAGTAAAATGATCCAAATATATTAGTTATCTGTCACTATACAGTTTACTTACTATACCATATAGTAAATATAAAGTGTAGCATGTGTTCTATAATATATTTTCTCTCATATAGTATATTGCCTCTTTCTCTGAGGCCAGTATTACAGCAACAGACATAGCATACTTGTGTTTCAGATTATAGAATTTAAATTTTTTCAAGGTCCTGTTTAATATGTTCAAATTGTATGGCAATCTGAAAATGTGGAGGAATACTCTTATTTTAATTTTTTAAACTATCACATTTATTAAGGAAATGCATTTTACCACATTTTAACCTAGATAAACACTACTAGCCTAGAATGATTGAGAGTGAGAGCACCTCTGCAAAACCTGGAGTGTCTCCAGGTTATTCCAGGTACAGATTAATCATTCTTTAAAGAAAGGTGGCAGATGAGTACCTTTGGGGATCCCAAATGGCACATGAAGTGTACGGGAATGACAGCAGCGTTCTTTAGGGCCCCATGCGGGCAGTGTGCCAGCCTGCCAGGACTGAAGTCAGGCACACTGTCACTTACTACTGCTGAGACAGGGTCAAGTAATGCTCTTCCACAGTCATCATATCATTCTATCTCTTTCTTTTCCTTCCCATCCCTTCTTCAGGTTCATCAAGGAGAATCACCTCACTAATGGAATGTGACAAATCTATTCCAAATCCATGCTATTTAATCAGTATTACCTATTTATAAAGAAAGAGAACATTTATTCTAGCTTTGAACTGATAATCCACAATATCTGATAAGTGCTATGGTGCTAACTGCCATCCGTATTCAGAGCTGGACAATGATCTCTTCTCCATTGGGTCCTACACTTATTAACAGAGTACAATTATGAAGGATTCAGAAACATTGACAAGAATTAATGCATATAAACAGAGGCCTTTATTGTACTGCTTGATGGCAAGTGACGAGAGAGTAAGCTCTTCTTCTCATATTTTCTCATGTTTGAGAAGGAATTTCTTCCTTCTCAGCTATAAACTCAGTTATCTGAAAGATATGTAAAATGTGGGTATATCTGATGTACCCACATGCCCTCTTCTCTACAACAAAATCTTCCAACACGGTGAGTAAACTATATCACAATAAAATAACCGAAACGCTAACGTCCCAGGAAAGGCATCCTTTAATGTTCATTTGTTTTTTTTTCATTAGTATTTTGGAAAATTTCTGCTCTATTAGAACTGCAGAGACATTTGTAAGATTTAAGTGATAGTTCCGTTGTTTCCAGTTAAATTGAAAATCATAATAAATGTGCTTTGAGCTGCACAGCAACTTATCAACTTTTCCAATTAATCCTCTTAATAAAACAGATTCTCAGGGATTAAAGAGAATAGTGAGTTAGTGCACGATTTTTCCATTATCCTGGTTCAATACGTAAAATAACAGATGTAATAACATACATTCCAGCATCCCTGAGGATGGGGTTTTATCTATCCCACCAAAAATCAAACAGCCTCTCTTTGCTAGGGAGAGGCCCAGGACTGCAGCAGTCCAGGAATGTTATAAATAGTACTGAAATAGAAAAGATGGGTGAG
The DNA here is from genome assembly GCF_059628265.1 of Tinamus guttatus. Classification (NCBI taxonomy): domain Eukaryota; kingdom Metazoa; phylum Chordata; class Aves; order Tinamiformes; family Tinamidae; genus Tinamus; species Tinamus guttatus. The sequence goes on from NW_028288852.1 coordinate 202,985, forward strand.
GCTTGTTCCTATGTATTGGTTTAGGCAGCTATTGCAAGACTGAGTACACACTGCCCTGTTTTGAAATGAGTGAGAGAAATGGTGCATAAATGGGGACAGGAGATTTCTTAGGAAAGTCACAGGCTGTCCTTTGAACGGCTCAGGAATGTTTATTTCCAGAGCAGTGGCTGGGTTTAAGGTTTAGGAGTAGTCATGGAAGGCTTTTAGTGTGACAAGTCTGATCAATGACGACTGACTACTTGAGGATGACGGTTTAGGTGAGTTCACTTCCAAGCACAGGTTTTAAATGCCTTTGAAGAGATTTTCCTTGAAAACCTGCTCCTGCTTCTTCATATCAATACCAAGGAGGAGTGAGTGAGTGTGGAGGTGGTTCCCAATCAATTACCATTGATTGGGAACAGGGAAAACATAACTATATGCTATTGGGTATGGAGAAATACTGGTATCTCACTGCAAGTATAGAAGGTATGCATACAAATCCTGTTTCACACAGCTACACACCTAAATACACTGAGTAGGCAAAACTTCTCATCCATCTTCTGCAGACTGAGATCACAGCATTTCCAGATATGGGATTTCATCAGCAATATTTTACGCCCTGCCACATGTTTTGGAATGACGTGATAGCTACAAGTATTTAGTTAGCCTGTAAGATATTTGGAATAAGGACTATGCAGAGTGAATGTCTCAATTGCTGTTTGCACTAGAGCTCCTGGAAGCTTTTCTATTACAAAGAAAAAAAAAAAAAGAATCATACCCTCAGATTAGGCCATGCGGTATTAATTAAATAGAAATGTCAGCATGGAGTAAATGATTATCCTTTTCAGTATGCTGGGACATACACAATATGTTCTAAAATGTTGTTTTTATGTAGCAAATATCAAAATATTCTCCATATATTGAGATAAAAACAGTTTATAGCAATGTGTGCTCACTTTTTATAAATGAATCTGTTTTCTATATAACACTTCAGGCAAGAGAATATATATAATCTTTTTGTCAGATTCCTTGTTTTGATTTTTTTAGATATTTCAGTGTCAAATCTTTACAGATGATTTTTATCAGTTCAAAATATGGTTACTGTGCTAGTTCTAGGACGATTATTTCACAATTTCATTGTGCATATATCATTGCATAAATTTTCAATTAAGTGATTTTCCATGCCAATATTCGATTTCAGAAAGTAAATTTTTGTTGGCATTAAGATTGGTCATATGTTATCTTAATGGAAAGCTGACCTTTATTTTCTAATAAACCATCATGGGATGCAAAGCTAGCATCCCATATTTCATTTGCTCTTTTAATTAGCAGTTTTTGGTACAAAACAATAGCCAGTAGTGAGTTTATGTCACAAATGCATTCATTACTTTATGGTCAGGAAGTTTTTAAAAGTTTGATATTAGGATTTGATCTGCTATCATTAAAATGAACATTTATTTTATTTTACTGTCTCGTAAGGCAAGTGCTACCAAAGTAAATAACTGCTTGTTGTTGAATTAACTAAATATTGCAGCATCAGAGTCCAGAAAATGTAGTCAGAATCAGCACAGATGCTATACATTGGCTCAACATTAAAATGCAGTGACAAAGATGCAGCGTAACAGATGCTACTTTACGTTCTGGAGCTGAAATACAGTCACCCTTTCCCAAATCTGCATGTGTATACAGATTTCTGGGTAGCAGAAAGATCGGGTGACTGACCTGATCCATGAAGACCTTTACTCCGATGACAGGGTATATGGTCAGTCTTCCGACATTCAGTTTTCTATTTATTATTTCTTCTTTTGTCCTATTCTGTATATCTCAGGGCTAATGAAAATATGTCAACATGTAATCTGTGCGGGTAACAAAAGAAATATTCTGTTCTCTTACAAAATGTTTTGTGCTCCTTTGGGACAATGTTTGGAGACAATTTTAATGGAAAAAAATGATATATATCAGTCCAAAGGATTGCTTTCGCTTCTGTCATTTTAAAAATATTTTAAATTCATACTGTTACATAATAAAAAAATCTTCAGTTCCTTCTTCTTACAGCACCAGTCTACATTTGCCTTAGATTTAGTTAGTGATCATGAAGAATCTCCTGAAAATCATGGCATGTCTACACGGTCTTATTTAATCAATTTATAACATTCCTGCCCTTATCTCAGCAGTTAGTCAGCTCATCTGACTAGGGTAAAATCAATCTGGAAATAGCTGTGCCATCTTCACTTCACCAAGTCTGGCTTCTATTCCCTGCACATCAGCTTTCGAGGGAATCTGGCAGTCTAAGGAGGGTTTCTTCCTCCCCCAGTACTAACAGAAAAACAAACTAAAAATATCTCACCTGCACTGGTGGATAAAAAAGATGCACCTGATGCACAGTTCTGATTCCTCTAAAGTGACAGGTGAACATCAAACAGTTCAAAGATTAGAAGCAGATAAACTTTCAAACATTTCAAACGTGTTGGAAAAAACCTAATATCCCATAGATGCAAGATGATACAATTAAAATGTAAGAAAATGGGCTCCACTTTCTTATTGTGGACCAGATAGGTCTAGAACAAATACGTATATAACAGGTATTTCAAGATAGAAGTTCCTAATCTGTTTGTAAAATCTCAACAGGGGTGAGGTAGATATGCAGGTGATTTGGGAGACAAGCATGGGTTCATGAGTGACTTACTCAAAAGCATATGTCTTAATAACTTACATGCTGGTAACACAAGTTGGTCCAGGTCTTTTTGTGGACACTGAAAATTCACAGGTCTCTGTGTCGTCCTAATTACACCCATGGAAAGGTTTCACCCTACAGATCAAGGCTATCATTTCTTGAGGTTGGAAAAAAATATTCCTGTAGTGATAATTTTCCACATATGGCATTAGTGAATTTTTTTTTCTTTTGCAAAGAAGAAATAGGAAGTAAATATGTTTATAACCAATATAACCAGAATAAGAAACACGATGCTGTAAATTGTCACCATGGTTCCAATAAACAGGCTATATAACAACTAAAAATACTAAAGAGCGGTGTTGTAATATTTCAGTTTCTGATGCCGAATCAGTTGCTACCCTCTTGTAAAGGGAAGGACCAGATACAATATTGTTATTCATTACATGTACTCTTGAAAGCACACAAGCTAGGTGCTTTACAAACTGTAGAATGTGTCCAACATCTCCAGCAGGCCTTCTTTATGCAAATAACATGAAGTAATTGATTAACTGTTTTCAGGTCTTTGAAAAATGCAAATGTGTAATAATTTAAGCAGGCTTGTTTGGGGAGTGAATTAAATACTCTTGAGCAGGCTAGCTTCATTCTATGAGATATCCCAATTATTACTTTCAGTAGCTACAATCAGCTAGCAAAGGTCTGAAAAAGCTGTTTATTCTTTCTAAGGAAGAGGTTATGGAGTTTGAAAGCATTTGAGCTAGACTGGCTTTCAAGGGGAAGACTGGGATGTCTTCCTCTGAAAGAAATACAGATAGGTTGAGCAGAGGCTTGAAAGATACAGTGTCACGGTCGTCCCTGCATGACGAAATCTACCTTTTTTGTTGCTTTCTACAGTCATTAATTTATCTAAAGAATTGATTCAGCTCAGGATGATTCTTCAGGTCTTAAACATTTTTTTTGAATACAGTATCACCAAAGACAAAGGAAGCTTGGGTTCAATTACTTGATGAAGAATTGAGATTTATTGCTGTCATGCACAGGTCTCTGCTGACTAGATGGGTTTGAAATGTATCTTGTCATAGCAAAATATAAACCGAAATTTAAATGTAAATGCTTTAAATTTCTTTGAATTCTTGTAAATATTTATGTTTCTGATTCTGAATGAGAGGACTTAATAATGTCTGTCCAGAAACTGTGCCTCCCTATCTTCTGAAATGCTTTCTGTATAGTCACTTTCTAAATTGTTACTACATTTTGATTGAGGGAAGCTGACAGTGTTTTAGATGATGCATGAATAATGGAGAAATCATCATTTGGGGATTTTCTCATGATTTAAAAGGGATATGATGGAATAATCTGTTCAATTACAAACACATGTTTCATGCTGATTCACATTTTCCTATGAGGAAGAGCGGAATTACGGTTTTTCTCTTTACTACCTCTCTGAAAAAACAGAATGATGTACTCCCTGTGAACTCTTCCATATTAGACATCAATAACATTGGGTCACTGAGAGAGACAAGCTTCTGACAAGGATTTACTTTCCATTAGAAAGATCCCCCTGAGCTCTTGTAGAGAGTTTTGATCCAAGAAGTGTATTTTATATAATATCTTGCTTTGTGGGAATCAGCTGATGACCTCTTTGACCTCAAAACGGTTCATAGGGCTGAGGCAGCTTCCATCAGGCTCACTTTTCCCTGCAATTTTCAGGAGTGTTTCTATAAATCAATCATCATCATTAGCTCATGAGCTCTTTGAAGCACAGAAGAGTACTCTTTTTGTTGTTGTACTTGACTATTATTGTAGCCTCAGATATTTTTTTGCCTAAAGTTCTCTCTGACAATACTACCAAGAGTACTGTAAGTCCTACTCATTAAGAAAACCAGGAGGTGGATCTGCTACCACCACTACCTGGTATACATGCCCGAAGCTTTAATGTAGTTTCCAAAAATCCAGAAACTACATTTGACAGGCATGCATTCAGGCCAATACAAACCAAAGGTGATAATTTGTCCTTGGATATCCATTTGTCTGTTGCTTTGAAGAAGCTGGTACGTATGTACCCGAGGTCCAAATATGGCCTGAACCTTGACTTCCCTAGAGGACATAGGCTGAAAGGCTGAAAAAAAAAATCTGCTGCACAAGGCGGGAAGCAGCGAACCAATCAGAGGCTTTATACCTTTTCCTCTGCTTGTCCCCAGGAGTGCTCTGATGTCCTTTCTATTCCAACAAGGAATGTAGTCTTTTATGTTACATGCTCACAAAACAAGCTACCCGACACAAGATTTTATCGCCATGAAAATAAAACACAAAGAAAAGTGAGGAGTCATGAAGTACCTGCTAAGCTCTACCACCTGCAGTACTTGTTGAATGCAAGCCTCCTTGTTTGGACATTACTGATTCAGACTGCACTACAGAATGGTGGTCTTCAGACCAGTCTACAAAATGGCTTCACAGATTGTTGGTACCGTATGACCCAGGATAAAATTAAATTGTAATTTTGTGGGCCCAAACTATCACCCTGACTGCTGACTTTTATTCATCTCTGCAAATTCCCTTGATTTCTAATGAATACAATTCATCTATCCTCATTGAGCCAACCAGATATTACATGAATTGGGGAGGTCCAATTATATTTGCTATTTAATTTCCAACACCTGATATAGTCTTTCTGGGGAACATAATACTATCCTATTAAAGCTTATCATGTAATTTTAATACCTCTTTTTTTGACTAGCAAAGGAGCAAGAAGATAAGACTATTGTAGTGTTTAAATCAGTGTTTTACTGACCATGAAAGACATTATCTGTGAAACAATCAGTAATTAGCTCACATATCTCATTCCATGCAAGAGAAGCCAGCTGTACATGATAAATGTGAACTGTAAAACTGTTTAACATTAAGCTTTGAATTGGATCTGCTGAGACACATATAGTGCTTTTGGTCAAATTTCTTCTGGCTTATAACTCAGAACTTTTATACTACATCCTCAACATTGCCCAACACCACTGTAGAATTATGCAAATGTGTTTGCCAATTACAAAGTCATTTGCTAACTTTTAATTTTATTGCCATTGCTCTTAAACTGCACTAGAAGTGATATGAGTAGCATGCTACCTCATTTTAATTTGCATTTGAGAAGCAGAGAAGCAAAGCTTCCTACTTGATTCAAAACAGGAGGGAGGGAGACATTCATCATTATTACAAACCCTTCTTAGAGAGGTGTCTCCTATCTTCTTATTGTTTCTTCTACCAGTATTCCTACCTCCACCCAGAAGGGGAGCTGGATACAGCATGGCTGAGATTTGTGCAAGAAAAGTAAGAGTGCAAATAGTGCAAAGAAAAGTGCAAATGCTGTCTCCCAGTTTCCTGTGAGGCCATGACTGTGTTACAGTGAGAGAAAGTAAGTCAGGTCCCTGAGTACTGGTGTTACTGTTGCCTTTCTTTATATTTACAAAGATAGAAACTTATAAGGGAACCTTAAAATTCATGAAATACTCTGTGTAGAAAAACAGAAGGACAGATGCCCAAAAGGCAAAGTAATAGTCTGATAAAACAGAATGAAACCAAAGCACAGTTTCAGAAATCTGCAATGTATTCTGGTGCAGGTTACATCACATCATAGATTGCCTATGGCAATTCTAAAAAATTTATTTAGATTTGGAGAAGGTGACAACAGCTCTTCTACATGTTATGTAAGCACTCCTTGCCTTTCAACTTGCTCCTTAAGATATTCCTGGATTCAGCTGCATGCCCTGTCGTACTAGCTGCCATTTATTTTATATCTCAGCCTACAGATTCTGTTCCACTTTTACATTAGTGCTAATAAATGTGCCTTTTTGATAGGAATCACACGGTCATGAACAAGATTCGAACAGGGGGAAAAGATGAAATATATATAGGAAACTTCATATAATTTCTGATTTCTATTTTCACACTCTTGCCTAAAGGGGAAAAATTTCCATTTGAGGTTCATAATAAAGAGCGAAAACATTGCAGATAAAATGTGTACTTTTCAGAGTGCATGTCTCTAGCTCAGTGAGTTATTCTGATAAGGTAGTGCATGACTTTCTGATGCCGACTTTAGAAATAATGGCTGCAATATTTTCTAGATGTTTTATTGTTGTTTGTAATGATCAAACGACTTGAGAAATAATCATGATAAGGTGCTCAAACAAGTCTTGTGCTACAGACTCACTTTTCTTTCACTTCCTAGAATGTCCATTGCTAGTTATTTTTAGAAATTATACATATATATCACAATAGAAAATAGTCTTCCTCCTCTGAAGTTTGGGATGTCTCACGGTGCTGAAAATATGCTTATCTGAAATTTTATTATGCCTTAAGTTTTAGAAGTTTCTTCTGTTTGGAAGACCACATAGAGTTGCCACCAACAGGAAGGTCACAGGCTTGTGCCTGTAAATGAGCATCCCTACCAAAGGAAGAAGGTAAGGAAAAAAAATAGATATTTGAGTGCCAGAGTCAGAGCAGAACATATGACAAAGAGCAGGGAGTATTGGCACGAGCCAGAGCAGTAAAGAACAAAGGAAGGGTTATGCTAGCCATAAGCAGATGGTCTACACTTGCCTCTTTGATCAGATTCATAAATCTGGGTCCAAAACGCCACGGCTTGTGTCTGTGGCACTGCAGGGAGCTGACAGTCATTTGGGAGGCACGCTGCGAGGCCACTGCTACCATGTAAACAGCATCGTACATCAGAGCTGCTTCAGTCTGCACGAAAAAAAAAAACGAAAAAGAAAGAAAGAAAACCTTTTTTAATGCACATTTTCATTCCCTGTCCTTGCTGTCCTCTACTGAGAACCAACCGCAGGCGTTCTGTGGTGCTTACAGGATTGCTTTCCTGCACAGCGGCTAGGCAGGTACTATTTGCCAGGGAAATCCACCTCACCAAGCACCCATTCATCATCTCTGAGTGTCTGCTGCCCCTGAGGATTGTGGCTTTTGGCACAAATAGGGAACGTGGCTCTACCAGGCTTTGGTTTGGGCAGCTCCCTGACCAACCCACATACTATTGCAGTGGGAAGTGACTTGTCTTCTTGAGGTTGTCTATTTTGCGATGGACTGGTAGATCTAACTTCAAGTAGCCTGTGGTAGGAAAGATCAATATACCTCTGAGATACCTAAATATTACTAAAATTCAGCTGGATGCTGGATGATGTTTTTTGGAATGGATTTGTTTAAAACCAGGCATATTAGGATTCACATTGAGAGACAACACACTCTTTATCGCTGTGAAGTTTTGGAAAATGTCACCTTTACCTCTGTTATGCTTCAGTGCTCTCATGCATAACACGGGAATGGACATGCTTCACTTAATGCACAGGGATCTTGTAGAAGGAAGTGCTTACATTTCTTGTAAAGCTACTGAATAATTAAGCCATATACTGCATCCTTAAAATAAAACAGGTACTAATGCAGCAGAGGAGAAACTGGATTCATTCATATGAACTGCAAAACAAATCCATTTTTTATTCCTTTCCCATGCGGTCCTTTTGGGGAATTAATAGATTTGATTCTTTGTTTCATTTACCTAAGTAAAATACAACAGCATCAGTCTTACCAGCATCGGAGGTTTTTGCTGATAATCAAATGTGATCTGAATTTACCAGCTAATCTTAATATACAGTATATGAGGAACCACTCTTGACACACTGGTCAGGACATGCATCATATAATGTTCCAACAATCGGAACAAATTGAAAACACTATAAATAGCGAGACAAGCAGAAGAAGACAATAACAGCTGTTCTGAGTGTCAAGCATCTTAAAACAGATTCTTGTTCCAAACTGCTGCAGCAACTGAGCCAAAATCCCTCAAAGTCAATGGAAAGATACCCATTAATGACTATACACTTCAGATCAGTTTATGAGTTAGACTGGGGATATGTCCATTCAGGACTGAATTTTACTTGTTGCCCTGGTGTCCCAGCCTGCTGTTGTCCCAGGGCTAGAGATTCGGGAGATGCCCGGTTCAAATGCAGATCAGTGCAGATCTCATTTTGCATTCCTGTTTAGGATCACTAATAGTGTTAGTAGACAATATGGTGCATCCAGTATTTTTTTATATGTCAGCAGCATTGCCACACTTAGGCTGGTGTAACTTGGTGTTCCCCATCCTGCTGTGCAGCAATTGGGCAGCTGTGCTACCTCCCTTAACATTTCATTTCTCCTCTCCCTGTGGGTTCTCTTTTAGGGCATGAGGTTATGTGGACGATCAAAGGTCATCTCATTTTCTGATGTGAACTACCAGTAGGATTATGGCTGTGCTTATGCACAAGAAGAAAATCACCATGAGTTAGTTTGGACTTTTTTTTTTCCGATTTCGGTATTCTATTTAAATTGTTGCAGAGAAATCTGAAGGTCTCATTAGAAGCTATACCTCTGTGTGTGATTTGAGCATAAAGTGGGATGTAAACTCAAAATTCTGATTGTGCAAAACAGATTGTGCCCTGCACAGGTTGAGACCAGGGCAAATTATACAATATAAACCAGGAAGGAGAGATCCTGCATTAAAAATAGTTTGGGTTATCCTGATTTCCTCATAATATGCAGCTTGTCATAGCTTTATTGTCTACCGAAATAGAGCAGTATTGGAGATCTCCATCAAATGGAATAAGCAGAACTTGCTATGAATATTTAAATGATCAGAACTGACTGGGAACATGTCTTCCTTGAAGCTCATGCTGTTTCAGAGCATCAAGGATGCAAAGAGATTCTGGACATGCAAAGGAGGTGATAAGAGTCTACTAGGAATTTTGTTTTTCTTAAAAACCACAGTCTTGCAGTCAGGTGAATGAAGGTAAATAGCTATGTATAAAGAGCTACCCTTGAGTGTCTTGGTTTCTTACATCAGAAGTTCCCCAAGAGTGCTTCCCCTGCTGCTTTGTGCATCACCGAGCACACTGGGACTGCTCAAATGAGCTACTTTTCTAAAATGCTGCACATAACAGACATAATGCATTTCTCTTCAGGATGTTAGGATGTTTCAAAATTTCCCCTGCAATCATCTGCAAAAAGATATATTTCATATCACCCCTAACACTATTCAGTACATAAGACACATTATCTTATATTGAAAAAAATGACAACTCTGCAGCCTTCCAATACTGAATGGAGTCACCCAGCCCATGTAATTGCTTCCATTCTTTCCTTTGTTTCTTGGGGGAGTGGTGGGGAGGAAATCCTAATTTCCTGGCTTGAAGATACCTTTCATTTCTCTAAATTATATCTTAAAAGGCAGATTTGCTGTCCATGATGGAAATGAAGAGCAGAGGCACTTTCCAATTTAAAACTGTTATTACTTGTCCACATGTGCAATATCTTTCCCTGCAGGTTATAAATCCTGTACCTCCTCTGGTAGTTTTTATGTTCTTTGCTCTATCGAGAGCATTATTAGAGAAATGAGGCAACGGTATATACATTTGACAAAAAAACTGTAGAGTGTTAGCTGGCTGGCTGCCCAAAAGAGAAGTTTGTTACTCATCTCTTCAGCTCCAGGTATTTCGTCCTACAGGTTAAGTACAGCATTGGTTAACACAGCAAAAAAGCGGATACAAAGAAGCCTTTTTTGGTGGATGCAGCTTCAGCATTTGCACAACAAATTAAAAAACACTAATGGGATCATTTTACCCATGGTGGCAAAGCACACTGTGTGCACCAGTTGTTACTGCTTCGCTCCAGTTATTCACTTACTGTCATCATGCCATCAAGGAGGCCGGTCTCTGGCTTTGGCGGTGCCTGCAAACGCTCCATAGACCATTTCTCAATGACTGAGGAAACTTGTGGGTTTTCAACGTTGAGCAGGCGGAACCCTGTCATATTCACTCCACTGTATCTGTAGGGTTCCAGGTCTAATGCAAATAGATCCTAAATCATCATTAAGAAAGCAAACAAAAGCAGATGTAGCATTTTAAAGCAAAACTTTGGGAAGTTACAATTAGGCAAAAAAAAAATGCATTTGTTTTTCAGATTGGCTTAAGTGTGTTTCTCTTTCCTTTGTGAACCCTCTGCTTTTACCCACAAAGACTAGTGATAACTATTTTGATTATAAATTGGAATAAGCCAAAGCTGTGGGAAATTTCTGACAAACCAGATATCTGCTTTGTTGAAATATAAAAATCAGTTCCCCATAACAACACTATTTTGCGATCAGGTTTTACAATAAGATCTGATTTTAATTTATATCGGTCCTCTAATAATGTTATGGCTCTGACAACCCAGTGTGAAGGATTAGTTGTGCAATGTTAAGCTTACTTCTCATCTCTAGGAAGGGAAATTCCAAGAGACATTGAGAGTGGTGCATTTTTAAAATTTAAACTCCTGAGTTTTCTCCTGCCTTGACTGCTTTAGGTAACTTGTTGCCAGGATGTCTAATGGACATGTCAGGCCAGAGTAACTCCAGATGCTTTAGTTGCTTGATGTTTACAGGCAGAAAAATATTGGATGTTCTCAATGATATAATTGCGCGACACATTCCACAGTTGCATTTGTCAAGCAGTAGAAATATGATAACGGCTTTTCAAAGCCTGAAGGCTTCTTTTCAAATGAATTTTCTGCCAATCCCAGCCAGACAGTAAAATGACAAATGTGTGGGTCATGGTGCAATACCACGATTACCATCAAAATGTCAACATTTACAATACCACATTGTCTAGATACCACCAACACTGGTTATTTCAGTATACCCTCCACACTAACTCATGCATATGATTCTTGATTTGCTGCTATGGCATGAAAATGTAACACCCACAGTTTTGGGTTTTTTTTTTTTTTTTTTAGATTTTTTCATGTTAAAATGGGCTTTTTATTCATTTCTGCCTTTCTGGTACAGAATGTAAATGAATCTCAAAAATAGATTGAGCTACAGTAAATATATATTACATATATTTAAATAAATAAATTATGTGTGTGAAATAGTTATTCCTACATTTGTGCCATAAAGGGAAATTTAGGACCTGTGATTTACTATAAGCCTTAAAATTTCCCAAGTGATGCTACACATATGTGGGTTTGGTTTTATGAGTAAATAAAACACTTTAGCTAGGAACATTATTTGTCAGACACCTGCTGTTACAAAGCACACCTCTTAGATACAGCACGCTCTGACTTATTGCCAAAGCAGCCCGACTGTGTTCTTTTTGTCTTGTGCTCAACAAAACCAGCCTAGAGGGACCAGGCCAGTGCAACGGAGCATGGCAGTCTTCAACTTGCTAAAAATTAGATGGTGTTTTTGGAGTTAGATAGGGACTCTCAAGTGCCAGCTTGCATGCTTCGCTGGGCAGGGGCTTCACCACAACATCTGCAGAACTTCATGGAGACCCTGAACTCAAAATGGTTCCTTAATTATTTTGTTTTATTCTAACTCAGCTACACTGAGAGCTTCTCCCTAAGTGCCACAGTGCAAGTGATTTTCATAGTATTAAACAGTTAGCCATCCTCACAGAATTCCTGACATACTAAAGCTTACTCATTCTTTCGAGTTTTCCTCAATAATGGCAACCCTAATTTCAGAGGGAAGGTGAAAGTCTTTAGTTGTCTTTTCTGCAACAAAGAAAATTCACCCCCAAACTTCAGCATTTCTTACCAGTGTGGTAAAAAAGTAGTGGTAGTATTCTGTCATCATTCCCATGGAGAGAATCTGTTGGAAGAAGTTGAAATGTGAATGTACTTTACACTGGATGCTTTCAGTTTACTGCATAGTCTTTTGAAAAGCATGAACTAATTTGGAGCAATGTTGCAAGTTATAAAAACTTTAGTGCAATAAAATCTACATTTTTTCTTCAGGAGTGAAAATTATCATCTTTTAGTTAAATTATGTTTTTATCACCTCTGCTCAGGAGAGAGATTAGAAGTTGCGAAACTTCCAGGACAAGAAAAATTGACTAGAGACAACTAGGAGCTGATTTTTTAAAAGTAAAATTGTTTAGTTTGCATCTGAGAATTGTTAGAAAAGGAATTTACTGTCAGACAATGGAATTTAAGTGAGAAGTACTTAGACATTTTTTAAATTTTTATTCTGCACTATCATGTGAGAACAAGTCACTTGGTGAGTGCTCACTGAAGTAAACACAAAAAAAAACAAGGAGAAGAAAGCTTCTTTAAATGCTCCTACTTTCACTAGGAATTAAGTTCTGTGGGAGGTTGTCAAAACAAGCAGTAAGAAAGGATTTCTGAAATCTTCTTGAATATTCTCCCACAGAGTCACACCTTTTGAAGCTATGCAAGTTCAGATGGTGTTTCCAGGGTAAGGAGGATGTTTAAGCAGATATTGACTTAAGCTGGGAGCCTTATGGGACCTGCTAGACAGGCAGGCAAATCAGGGCAAATCCTTCAGGGCAAATCTGAAAATTGGTGGAATGTCACCTGGAGATGCCCATGGAAAACTCCTGACTGTGTGTAAGGGGATGTTCTTTAGTCTTAAATCAGTATCACCAATGTTTGCCATCATGTCCACACGTACAACTGTTGTGATTCAAACATTTTCCTTTCCCTGGGACAGTGGGATCAGGACAAGGATCTGTGAACTAGGTAACTAGTGACAAATTTATTGCCAACAAATTTATTGCTACACAAAGATGAAATGTTATTGAGCTTGATCACAGTAAAGTATGCCTGAACAACTATTTGAGAGGTACATAGAAATAATAACATTTAGCTTTCCAGAATTCTTCTGTGTGGCAAAAGCCTTGGTAAATCAATTGCTTGATAGTGGAGGGCAATTTCTCACATAGAAAAAGAAGGACCCTAAGCTTCCTTAGCTGTAGTAGATAATAAAAACAACTCAGTGTTAATCACAAACAACCATCCATTTCCAACTGCAAAAAATCAAGCCAGAAGGCAAGTATTTTATTGAAGCACTTCATTGAATTTACATGTCAAAATTGCCTTTTTTATTCCTTACTTTATTAGTCCTCTTCTATTGCATTTCTTAGAGTTATTTTATTACCTGTAAAAATGAGAAACCTGGCAATTCTAGGGACTGATGTTCCTTATTTATGCACAGAAAATGATATATAGTACCTTGAATGCAAACTTGAATTCAAACTATTTCCCAGATGACTGGGTTGGACTCAGTTTTGCTCCCTGAAATTGCTGGGTTTCTGTGCCTAAGGTCCCTGCTACATGAAGGAGATGCCAGTAAACCTATTACTTCATATGGGACCCAGGTCAGCCACTAGGTGATAAGGTTAGAAACGTCTTCTGAATCCAAGTAAAAGTCTGAATTAATTTGGTCCTCTACAGGAAGTTCACAGTTGATTCATTGTTTTAGATTAATATGAAAGAAAGAGCATATTAATAAATGTGAAAAGGAAGGCTACAAATATCCATTGGTGAATTATTGATTCATTACAGTTTTAGCTCTAGCTTGAGTTAGAAAACCTAATATCAAGTTTATGATTCCATTGCACTCATATCCAGAACATATCAGGAGGTATCAAATGCAGTCTGCCTGCCTGCAAATTTTATGGCAATGAAGAATCAATACAATGTTAAGCTACACAGTGCTTTGAGATACAGCTTCCCCTCTACAGCATGACAGTGGCAAGCATCTGTTAGCTATCACCCTTATGTATATCACAGCACTGTTTCTAGAGCAGGGCGACAAAAAATAGCCTGTGCAGTCTTTTCTTCCTCTTAACTTTGCAGAATAAAAACAAGGAAGAAAAAAAGAGAATTTCAGTAAAGGGCAAAGGTGAGCCATCTGAGCTGCCAACCACCTCTGCTAATGTACTAATGCTTGGATTCCTGCTCTTGCTGTGGTGTTTTTTTTTTTTTCTTTCTTTTTCTATTTTTTTTCTTTTTGAGTGTGTGTTAAATGGAGGGCCATATACACAACAGATTTAGATCCTAACCAGTGCAAACACCTTGTATCCAGCAACCAAATCACTATTTTTGGAATGTGGGAGAAATGCTTCACAATCTTTCCAGGTGGAGGAAGGAACCAGACTTGTTCATGGCTTGCTTCTGAACAAGAGGGAGATGGCAAGCCTTTTGTAAATCTAGTCTAGTCCTGACAACTAGGATTTATCCTAGATACTATAACTGTTCAAATTTAGTCTGAGTGAATGAATAGTTTTAAGATAATCAGAACCTTTTATTATTATTACTATTTTGGGTCCTTTTTTTGGCAAATATACCATAAGCAGAAAAATGCACGCACACTTTAATTATGACACTCATTGATACTTTGCTGCTGTGGTCATTGGAAATCCACCTGCATTGCAATAAGAGCTGCCACTGTATTGTTTGTGAAGACACATTACTTTTAATGATTATGAAGTATATAACGTGGGCATTTGGAAAGCATTGCATAGCTTGGGCTGCTGCAGCTGCACTGCTCCATTAATCCAACCAGTTCAGTTATTATTTTCTTCAGAAATCCAAGGTTAGTAGCTTGAATTACAAGTTTTTTTATGAGAATATTGATTCCGAAATAATGCACTGCAAACAGGCAGGACGTGCCTGTGACTAGTAATGGTTTCAAAAGACATGCTACAGGGTTGTATCTGGAAACAAAACAGAACCATAAAACTAGAATTCACCAGGCCATTCTGTTTAAAAAATGAGGTTCAGCAAGCAGTGTTATCTGCCACAACCAAGACCCAAGAGTCACTATCACTATAGGTGGGAAGACTGTTATGGGTTTGGAATGGACTTTGCACACCAGGGCTACATGACCAACACCAACTCTTCCAAATAATGTTTTCAGCAGCCCAGAATCACTTAATCAATATCCTGCTTTTTGTATTTTCAGTATTAATGACAACTCAACCAAGATGCGAAACTACAGCTGGCTGTGAGGGAGCTCTTAAGCAGCAAGTGTACAGGAATGACGTCCTCCTCTGGCTCAGGAATAAGAGTTGATGCCCCAGACTGGCCTCATCTTCCACCATGCTCTACCCTCTCACTTCATGCTGGTTACAGGAAAAGCCACCCTCCCTTCTAACAATCATTAAGGATGATAATTAGTTAGCAGTTATATAGCATATAAACATTGCTATGGTTCTTGAATTAGATCTGTAGATTGACCTAAATAGGGTGCTTTTTATTCATGGCTCTAGAAGATGGTGTTATAGCAACTTTTATTTTTGTTTTATGGTCATGTGGTTCCTGAGCAAAATTTCTAATGAAGGGATGTATATGATGAGAGTATCGAACACCCAGTCTGAAGAATGGTATTAGAAAAACAAGGGTGTAGGACAAGTTAAAGCAAAATGAGTTGTTAAGCTGAAGACCACAAAGCATCAACTTCATGGAGCATAAATAGAGGAGTGAGTTACACCTGCATCATCTCAGCAGCAAGGACTCCTCTTCTGCTCTGTGTTTGTCAGACATCAGCTAGAGGAACTGGAATTTCTAGCAACTAGAAATAGACAACAGAGATAGACAACAATAAAAAGACTCACTTCAGCCTGCAATATCTCTGAAGCACAGAGCAAAGCAGCTGCACGGGTTCTTCCCACAGGGGAAGTACCCTCCCCACAACTGAAAATAAGCACAGAAGTCCGGAAGAGAGAAGGGAAAGCAACAGATTCATTTATCTGCCCATGAGAAACTAGAGGGAGATTTCACTTCGCATTCCTATTTAAATAACTTTGCATGTAACTACTTAAATAATTACACATATGATATAAATGTCCTATTTAAATAATAACAGCTTTTTCTTACTATGAATCTTAGATGAATGTAAACTAGTGGAGCCAGAATGAAATACTCTGCATGCTCCTTGCTGATCTCCTACCAATCCAAGTCTGTATAAAAATCTGTTCTTCAGCTAAACCCAGACACGAGATACTGTGGGCCAGTTATGGTTATCGTGGGAATAAGATGAAAAGACTTCCATATCTAATCATCCATTTCAGGCATGCTCAAGTCAGATGTTTAGGCCTTGCCTTTAGCACACCTATGTTTTAGTTGTGCATCATGAACATCAATGTGAATCCAAATGAGTTTCAGTGGACAAAATATAGGTGGCAAGTGGACAGGGGTTGGATAAACGATATTATCTTTTCTGTCTGTAAATCTATTTGGGGCCTAATTCCTGCCTTGCTTCTACCTTGCATTTGTTCACCTTGTAAAAATTATCTCCACATTGAGAGCTAGTGTCAGTTTTCCCTCGAGGCAGGCTGAAAGTAGAATCATGGTGAAACATATTAGCAGCAACTGCATCAAACCCTTTGCTTGTTTTCATTTTGCATTTTCCTCACTCATGCTATTGTTTAATTTCATCAGCATTAAAGTAAGGCATCTCATTATCTAATTAATTAGTATCACTAATGTTCCCTCAGATCAGCAGGATAAACTATGATGAATAAAACCCTCTCCACCTCTTTGCCCCTCTATTTTGCTATATAAACAAAGATATTTTGCTTCCAGTGTTTCCATGGGCTTTATTCAGACAGCCTTACCTGGCATAACTTAGCTCACTAGAAGCCTTCAGTGCAGCCTGCACCCCGCTCAGTCATGACAGTGGTCTAGCTGGAAGAGAGTTCCTCCAAAAGGGAAATGTGCCATGTCAAAAAGGAGGATATATTCTGCAAATGCTTAGCTGGTATTGGACTCCAGCCGGAAACCAGGGCCATAGCAGTCGGACAGGACAAACTTATCTCCCCAGAGCCACAGTTTGCTATAGTTGGCTCCTTCTGCTTCCTGAAGAGATCCCACAGAGCTAGGGCAGCAGCATCGCTCTTCAAAATCCAGTTTGGGCATAGGCTCATAGTACCAAAACTGAAAGCACACCTTCAGATTGAAAGTCTGCTTGCATTTACACCACCAAGTGAATCTTCAAAGGAAGTAAAGAACAGCTATATGTGCAAGAAGTAGCAGGCCACTGCATTGCTACCCTCCTCTAGCTTACATCTAGACAGCACAGGTAACCAGAGCAGAAGTCTCTGCATGGCCTAGCTATTATAGTATACAACCACAACCCCAAAAAATCTATATTCTGACTAATAGCATATGCTGCTTACCTTCCAACATCAGAATAAAGTTACTGAGGTGATGGCAGGCTTTGCTTCTATGGAGACCTATATTTAGATTTGGAAACGTACGTGCAAAGTTCTGGGTTAATACGTGCCTGTGGCTGGACTCTGACTATATAACGGGGCGTGGTGTGGGAATGCATTCCTTGCTCCAACCCATTTTTTTATAAGGGAAAGAAATCTGCATTCACATGGCAAATAAGAGTTCTGGCTTGCTCCAGAATATGCTTCATTGGGAGGATGGGGAAGCCAATGGCTCAGGCAGTTCACTGCACTCACCGGCAGGCTGGGTGCCCTCTAAGAGCTCAGTCAGTGAGTGCTGATCACCTCGTATCTCCTCCCAGGAGGCACACAAAACTGATTGCAGTTCACAATAACTAGCTCACCTCACCCTGGGAAGGTAAGACTGTCACAATGCAGGTTATAAAACAGAAAATCTATGCCATCTCATATTGCACTACTTTATACCTTCCCCACTGAAATGACGCAGGACATCAGGGCTCTTGTGAAAGCCACAGTAAGATTCACTCTTTTTTTCCAGTCTCTCCCCAATGCCTTCAAACATGGGCTATGATCCCGCTTTGCTACATTTCAGAAGGAACCAGGTGGCCAGAAGAGGATATCTTCCTCGTGGGATCTCTTTATAAATTCAAGAGGAGAGAAGAGAACCACTGAAACAAGTATTTCTCTGCTTCTCACCCTTGGGTATATAGGGGGCTGGGAGGATCTGCCACAGGAACAAGGAATGTCCCCAGAAGAAGCAAGAAAAGAGAAAATTCTGTCCTTTTTTGTTTGGCAATGGGAATCACTCCTCCCCTCCATCAGGCTATTTGAGGGAGCATACTCAAGAACTGAAGTTTTATCTCCAGACATTTATTATTACACTTAGAATGTATACTAGAGTGACAATTTTAGCACTCCTGCAAGCCCAGAATTAGTTATTTTGATGCTCTATCACACTGTGAAAGTGAGCATAGCAGTCTTTATAAAATGCATTACGAGTGTCCTAAATCTGATTAAAATACTGCATATTCCATATTTTAAAGTGTGGTGAGAGGTGTCTATAATTTAAGGATAGTAGCTACCTAATTTATGGAAGATTAGTTTGCCTGCCAGTAAAATCTATATCAGTAATTGGTGAGTTAGAAGAATAAATTGTAACTTAAGCTCTTCAAATAAGTCCTTCATACAAAAAGGCAGTATCAGACCAAATAAAGTGTGTGCAGGATATTGGAAGGATATATATTGGAAGGGTTGCACACAAAGCTGACTACAGTTCGCAATAACTAGCTTTAACTGAATTATGGAATTGACTGCCTTCAGTCTAGACAGAGCACTAAATCTCTAATGGCAAATATTTCAGGTGAGTGCTGTGACCACCACACTTTTCCCTAAGGAAGTGTTTTTGACTTCCTTTTGCAACGGATCCCATCCTACTGCTCTGAGGAAGATTTGGAGAGTTCTTGGTCAGCTCACCTCTACTGAGGATGTCTATTTTTAAGCTTAGAAAGGAAAGAGATGCTAGGCACCCTTTGCTGCAATCAAATAGGGAAGCTTGTAGAGAGCTTAAGCAGATATGGAGGAGGGACTTTGGAGGAGCTCACACAATATTGCACTAATGAGCCACAACTGTACTTAACTCCTGCTTTGGGCATTTACATCTCTAATAGTCATGCTCCTTGATAGAAAATCTGTTCAGTTTTGAGTTTTAAAATCCCAGGAACTAAATCTCTTGCCTGCAGGAAGGACTGGGATTTTCAGGCACGCCATAATTGTGACAGACTGGTTGCAACTTTTTGCATAAGCTTGGCCAATGCAGCACGTTGTACTTGGGAGATCTGCTGGTGTAACCTCTAGGTTCAGGTAGTTTCAGGCCATCCTGATGCCCATAGAACAGGTCACTTGGGTCAACATAAGCCAATGGTTTCAAGTGGTTACATACCTGCTTGAGACAGAGCTGATGAGCCCCACTACCATGAGCTCACCAATTCCCCTAGAATATTGGAGAGAAAGGTCAAAGCAACTATTGGAAAAGGCAGTAAGCAATAATCACAATTTTCTCCTTTTCTTTCCAGGTCTGGGTTATCAGAGAGCCAGGCCTTGTTACACTGGCTGGGGACTGCGAAAGGCTCTCTCTGCAGCATGTCAGAGAGAAGGAAAAGTGTATGAGTTAAGGGAATGGGCTATGCAGCTGCATGCAGGCTTTATATTTTGTTTAAATTAGCTTATTGATTTGCTTGTTCTTGTTGGGCATGAGGCAGAAGCGGGGTTTTGTATTTGGAGCTATAAATACACAAAAGATATTCTCACTTAAGAGAAGAAATCTGATTTTTGTGCTGTTTTGTAAACAAAAGCTCTAGGCAGTCCAGTGAAGAGGTCATCTCTCCTAGTCCCACATCTCAGCCAAAGCAGCTGCCAAGGTAGACCTGTACTCCCAAACTGAGCTCCATAAGCCGGTTCTTTGAGGACATTATTTCGGAGGTATTTACCCTTTAGCTCCTGCAAAGGGCTTTCCGGCCTTTCTTCCCCCTCGTTCCCAAGGAGCCAAGCTGTGGTACAGCTGGTGCCCCCTGCGCTCTGGCGTGACTCGCACCTGCGTGCAGAGCCATTGCTGCCACCGCCTCAGTGTGCGGCTGCAGGTAGGACTTGCAGGAGCCAGGCCGCGTTTCTGCCCTGCCTCTGCTCGCAGCCCGGAGGAAGGACGGTGGCTGCCAGCAGAAACGTTGCTGCGGGTTTGCATGGCCACCCTGCAGCAGGGGAGTGCAGGGGAGTGCAGGTCAGACCTCTCCTTCTGCCTCTTCTCCAGCCCAGGTGAGACTAAAGGAGGTGAGAGACGCTGCAGCTGCCCGACGGGGCTGTTCGGAGGAGATGGAGTAGCTCCCAGTATGGAGCTGGTACCCTGTGACTCGGAGGGAGAAATGCAGCCCTAGCATAGCCCCTGCATGACCCAGCTGTAGCTTTAATCTGTAAAATGCCATGTATACCACCCCCCCAAAAAAAATTCTACTTGCTCTATTCATCTTTTCCTACATGGGCTACTAAGCTGCTGCTGGATTATTATAAGTACAGCAGGCAGATAAGGAATTGTTGCTGTTAGGATTGATTTATACGACTGTTGGCTGTGGTTCCTGCTGCTATTGGAAGCTATATAGTTTCATAATGATTTATAGCTTTCCATCATACCTGTTGGATAGTTTACAAAGTCTCTAGATCAAGAATATTCTCTATTGACATTGCAGAGTCTTACTGGAATAATTTCTGTAGTGTTCTGTTTAATGTCTTCTTTTCATCCAGGGCTGAATTCCTTAGAGATTTCTCTGTGTGATGATGAGAATGTAACCCATAGTACTTAGAGTAGCTAACCTACAATCGGATGAGTCATACCTGCAAATTCAGAGCCCTCCACACCTCTGAATTTCACAGCTGCCTTTGGCAATGAGGAACAGCAATACCTGAGTTACTGCTGTCAGCATCTGGATACAGCCATAGGACTATTTCATATCCAAGCCATTTTTCCTTTCACTTTAGCCTATAGTTATGTTGCTTTTTTTCCCCACAGCTCTGACCCACAGGTGTACTTCCCTTAATTTCCTTCCACACTGCTTTTCACCATTGTTCTCTGAGCTTCTAGGGTGTTGGAGAGCATTTTCTGAATCTGCATCTTGTCAGTTGTCTCCCATGATTCGTTTCCCATGCAAACTGTTCTGCCACTTTGCCCTGTCTTCTGCATCTTTTAGCAGTACCTCTTATTCTTTTGACACTAAGGTTATTTCATTCTTTTTTTTTCTTTTTTTTTTCATACTCGATATGGAAAATTTGAAGCCTTGTGCCTCCTACAGTGTGCCAGACATCTGCACTTTCTTCTTGCAAATCCTTGAAAATTCATGTTGTCAGTTTAACTCTGCCCCTGCAAACCTCGTTTTGGAGCAGCTTGTTCCTGCTGTCATGTTCTAATGCTTTTGGACAGACCTACTCGGGAGCAGAGTCGGGGGACAGCAACGCTCCTGCTCCCCATCAGCGCTGTTCCTGATGGTGAGTTCCCCATCATGTGAGAGAGCAGCTGTGATTGGGCATCCCCCCGACTCTTTCCTCACGTTCCCAATGGAACAGCCCTGCCACCGCTTAAATGTACTGAGAAAACCCTAAAATCTAGCACAAACCAACTTTCCTGACAGCAACAAATGTAACCCTCCCGGCTCATGGGAACTTGTGTGCTTGCTCTCAGCTGTTTGCCTCGGATTTAGAACACCATCCTGGAAGTCTCTATTAACAGGACTGTGATTCTCCAGAGTAGAGAGGATGGTTTCAGGCTCTGCAGTCTAATGCATCCAGCTGTCGTACTGACAGTACAAAACAGTATGTTACTCTGCATAACTGAAATATTTCCCCAGAACATTCCGGGATAGGAACATTAGCTTTTAACCTCTTGGAGATGGCTCACTGCTGTGAAATAGGATCAGTGGACCCTCTCTTAATGGACTATGGTCAGTGTTCCCTATTAGCCTGTCTGACAGTCAAAAACAAAACAGAAAAGCACTCCACCACCCCCACACACGATGGCAGCAAAAAGGAAAACACTATTGGCTGTGCATTACTTACTTGGAATTACTGTTTATAGGTCAATGAACTGTGGGAACCAGTGCTTTAGACTTTGATTGGCTAGAAATATATAGTAAGTGACAAGAGTAAATTCTAATTTACACCATTCTCTGTGTGCCCCTGGTAACGTCCCAGCCCATTAATATCAGGCTTTGGAGCATTTGTCCTTGCATTCTGTGACTGTCCAAGCTTCACATCTAGGTCAGGGCTACATCAGTCCTTGAGCAATAGCCTCTTTTCCTGTTTTAAAGTATACTTCTTTCCTCTGATACTATCCATCTTCTTGCTGCATTAGAGTTTAAAAGTTGATGAGATCGCACTAGCAGAACAGATTTTGCTTTGCTACAGTGATGTGAATGGAGAGTTTTTCTCTTGTCTGCAGTGGATGTGCAGGTGCTGTGGAGGGAATAACTTGGTGTGGTGCCTGAGGGCACCAAAATGAGTCCCTTTCTATTTTTGTGGGGGAAGACATAAAAAATTTATTGATTAAAAGAAGACAAAACAAAATAAATGTGCAAGCTCCTCTGCCACACAGAACCTGAAGTATTAAAAAGAATTACATATTTCCTTTTGCTGCATAAATACAGTCCTTACAGCTCAGTTGGAGCCCTGAAACCTCATGAGTGCTCAAAAGTTGCACAGTGTCCTGCAGGAACCACTGTCTGTTATTGGAAAGTCTATTGCCTAATGCAAATGATTTCATACTTCTCTCTGATATTAAAAAGTCTACAGACTATAGCCAATAACAGCCAATTCAATTTTGGCATTTCCCAGGAAGTGAAAAACAGATAGGCTGACAGCTTCCAGGAAATGTAAGGAGCCCTGAACCCTCCCCCTTACCTGCTTAAGAATTTCTGCTGCTGTTTCATGTGAGCAATCAAATATCACGTAGAATTCCTTGCCCTTCTTCATCTCCTTGAGCAAAGGCCTGGCATCTTTATTCCCAGAGGGCAGCTGGCGGATTTTGATTTTAATGTTGTATCTAGAAGGGGCTTTGATGAGCTCTTGCAGGCGAATTAGACCTGAAAAATGGTACAGAGGTGTTCAACTAACCATTCTGTGAAATGACTATTTATTGTCACATGAACCCCTTATCATTCCCACTCTATTTCAGCTGTCTAAATGTTAAGCTGTTAACTTTATATATGTAACTGCCACCCAGTGTCATTGCATCATTTTCTTTTCACAGTTATATTTCACTTTAGCAAGTAAATACTCAGAATCGTATTTTGAATTGATTGTCCACAGAAGCTGTTTGTATCAATGCAACATTGATGAGATATTCTTCAAAAAGGTATATTTCTTCTTCTCTGGCAGCTAATTATTCCATTCAAATATCAATGTTAAACAAGAAGAACCTGGAATTGAGGAAACTTCCTTAACTCTTCTGCCAAATTTTGGGTACAAGCAGATGAGGGGAAAGAAAGGGAAAAAATGTTTCATGCACTGCATGCCTACTGTTGCTCACTCAGAATCCACTGGTGGGTCTGAGTGGCACTTACCAATAATTATTTTAAATAGGCATCCATGTGGCTCTCGTTGTCCTCATCCCAGCATACACTGTAATATCCCAGAGAGGGGAGCATTAATTTTTTCTTATCCTCATTTTAGAAACAAAAAGCCTGAGGGCACAGTGAAATCAAATGACTTGCATAAGGCCACCCAGCAAGTCTAAGATCTTGTAGAGAACTGAAATATTTTCAGATACAATTCTCTATCTGTAAACACAAGAACATGATTTCTAGGACTAAGTCTTCAGCTGGTACAAATATGCACAGTTTATTTGCAGTCAGTGGAGCTCAAATACTGGAAGAATTGTCCAAGTATTTAAACACCGTGCAATTCTACCAGCTAATTCAGCACTCCTCTGTAATTTGTACGGCCTCCAAAAACAAAGAGAGATTGTTACAAGTTCTTTGAGGTGTGTGATTACACACACCCCTCTCTCTCATTATCCTCAAACCTAATCTTCTTTCTAATCCACGGAAAAACTCTTGGTCTCCTGCTGAGTGAAAGTAAAAGGCTGCCTTAAAAATGTGCATAAGGAGAGAGAGAATACGAGAAAGATTCATAGAAGCAGGTATTAAACAAAAGCAGAAGAAGCAGTTATTAAACAAAATTGAAAAAACAATAAATACGAAAAAATCTTTGCACTCCTCTGGGAGTGGGTGTATATTTGCCTTGTGCATGGATGTCCTTGCTTGAATGGTACAATAATATGTATAAGGCAACATGAAGCATCACTATTTCTTCAGAGGATAGCGAGTGATTGCTATGTTCTGGACTGCTGGCTTTCACTCAAGTACTGGCAATGGGTTTTGAAAAACGTAATCTTTCTCTGCCTGCAATGCCAGGTCTGTTCTTTGCAGGCTTTTAAGTACCAACAATCGGTATAGAATATCAAACACTGTGAGTATTCAAATGTAAATCGCACACACGTTGAGACAGAAGCCTGTCTGGAAGCCAGCATGTGCAAATATGAAACAATTCACGCTCGATATTATGACTAACAAGTGGGAGAGTTTATGTAGTCTGCCTGTAAAATGGTAACTTTGGCTGTCTCACACATCCAGGTGTTCAGCTGTGGACTGCAGTGCTTCAGTCAGTATACTGAGGAGTGATTCTAAGGGGAAAAACTGGGATGAGAGAAAGGAAAGAGCCCAGCTTGTAGGGAACACCTTATCCACAACCTCAGACTGATTACTGCGGTTTCTCGTTGCTGCAACAAAAAGTATCTAACTGCAAGTGTTGGGGAACTGCAGGAGCAGAAACAAGATTCAGTGAAAAAAAAGGTCTCCTCCTTCCCAACTTCTTAATGCGGGAAGGAAAATCCCATGTATGTTAGAACACCTATCGCAGTCTCTTGAGACCCATGCAGTCTCAAGACCTTACCTGCAGACCTTATCTTTCCTATCACATCCTATTGCCATGTCAAATGAAGACAAAGACTGGCTCAACATTTGAGTGTGAAAGGAGCTGCAGCTATTTTTTTTTTCAGAGGACTATACAAAACCTTCAACCATCTGCCAGCATAATCAATAACACGAGGCAATAACCATCAATGTCCTCCTTGAACATGATATCACCAAGCTTCCATCTGATAAACATCAGTGTTCAAAAATGTCAAGCGCTTGGTCTGACTGCCTGAGGGAAGGAGAACTGGGCAAGCTCAGCGCTTGCAGTTGTCATGCCTTGCTCGCACCGTGGGACCATCTCGAGCTGGTCTGGCTGGGCAGGAGGCACTGCTGGCTCCCCAGGACACTGGAAAGTGGCAACTCAGCTGGGGCTCAAGAGGGCAGAGCCTGGACATGGGCTGCCCTCAGCAAAGGGGCTCATGTTGCTTGAACAGCAGAGCAGGAAGGTGAATTCTGCAGGGTGGTGCTGAAACTTGAGTAAGAAAAATGTCATTCTTCAGTACGGCCAGGTGGTCACTGTGGTGGCTGAGGATCCCTTTGAGGATCCCTTGGAGAGAGCTTCAGCCTGCCCTATTAATAGGAAAGGCTCGGTTTAGGATCCATAAGCAAAATCTTTAAAGATGAAAACCACATTTTAAACACTAACTTTCTTGTCCTGCCCTCTGTATTCTCCTGTCATTTGTTCAGACAGCTGAACATTTTTCCTTTGGGAACAGGGTTGCAAATTTTCTGGGATATCAAGAAAGTTTTCTCCTGTCTTTAATTTCAAGTGATTTAGCAAAATTTGGGGATGCATTTTTATCACGAGCTTGCTTTTCAGCCGTTTGAGCAAGAGAAATGGTTTGTTTTGACATGAGTGAAATATTTAAACATGTGAAAGCCTTTGAATATTTCATAATACGTCATAATATCTAGAATGATTACACGTTATGCATGCTGTATTTAGGAATTCCTATCTAGACAGCATAGACACAATCTTTCAACAAGCGTATTACCATACATATTGGTGGTTAAGTGTGATAGCATGTGTGGGCAGGAGGTGTTTTCCCCATCCTTCATTTAATTATTTTTTTAAGCATAGTTAATTTAATCAAGTTTAAAAATTGAAATAAGAGTTCTATTGATACTGGAGAAAATATTCGTAAGAACACAAATTCTGCACAATGTAAATGAACTGGTATGAAGAATATATCAGGCCCTCTGATCCTGAAACAAATGCTAGAAGAGCTGGCTAACACATGAGGGAAGTCAGAAGTTCTTTCAGAAGAAGAGGAATTTGCTGCAGTTACTCTTCTCAGAATCTGCTAGGTTAAAATTATTCATTTCAAAGAAGATGGAGTAGATGACAGGCAGTGTCAAATGCGCATGAAGGCAGTGTTATTGCTTTTGAGTTGCTGGTATGACAACTGAGACAAAGTCAGGGGTCTGTTACAGAATAATGCCTCAAATAACAAAGTGCAAAAAGAGCACTTTTGGAAGGGTTCTGTCGCAAAACACTAAGTTAAACCAAAGAACAGGAGATGTATCCAGTTGTAGTATTTGAAAAGATAAAACATAGCTTATGGTACCTAAATCTGGGAGGTGTTCACTGGATGTGTCATACAGACTATTGCAAGGCTCAGCAGTCTTGCAAAGGCTGTCTTTAAAACTACCGGAGATTTTTTCTTCCTGAATAGAGTTATTATGCTTGATATAAATTCACTCTTTTTGAACATCGTGGAGAAATATATAGAGAAATTAATCCACAGAATGAAGGTTGATTATGGCACGGAGACTCTGAGCATAACATTGATGATGCTCACTATAGAAAAAAATGAGGACAGTCTCCACCACAAAAATGCATATATTTAGGAGTCTTGTGTTTCCTTAGTATTAGGAAACTATAGGGCAATAACGAGTTGGATGAGAAATTCAGCGAGAGTAATCTGTGACATCATTTAAAGACAAATTTATTCTGTAGGCAGGAAGCCATTAATGCACAGTTAAGAAAGATGACTTTGGCTGAAAGTCTGTCTTTCAATAGCACAATAAAGACAGCAATTAAAAACAGAAGTAGAGGCTATAGTGTGATTTGTTATTTATATATATGGCTAAGGGACAATAGAGTAAAGGTTGGGACAGCTCAGGAAAACATGAAGGAATTTGCTAATGTATTTAGGGAAGAAAAGCCTCTAAAAGTGATATAGGTCCCCCGAGAGGAGTTAGTGAAGTTGTTTAATGTGATCCATAGAAGACAGAACCTGACTTTGTCTTTTGTATTTGACAAAAATGTAGGAAGATTTAAAACCAATTTGAATTTGCTAAAAGAAAGAAGTGGTAATGTTTTGTCAATATTAAAAAGGGGTATGTGATATGACATGGAATAACTTACCCCAGGGTCGGTGTTGAATGAACTAAGAGCACAGCACTGATATGGTGGTAAAATGCTGAAGAATGAAAACTTGGAAATACAAATAAGAGACATGTTGAACTGTCAAGGTAAGATTATGCATGTTCTGTCTTACAAATTCAGCTGACACAAGTAACTTCTTAGATGTAAAAAGTTTGCCTCTGGAAACTGACTACCTTCATATATCATATAGCCTGCTCATGAAAAATGTGGAACCGTAAGATAATAATTTGTCAGACCTTAGAAAGCAGATGTCAGTGAGAAAACATTATCGAAAAGCTGATGTCTGTGAAGGCTGGCCCATTCAGACTAGGCTATTCAGATATTTGCAGTGCTCTTGTCCCTTTATTCACTCTAAAATTGTTGACTGGAGAAAAGCTGTGGCTGAAAAGATGTTTGGATTACAAATCCTGGCAGGATGGCAAATGATGATGATGATAGGAGGCTAGGTGCAAGTGGTTTGTATCATTTGGAAACCAGAACTCACTCAAAAGAACTGATTTTTAAATATTGTCAAGTGCAAAGTTGTAATTGCATTTCTTTTCATATATGTGTCCATGCCAGAGTGAAACCACAACTATGGTGGTGGTGGGGAATTTCAGCTTGGCAAAGCAGCACAGTAAGCAATCGGTGTGCTGAAGCTGACAAGGATGGCACGTGGGCTTGGAGCAGTGCTGTAGCATGAAGGATGAGAGCAGAATTGTCACAGTTAATTTTCAAAGTAGTCCTTGCACCTGCAGGAGGATTAATCTGCAAGCTGGATAATCTAGGATGGGGTCACTGGAAGCTGGCTGGTATAACTGAGTTCATTGTTCATTTAAAAATGAAGTTGCTCTTAACATTAAATTAGTCACCAGGGAAAAAAATAGTGCAATGTAGTCTTTCTTTCTTCTTACAGGCTATCAACTGAAAACATGTGAGATGAGATATATAAAAAAAAAAGACTCAGAAATTAAGTCTTACCTTAACACAAAATCCAAAGACTACTTAGAGTGACCAAAGATGACCTGCTTGCTTTCCATATTCCAATTTAATAAGACGCTTGATTATTAATTTACATCCTAAATATCTCTGCAAATGATGTCTCTCCAATATCAATCATTTTGTAACTGAGTAAGTTCATAGCACTTTGTGTTTTTGAATGCTAATTTGATAATACATTGCTAACTTGAAAAAGATTTGTACTTGCATAATCCACAAATGTATTTTGGGATGAAGCACTAGCAGTACAACAGAAACCCTGCTGAGCTAGAAATCTTAATAGAAATGCAAGACTGCTGCAGTTAGCCCAGTCTGACTTGCTTTTTTTCTTCTATCTTCAGGTATATTCTGGTATATTCTTTTAGTCCAAGATGAATAGAATATTGGTGCTGAGCGCTGCCTCTTGGATGCAAGATGAGAATTGTACTTTTTTTTTGTTCTCAACTGTACAGAGATAAAAACAACATCTTCATTTTAGAGATGAGGTTGATTTTTTTTAGTAGAATCCTGTTTTTCGGACATGGTTTTACAACATGACTTTTATTAAATATGCTTTACTTTACATATCCTCTTTAAAGGTTTAGACGGAGGCTTTGATGGCTCATCTGGCATTGTTTTATGCCAGTATCAAAAGATCAGTTCAAACGCTATCTGTACCAGGAACTGTAAAAGGCACCGTCTTTCTGTAGGCAGTGAGAAAGGAAAGGGCAATACGAATCTCAGAGCTAGGCTGACAGCATAGTGCGTATTTTGCACCAAGGACTGCTAATGAACAATATGGTTTCCAAGAAAATCTTTTCTGCTGCTTAAAATGTGCCCTTAAATGTTACTTTGTGCCCTGTAAAAAAAATTAGTCAATCAGCCTTGCTTAGGGTTTTCTGTGCTTTGATAGGAGAGCTACAGATCTCTCTGAGCTTCATATGCCAACTTTTTCTTGTGAATTCAGATTATAGATGCTTAATCCATAGTCGAGTCTTCACTCGGCAAAGACTAGGAGAGATTATGGTCTCTGCAATCATGCTTACAATAAATTTTGATACTTAATCCTAGCAGACAGGACTGCTTCTGAGAACAGTTTAGAAATGCCATTCGATGAATGCCCAGAAGGGCTAATATATTTCTCAGAAACAGAAACCATTTCCACTCCAGTGAGGCAAGTGGCACGTCTTTGGTACAACATATGGAATCAACTACAAGGGTAGTAAAGCCAAAGTATGTAAAAATATGCAAAAGTGGTTTGGGTGGCCTTATAACATCAATACTCTTCCTCAATCTCTGTTTTTAAAAGAAAAAAAACTCCTAGTGTCTCATGTGCTTTGAAATCACTTGCTTCCAGGAATGCTTTTGTTGTGAATGGAAAAGTGTTTGTTATTGATATTGACTGTCCTTGCTATGTCACCGGACATCTATGACTACAGCATACTCCGCGAGGATGTTCTCGTCACAAAGAAAGAGCAGGCTTCTTTAAGAGTCTCAGGCTGGAACATCTACTGGCAACACAGCTTTCAGATTCAACCTTTAGGTGCCCAACCGACAACAGAGCTGACTCTTTATGAGATAGTTTCAAGGAATGAGAGAGCCTCTACAACAAAAATGCTGCAATTTGAAATTTCATTTTGTTAATGTATTCTTTTAATATCGACCACTTGCTGAGAGAAGGAATCCATAATCAGCCCCACATGGCGATGTTTATCAGTTTGAAGCTGTGTCAGTGGCTGCACAGAGAGGAAGCACAAAGTGATTCAGTCCCAAGAGTTCATGTGCTACATCCTGCTGCCTCCGAAAGTTCTGATGAAATGAACAGCTTTTCAAAATCCAGAGGGCTAGAAGGATATCTGCAACTTAAGAGACCTTTTTATCCTAGGAAAATCTGCAGAAAGTAAGCCAAGCTGATCACATGCACTGTATTTCACAAAACAGAATTTACTTGTATATATTCATAAATAGAATACATGACACAGTGCATCTGTACTACATACCTGTGCTGTCTTCATATACTACTGTGACTATTTTCCAGTTGTAATATAGCACAAGATCCAAAACTGCTCTGCTGATGGCTGCATAGTCTGGATAGAGGTTGATATAAAATGCATCTTTGTTATCCACTGTAGGATGCTTCCATCGGGTCTGTATATGTGGGACTTCAAGTGCGTTGCAAATGGACTGCACTGCGCTGACTGAGGAGCTGTGGGACGGTCCAAACAGAGCAGCTACACCAAGAGCAAGCTGATCACATGCTGCAGAAGAGAAAGAAGCTATTAGTCTGCAAAAGCAGTAATGTTTACCCCCCAAAATGCTAAGCAGCAAGTTGGAAATCTTGTAGAGATTTGAAATATTTTTCTCCATCTATCTCCACTCTTTTGAAGTGAGAATAGCTTGCACCTAAATCTACTAAAATCCTGGGAAATGGTTCCTGAATATTGTTTTACTGATTAGCATTATGTCTTAGAACTACCTTGAAAAAAAAAAATCTCTGTTCATTATCTTCACATCACACTGATTCTTCCTACATTGCCTTTCTCAGAATGGCATTATTCTGGAGAAACCAGGAGCTTTCTGACTGCGGGCTTGCCAAAGGGATGTCACATGAATTAAGTTTCATGGCAGAATTTCAGGGAACGTGCTCATGGCATCACAATAAACACTAAAAAGACTCCCTTTGTGACTAGCAAATGATTGCCAATGAGAGTTGCTTTAATTCCAGGCTATTGAAGTATTATAGACAGCAAAGGGCACTGTGATTCATGGCACTTCAGAATCTGTGTTTACAAAACAAAGGGTAAAATCTAGAGCCCTTAGTAAAACACAGAGAAATGAAAAGCTGTTTTAATACCAAATCAGTCAGATGTTAGTATCTACTATGAGCAAATAGTACATTGCACGCTGACTTAAAGGTTTCTTTCTCCTTGTACTCTAGCCATTGTAGTTAATATTTCTAGCAAAAGAATCCCTCCTTTAAATTGCATTTCATTTGTCTTTCCCTCCTATGCAATCTCAGGCTAACTGACCTGAGAGGAAGTAATATTAATTACTTTTGCACATTAATAAAATCTACTTCAAATGTTTCTAAAAAGGTCTTTACAGACTGGGACAAAGCCCTGCACTGAATTGCTGTGCTGTTGTCTTTGTGACATAGCGCTTTGTGGGAAATCTTGAAATTATTGTAATTGGCTGAATACTAAGTATCCAAGCATTTACAACGAACAGAGCTTTTTAAAATTAATATTTAGCTCTGTGAAAGTAGTTGAATGTGACACAAAATCAATTATTTTCTGCTGTCAACATAAGAATGAGTGTTTTACAGACAGCATAAAATGCACAGGATTTCTAGGTTTAATTCAGAAGCCTTCTTAAAGGATCACAGAAATGTAAAATCCTGCCTCTGTCTGGATTGTATGGATTATAAATCCAGTATACTGACTTTTTATAGCATGCAATTCCAGCATATATTTGATATTTGAAGAACAAAGCAGTAAATATAATCAAAATCTATCATTGATGGTGGAACCATCCTCCTTTTGTTCCAGTCTTTAGTAAGAAACTTAATTGCTATGAGGAAAATCTAGCAATTTAGATATTTGGAAGGCAGAAATTCACCAGTGTTCTAACAGAATTCATGATGTGAAACATGTTTATTTTCCAACCTTCATTTGCCTTATAGCAACCATATATTGCATCATTTAGAGTAATGGATATTATAATGAACTGTAAAGCACATCTGTAACGTCTTACAGATTTTGGGGTCTTTTTCCAGACTTATTTGTGTCAGATTATGTGCACACTCCATAACCCCAAGAACTAGACTTCTGTACATAAAATGTTAGCAAACTTCAAGTTCACCTGCAGGACGTGAAAAAAAATGGTCACTAATTTTCCCTCTGGAAAGAAATATATAAAGGAACAGGCAAAAAATCCATTCTTGTACTTATTTATAACAGAATAACTGTAGCTCTTTCTATAAGCCTGAACTGAACTGTTAATATTTCAGGACAAAGAGACTACTGGCCTCTGTGCTATGAAGTACAATAGAAATCATTTGTTATGAATAATGGCTATCCGTGCATGTGTGCTAATTATGGGTTGTGACATCCCACCGTGCTCCCTGTTAGTCAGTGATCATTTTCCTGAGAATTCCAGGTGGCAAATCTATTTTTTGGAAAGAAAAATCCGTTGGACTTGCCACCTTCCATCTGGGGCTCTTAGCATGCAGACAGGATGTAGGTGTTTTATCAGAAACCAGATGACAAGTCCAAGTGCAACTTGGATCTTAGTTCAAATAACTTTGAAAGGTAAGTTCTAGCTTGCCATTTATATACATACATGTTATGACATGTTATGACAAAAGGAGGAGATGAGGCTGGGAAGAAGCAGCATACAACATGTATGTTACTGAAACACTAATTGAGATAATTACCTCTTCTCGAGGCTTCAAAGCTATCAAAAAGGTTAATTCTCTGGATGTCGTAGGTTAATGTGGTATTAGGCATCAGTGTTCTGTTTCTATTAATGTTGGTGACTGCAAACTTGAAAGCCAATTCTTCAACATTAACAGGTTCATTTTCCACAGTTTCAAATATCCCTCCTGTTGAAACAGAGATAAATGAGAAACACTATTCACCTCTTCATCATTGCATATAAAAATAGAAAAATAAATTATGAGCAATAATAAACTGAATGTTCTTAAAGGAAAACACTTAAAATGGCTGTTAAAAGCACTAAAGCAAAAGCATATTGGATCATTAGTTTTTATCTACAATGTCACTGTAGGTTAACTCAATATTATGGATGTTGTTTACACAAACATCTATGAGATGATGCATGTTTATTATTCAAGCTTTTAAAAGTAAGAAATTTAAATGCTTGTAAAAAACTTTTGCTGAGATACCAAGAAGAAATGCAGTGATATTCATTGATATTGTTCCCCCTGCTCCAATCTAATTCATATTTGGAGATGAAACTTGGATGTGTTGAAGATGTTTTCTGAAGGGTTTCTACAAATCTTGGTAGTACACAGTCCATGTTCAGAAGTGACTTAGCAGCTTGACTTCTGAGTGCTTTGAAGTCGGAATGAGCTGAAAGTTTACATTCAAGGGCTTGGTCTTAGGAGGGCTTTGTCTTTTATTTAAAATCTGGGCAATGCTCTTGGCCATTTCTATATTTGCTGAAATTTCATTTTTCAAGCTTATTGCTGAATGAGTTTTTGTCCTAAACAGCTGGACTTGGTGATACAGAATATACCTGAGCCAATTCACTGCTTCCACAAATTATTTCATCTCTGTGCTAAGTGCCTCCAGTGGTGTAGTATCCACTAGTACCATCATGACAGTTTGAAAGTCTCCATGCAAGGACAGGGTTGTGTCTGTTCTCAGCTTGCTGCCATATCTCTAATCTCTTCTTTCAACTGCCTTGATCTGTGTGAACAAAGCCGTGTCCCAGCCCATTCTGTGCGGAAGGCTGGATGAGCACAGCTATGCAGTTCCATCACGGCAAATACTCTTTTCTCCAAGTCCTGCTGAATTTACCAGAGTTTATTTTCTATCTTTGAAACTGAAATTCCCTATGATTCTTGCTCCTTCCTAAATAAATTATAAAAAAATATGAGTCCGAGCTTTACTTTAACCTGGAAACAACTTTTCCAAAAGAAGACAGGTAAAGAAACAATTTTAATTTTGAATTCCTTTGGCATATAATTTGAGATGGGGAAGGTGGCTGTGTTTCAAGTCAACAGGCTGTCCCACTTATACTGGGATGTCTACTCCCCCCTAGTCTCTAGAGACTTTATTATGCCAACAACACATTCAGACTGTCTAGGAGCACTGGGATTTGATGAATGCATAACAAACACAGCTAATTTGAAAAAAAATAGCTCCTTTAAACAGCAATCGCCAGCTTCAGTACTTGATTTTGCAAGTATAATTTACTCATTTAGTGCAAGTCACTAGAGAATACTTTGGATTTCTCAGTTACATATTTTCGCATTTCCCCATGTGAAATTCAAGCCCTACATATCACTTTATATTTTCTGAGTATCAAAACGTATTCAGCTAATGTACTGCAATCTCTTGCAATTTTGATGTCACCAATAAGGAATAGTGCAGTCATTAGCTGACAATCAGGAAATGGAAACACAGTGGAATTAAAACCTGTTTTGAATTTTAATTCAGCAATGAAAATATCAGAAGCCATCAAAACCAAGCTGGTATGTAATCTACTTCTCCAGCTACTCTTGTACATGCTGCATTAGATTATCTCTCAAACCCATATATAACAATACCTTATCATGACTTAAGCAATTTGCTCATTTACCATACGTATTTCAGACTTGCATTTTAGTTACATAGTTCATTCAGATCTCAAAATTCCTCTTGACAGTGATGATACCATTGAGATTATCTCTTTTTTGGTTAAATAAAATATACCTTCCCTCCTTTCATCTGAGGAAGACAAGTACTTTTAGTAAGCCATAATATCAGCTTGGTCTTGCGCCAGCAGGATACAGCTGTTGTGTTTTGTTTGGTTCCCTACTAGAATTAGCAGAACATCTGTTCAGAAGCCACTGAATATAGCTGGAGGTATCTTTCAGTAAGACAGGGTGACCACCTTCTCTCTCCATTTCCAATAGGATGAGTGTCTGACCCTTTGATCGGGGCAAAATCTTTTCCAAGACTGAAAGCTAGTCCTCTCCAGCCCTAAGCTGATGAGAACACTAAAGTCAATCTTCAGAGGCCTCAAAATGTTCATTTAATTGTATATTCTCCTGATTAAACCTTAAAATAAGTACAAGGAGTTGTGACATGCTGCTATTAAACAAAGCTCACAAGACGGTTTATGGAGGAAATTGCTACCTGCTATAAGTGAACCTGCAATAGTTTCATTGTGAAATCTTTAATTTGCTACATATTTGAACTTGATTTTTGTCCTGGTATCTATATGTGTAAAATGAGTTGTTTATCATCACTGCATCACTGTAACTTCAGAATCAAAAGAGTAGGAAAAAAAATCAGGCTGTTCGTAGCTATTATGTTTTCATCCATGTGTACTAATGAAATCTAGGAACTTGGTAAATAGTTTCCCTTCTCCTATGCACTGCTGATGACTTACACTCAAGCTTAGAATTTATTGTGAGCTCCAAGTTAAAGGAGAAACAGCAGATCAAGAACAAGTTTGATGAAGAGCTACTTTGTCAGATGCTTCATTTAAAGAAAGTAATTACTGTACAGCAAAATAAATTTACCAAAGGATCCTACAAGGCAAGGTAAAAAAAAAAGAAAAAGAAAAGAAAAAGTCATAAAAAGTCATCAATGTTAACCCGGATAGGATATACTTCGCAGTAGCTGTGGCTGACGTTTTCCAGAGGGTATTTCACCAGCTAGTGCTCCATAGCCTTTGCTGCACTCTTTTTCCTTGTGCCTTGTCATTCCTAGACTGCAAAGAGTAGCAACACCAGCCTCACGGTACATGATCCTAGCCCATCAGCCACACGCTCCCACATTACTGGGAGAATCGAGCTTTCCTGTTCATTTGATAAATGATCCTGCTTCAGTGTACATACAGGAGGAAGCCTTTCACTTCCAGCGTTTACTCTGTACAGTGATATCTGAGAGGCTAAGGAAAAAAAGATGTGTATGCTTCCTCCTATTAATTTAGCTATGGAAGGCAAGAGGAAAATGACTGCTTGGCTAATGCTGCTCTGACAGAAGTGAGAGCTGAGCCATGCAGGTGATGGCTCTTCAGAAAGGAGCGAGGAATGCAGGTCAGACTGAAAATATGACAAGGCACCAGTCTCATTCAAAAACGAAACAGAAAAAACAAAAAACTACATGAAGTAAAATGTCCAGAACATAAAAGCACACCTCAGTAGGCACACCTGAAAAAGCAGCTCCAGTCCATGCAAGCACACAAATGTTTTCATTGCAAGGGGTCATTCAGGATGTGAAGAGTTTCAGAAAAGCTGAAATCAATTTGCATTTCCCTCAACAGGCCTTAGCATCTTGATTCAAGGCAAGGCAGAGCTCAAAAGACTGGCTAAATCTCCATGCTCACTTTAAACCCCATCGTAAATACAACAACAGCTAAAAAACGTTGACCTTTCTGATGGTAGTTATCAACCTGTCTCCCTAGGCTTTTCAGTTTCTCAATGCAAAATATCCGCAACTAACATATTGCAACCATGAGACAGGGGACCTAAAATTCTTTTAGCACAAATATGTAGAATTACCTGGGTGGATGTGAAGGAACTATTGAACTATATGAACTATTGAACTATTTCTCCAGAATTGTTTTTGCTAATATTCTCTATCATTCTCTATCACTACTGTAATTCTGCTTTTTGACTAGTGGAGCATGCTGGCAGTGTAGGAAGGTCATTTGCCTGTACTTTTCAAATAAAAAAGAGTTGCTGAATACTGAATTATTCAAGGATCATAAGTCAAGTCACCACAATTAGGTTTAAAAACTGTACTTCTGGGATTTTTATTTGCTGCTAAATTTTCAACCCTTAGTGTACCACCATCTCCCAATAGCTAGCAGTTCTAGTAACCTAAAGACAACAGCTCAGCTAGTCATACACGTATACATGCCTATTACTCCAGGAATAGGCATATTAATATTAAAATAATGTGTTTTGATATTATGACGGAAATTAAGTGAGAAGCATGTGAACTTAAAAAGTGCTTTCTGTTGTTTACATTTCTTTTTCAATTTATACCTTTCAAAAGAATACTATTTGAGGTACTATTAAACATACTCTTATCTCCAATACAAGGGGATATCAAGGTACTATGGAGTCCAAGTAGGACTACAAAGATGATCAGCGAACTGGAGCACCTCTCCTATGAGGAGAGGCTGAGAAGACTGGACCTGCTAAGCCTGCAGAAGAGAAGGTTCAGGTGGGATCTTATCTGTGTATACAGATACCTTAAAGGAGGGTGTCAAGAGGATGAGGCCAGCCTGTTTTCAGTCATGGCCAGTAACAGACATGAAGCAACAGGCAAAACTGAAACACAGGAAGCTCCATTTGAATTTGAGGAAAAACTTGACTGCAAGGGTGATAGAACACTGGAGCAGGTTGCCCAGAGAGGTTGTGGAGTTGCCTTTTCTAGAGATATTCAAAATCCACTTGGACAGGGTCCTATGGAATGTGCTGTAGATGACCCTGCTTGTGCAAGGAGATTGGAATAGATCTCTTCAGAGATCCCTTGCAATGTCATCTAAATTGTGATTCTGTAAAAATTTGAAAAATGCTGACATACATAAACAAGCAAGAGATATTAAAACATCCTTATAGCAAAGATAAAGCAAAAATTTATAACTAATATTTTCCTCCTAAGGGCATATGTAGCTTTCGTTTTACTAGTGTAAAACAGATTTTTTTTGGTTGGGGTTTAAAGCTCTTCCCAGTGAAGACATATTTTTACCTAGTTGTTGTTCAGGTTTCTTTTTCTTGCTCAAGTAACATCCTAGATGCATAGTCTGAACATGAGACCTGCATCATCCTGCCTACTTAGCTCTACTCAGTTCTGCTGAGGCCACACCTGCAATACTGGGTGCAGTTCTGGGCTCCCCAGTACCAGAAGAATATTGAGCTTCTAGAGAGGGTCCAGCGTAGAGCCACGAAGATGATTAAGGGACTGGAGTGTCTATCTTACGAGGAAAGACTACGTGAGCTGCCCCTGTTTAGTCTGGAGAAGTTTGAGAGGAGATCTGATCGACATGCACAAATACCTGAGGGGAGAATGTAAAGAGGATGGGGCCAAGCTCTTCTCAGTGCTGGCCAATGACAGAACAAGGTGTAATGGGTATAAACTGAAACACAGGAGGTTCCATCTCCATGCAAGGAAGAACCTCTTTCCTGTGAGCCCTGGTACAAGCCCTGACAGAGCCCTGGTACAAGCTGCCCAGAGAGGTTGTGGAGTCTCCTTCTCTGGAGATCTTCCAAACCCGCCTGGATACCACCCTGTGCCCCATGCTCTAGGTGTCCCTGCTGGAGCAGGGCGGGGCGGGGTTGGACTGGATGATATCTACAGATCCCTTCCAACCTCAACCATTCTGTGATTCTGTGATACTTGGGGAGATCTTTACTTCACAGGATGATATATTGAATTGTCTGCTAGTGACACAGAAGCACATGGCCGATTTAAAGTCAGGGTCCCAGCATTGAAACTTTGAGCCACTGATGGTTTTCGAAAGTTTTCCAGCAATACAACATGCAGGCAATCTGCTAGTTAGATTTCCAGAAGCATCTAAACATCTGTCTCCTGTAGGGATTTATGCATTGAGAAGTCTCCCGTCCTTTCCACGGCACCATCTGAATGCCATGAGGTCCATGAGACCTCATTAAAAGCCCACCTGTCAGTCACAGAAGAGCA
This sequence comes from Tinamus guttatus, assembly GCF_059628265.1. Classification (NCBI taxonomy): domain Eukaryota; kingdom Metazoa; phylum Chordata; class Aves; order Tinamiformes; family Tinamidae; genus Tinamus; species Tinamus guttatus. The sequence continues at coordinate 241,888 of NW_028288852.1, forward strand.
ATGGGATTTAAAATTCTAATGACTATGCAGCTATATGCCATTGGCTTCCTGAAAGAGAAGTTATCGCTGATGCCAAGTTAATGTAGGAGACCCATAAAGGCAAATTAGCGTGCTGCTTGCCCTTGCTCCTTGCCTGTATGGGGATGGACTCACACTTTCTGCTGCTCACACAGCCGAGTTCACCTCTGATGCTGCACAGGCTGAGAGAGTGGTAGGAGTAGAACTGCTTGTCGGAAAATAAACACAGACAGAGTGAAATAGTGCCTATGAAGCTTTTTTTTTTTTTTTTTAATCATTTTTACCTACAGACACTTTTACAGACATCTTATTTTTAAGAAAGTGCCGCCGGGAGTGAAAGCAGCTGTTAGTGGACCCCCCACCACTCCAAGTGTATTTTTGCATCCTTGCCTCTTATCAGGGCACATATTCTGTTGTGCCCCAAGGAGTCTGACAGAAAGCCAGTGCCAGTGTGCTCATTATGGAGCTAAGTCTGAGCACTGATCTCTTAAGAAAAAACATAATCAAATGAACTATTACTTAGAGACTTACCTTTAGCAGGCAGTATAATCACATCTTTCTTTTTTAAAGTTATCTCACTAACTGTGTGAGGTTAGTCCAGCAATTGGCTATTACGTCTAATTTATACATGGCTTAGGAACTTCTTTGTTATGTGAATCAGTGAAAAAAAAACGTTTCCCAGGAAGAATCATTTACAATCACAATCCTGTAACATAGAATAATTGCATTTTACGTTTACAAATCCACACTGAAGTGAGTTTATTCCCTTAGGTTTTAATGGAATTAAATGCCTGGGTTTTGCATTTGGCTCACAGAATATAAACTAAACACATTAGCATTCTTTGCATGGGTGAATTTAGGCTTGCAACAGGGACCTCTGAGCTAGGCAGTTATTATCATTCTCATTTTACAGAGAGTGAAACTGAGAACTTGAGTGACTTTGCTGCCATCACTCCCTCTTCAATCTGTTCAAAAGCAGCTTTGGAAGTCTTCCATCCGTTGTTTTCTGCTTTAGCCTATTCCTGCCTTTTTTTCAAGTCCCCATCCTTACCTTAACATACATTATCTTTACATTCATAGATTTGCTCAGCTTGATTCCCATCCAGCACTCCTTTAATTTTATTCCTCAATGTGATACTCTGCCAAATATCAGTGCCATCTTATTGCCTAGTTACAGGCTTATGGCAGGTCCTGGATCTGGAACATTTTCCCTCTCTAACTCACCATCCTTTTGTGGGTTTCACCTTTCAGAATGCATTCAGAATTCAAACAAAACCCTAAGCCAATACTCTTTCTCTGCTCCACCCTCATGGCTTTCAGGAATTCAAATTTAGAATAATAATAAAAAAGAAACAGCAGGCACAGAAAGGTGAATATCATGCTCTACTGCTCATCTGGATCACCTGCCTCCCTCAAACACATCCCTGTGTATATTTGCTCAGCTCTCTTTGTAGATCTCATGCTTCTCCAAACTACAAAATAATTGCAACCAAACAGAAGGCTTGGAGAGGGCTGGGTTTTAGGGAGCAGGGGCAACAGTTAAACTTTGCTTTCCAAACCATGTAGTAGAATGGGAAAACTCATTGTCTGTGCTCGAATATTTGACAAATTCTAGACCCTAGGTTCAAAACTCTAGAGCTCAAATCTACTTCTGGGCATGGGGCTAGGACTTAGTTGTACTTTGCTAGTTTCCGTTGCGTCTTTGCTATAAGTTTTAAAAAGACATGGGGGAACAATTTTTCAAGTTTTGAAGCCTCCTTCAAAATTTGCTTGATTTAGACTGAATTCTCGCAGGGACACAGTCTTTGTTATTTTCATGCAATGCAGTTAGTGTTTAATTGCGCAATGACGAAACTCTGGTAGAAATCATATATCAGTTTCAGCCCAAGTCCGGACAGGTGCTGGTTCTTTCACTGCAGAAAAGCTGCAACCACTTATATTAGCTCTGAATTTCTAACTCAGAGCAACAAGATTGAGATGAGCAGTACAAAAGAGGGAAAGGATCTTAAAAAAGAAAGTGATAACATTTCTCCATCCAAAACATCCTCTATGAGAGTCAGGGCCCTTTTCTTCTTTAATATCTGCATGCTAGCAAGGTACTGCTATGCTTTTCTCCTTTGGAAAACAGAGAGATAAAAGTGTGTATGTCTGTATGTATATATATAAAGTCAGGCTTATTAAGATACAAAGATCTGCCTTTCCCAATGGGATCTACTTGAGTATAACTTGTGGGTTTGGAGATATTTCCCAAAGGCTCTATTGAAATGATTCATGCTATAGAATTTCTAAGTAACGAACTTTTTTTTTGTTTTTACTGGGAAAAAAAATGTTTCACCTGATTTATGCATCTCTTAAAATACAGTGGCAGTGCTAACCAGACATTAAAGGATCATTTTAGAAGTGCAAACTCTGTATTTGGGGGATGTTCAAAAAAAGATGGTCCGACTGCCTGTGTTTTATTGTTTTCACTTGAGGCAGTGGCTAGCCAGGAGGTAGTAAATATGCAGGATAATAGAAATATTATTTTAACATTGTTTCCTGTTCTTCCTTCGGCATCACCGTACCAACTTGGAAGGAGCTCTCTATGTGTTGTGGCACATTTTAATCGCGATCAGTGCTATGTATTAAGTTGCTCTTTTCAAAGCTCCTTAGTAACCCCGCAGAAATAGAACAGTTTTAGCACTAGATGCACTTATTGCAGGTCAGTGGGGAGCTCCTGCCAAACACAGGACAAGAGTGTGGCAGTTTGAAATCTCCTGTGGCATTTGCATGATGCTTTATATGAACATTTTGCCTCAGCATAAGCACTAGCAAAATGCTAATAATGATAGCTAGGTAAGTAATAAAGATCATTACATTAATGAGATAGTCCTGATCATTGTGTCTGTATACAACCACAACAGTGGTGGACTGTACCTGATGTGACAGATGCTTTTTACCCCATCGGTGCAAGGTAATACCACTGCAGGGCAAAAACACTCCAGGATCCTGCATGTCCTCCAGGATAACAGCAGTGTTATCTCCCCTTTTTTTAAAGCTCACAGCAGCAAGTAGCAGACTGTTGATCTTTCCCTCATCATTGTATTCGGAAGAAATAGGATTTTACAAAAGGAAAGAAATGTCTCTACTGAATTCAATGGGTTTTGTTTAAATTCTCTCATGGCTGAGCATTTCTCTCAGCAGGTCTTAACAATGTCACATAGTTTCAGTGGAAGAGAAACTTACTTTCTGGCATCTCTTTAAAACTTTCAGAGCACTAATTCACAGATAATTTTTTCCTACATATCTATCTGACTCAGAGGATTATCCTTTGCATCATCCCAATATCTTGGCATATTAATTGTTGATCATGTGTGAGATGACAAGATGCTCATGAGCATGAAAAAGGATGGTAAAGCATCAGGAGGAAAAGAGAACTAGAGAACAAACTGTTTTAACAAAGGAATAAATAAAGACAAGCAAAAAATCTGCAGAAATTAAAAGCAAATGAGGAGAAAGGTAGAAAAGCCATTCGAATGAATATTAAAAGACAATTCGCCTTGATCTGTGCATATTGCTGCATTTTTCTACTGATTTTAATTGGATCCTTCTCAAAAAGTGCAGAATGCTTGAAAAATATAACAGGAATTGCTGCCAGTGCAGAGTAACTGCTTTACTTTCGAGGAAACTTTTCAGTAAGTACTCCAAATAGAGAAATACAGACACTATCTAAAAATTAGCAAGGAAAATTGCATTTGTGTCAAGATGTCTGTGTAAAATAGGTATATGTATATATATAAAGTACTTTTCCCTTTCACTTGGTACAAGATCTTGCACTTTCCTAAAAGCAGTGATCAATACACAATATGCAGGCATTTTACTTATTTTTTCCTGCAGTCTGACAGCAGATGACCCATAGAAAGATGTATATTTTTATTTGACTGAAGTTCTGAGGAGACTTCTCTAGCTGGACAGCAGTCCTGAGCTTTGAGGAGGTTGGCAACTGTAAGTTTGCACATTAAATGGAACTATTGGCATTTTTCTCACGGAAAGACTAGAATAGAAATGCCTTTCAAAGCTCCAAGACCCTATTTTTATGTCTATATAGCTGAAATGCTCTTTAAAAATCTTTTCTTTTTTTTTTCTAATGTGAAATAAATGCTATTACCAGTAAGATGATTAGAAACATAAGGTCTTTATGAAAGCTAAAGAAATCTGGGCTTATCTTGAAAAAGCACAGATAAACTCTGATTATGGACTATCCAAACATACATCTTTTCCAGAGGAAAAAAAAAAAAAAAAAAAGGTGGTGGTGGGGAAGGGAGCTTAAAGTTGGTAGCCTCTAACTTTACCAAATTGTTTTTTTTTTTTTCTCATGAAATCCAGCTGTCATATTTCCCTTAGTAGCAATGCCTCCTACTGGCCTGGAAATGATTGACAAGGTTTTCTTTGCTGGGGGATGGCAAGAAGCCAACAGGCAGCAGGTTACAGAAGAGACCTCCACTCGTAGATTCCTACAGACATTTAATGTTTTTGAGCATGTAAAAAAGTAAGATGCAGTGTACCAAGAGTTTAAACACTATGGAGACAAAGACTTTTACAGTCCCACACTTCAGATCAAGTAATGGTAAATGTTGACTTCCCTTTCTTTCAAATATGTAACAGTCAATTAGAATAGACTTGTTTAAAGTTGGCCCTCTTGGTCCAGGCTAGTATTGAGATAAATGCCTTCTTCTTCCCAGCTTTCTTGGGAAATACCAGCCTATAGCCCCGAAAGTACAGTCAATGTCATTTCAACAGAATGGATCAATTTCTGTGAAAACTGTAACAAAAAATTTCCTCGTCAACTTGAGCGCAGGACTTCTGTGACCTTCCACTGGCTGTCTCCTGCCTTGGGAATCAAGGGCTGTATTGCTAACAGATTTAAAATACATCAGAGAGAATATCTGAGAATTTCTTGGCATCTTCTCACTTTGGCCAGTCCCCTAATGCTTGAAGATCCAGTTCCAGAACAGAATATGGACGATCAGCCCAGGAAAGCTGTTATTCCCTGCTCCACCTCATCCTTCCCCTGCGCTTTCTCTTACTTGCACCATCCCAAAGCACAGCCTGGGCTGGTTGCCTTCTTTTTCCTCAGTTCTGCTCAACTTTGTTCAGCTGTAGATTTGGTTTGACCCAACAGCATTTTAAATAAGGTTGTTACCTAGAGGGAGAGTTGAGCCAAGTGTACTTCCCTCCTGATCAGCCTGTAGGGATGGATTTTACTGCAACATCTCAGGAACGGGGAGCATCAGCTATGTTTTATAACTATTAGATAAATGTAGATCCTCAAAACCCAGAAGACATGCATTAATAAAACATAGACAGCTTGACATACTGCTTGCTGAGCTTGTCTTGGCTTACAGGGGAACTATGTAACATGTCTATTATGAAAAGATTACTCTGTGGAAGAGCCATTGAGCTCTTCTGATAGCAAAACCCAACGAGCCTCTGCCCTGCGTAGCCTCCCTGCCAGCACAGCACGTTCACACCACTGCCAGCTAAGCAGAACACTTTACCCAGACCTCTCCTGCTGCTCTTTTTCAAAGTTGAGCCTGTTGCAATGCAACAGGAGGACTTGCAGACTTCTAGGAAGAGTAACAGAGTGTGAGTAAGAGTGCCACATGCCACCCAGACCAGGTCAGGGAATAACAAATATTGGAGATGCTTACCAATGCTAATATCATATTTCAGATCTAAGAGTCCAGAAGAATGAAAAGAGAGGTACTGAATCAAGAACACACAAACCACAGGCTTAAGAAACAATGATTTAAAAAAAATGAACTGATTTTCATCAAAGGAATCTCTTCCTTGGTCTTTTATTCTTGCAGAGGAAGGCCATAAAAATGTCCACACGTTTCCCAAAGAATCAATCATTTTGTTTGTCCCACAACTGAGAGAGGCAAGCAAGCTGAATTCAGCAGGTTTTTCTCAGAGTTTACCTATTATTCTTTAAACCCTACAAAAATACATTTTTTCTTCCATCCTGGTGGATTATTGTGCTCCTCCCATTAACACTAATGCAAGTTCATTCTTAAATATCAGTATCAAACAGGTATCAAACAGGAACATGCACAAAATGAGTTAACACTTTTCTAAACAAGATATTATTTATATCTGAGCATCAGCAGAGCAGATGCTCTAAAGATAAACATCAGGATGCATTTTGGATCCTGGAAGAAATAATGTCTATGTATGACACAGCTCAGATTATGCTTTTAAGGATAAAGGTTGCAGATCTTGCAACTGTTCCATTCTTACAAGTAATGTTTAATCAGCATCTGTGCTTTGAGTTGCAAGATTTCTTTATAATAATGGAGGTTGGCTCTTGAAAAGACACTTATTCGAGGTGCCTGCAATTTAAAGCTTTCTAGGTAATTATCAGTCTGGAACATTTCTATTCTTCAATTGACTGAGAGCCATTTGTATCTAAAATATATCTTATTCACAACTTCATTTGTGAATGCTAGCATAATGAGTGTAAACATAGTGCATCTGCACCTGATCACAATTTCACATGAAGTGTTAAATTACACAACTTCAGTAGAAACTTGGAATGGAACCCAAACTGAAGCTACTAACAACCACAGTAGCACTGTTGTCTGGGAGCACTGCCTTTGGTTTTGTTTGTTTTGTTTTGTTTTTTACAGAAGAACATATATTCATTAAAAACTTACAGTCTCACAGGAGTAATTTAAAAATACTTAGAAATCACAGAAGAAGGCAAGAAATTCCAGCAGTATTAAACCACCTGATGGAGAAGCATATGGTGCTGAAATGCATGTGCATAATGGGGTTTAAATTAAAGGGGATGTAGGAACCTTAGCTCAGAAAATTCTTGCTTTGTGATGATGTCATATCATAACACTTCTTAAAAACTTAATATCTCCGAAGATCCTTTGGAACAATGTTTTTCATTTCATTTTTGAATGGTTCTGTGGACTTCCTAAGCTTCTATAGAAATCATTCTCAAAAGGTATTAAAGCAGTATCTTTTAGATAAGCCACCTTTCTGCTGCGCAGGCAAATTTCAGGATACCTGAACCTGCAAACTTACAACCAAATAAAACCCAAACGTCTAATGTCTAACATTTGTACTTGGTGCATACATAAGGAAGGTCTATATTACCCTCAGTCATTCTCAGATTAAGGTATTCCATCACTGGGACTTACTGGCTGATTCTCAGGGATGAAACTAGTACAAGACTGAGCTGAAAAGACTATAGTAGCTATATCTGGTTTTTTGTTGTTGTTTCTACGCCCAAGTATTCTGCACATAGAACTTCTTGGTATTTTCTAAGGGAGCTGTGATTTGTCTGAACAGACATTGTGAAAGACTCCTAAAACCCTTAAAAACAAAGTTCTTCAAATCTGCAGACACCCATGTTCATTGGTTAAGTGAAAATTGAAAACGTGTCTTAATTTTTATTTGGCTGAATCATGCTACAGTAATTTTTATTGTAGCATGATTGTGCATGGCAGTTCTTGAATTTTTACCACAGAGCCTATGCCTTCTGTTCATGATTTAAAATAGATTTGAGCAGCAGTAATTTGGCTGATATAACATTAAGATGTGAGATGATCAGTTTCCTGCATAAAGATATAATATTTACACAAAAATTTCCTTCTTGAAAAGACTTGCTGTTTACATGAGTATGTTCACTCACAACAGTACTGCACTAAAAGAAAGCCCTTCTAAATTTTGGATTTGATTCGTCCAACATTCTCTCTCTCTACAGGTTTATTTTCTTCTTTTTTTTTTTTCTTATCTATCCATAGTTATTACAGACAATCAATGCAATTAAAGCCTAACTCTTTCTACTGACTCTTCTATGTCACGAATCAAGTCCCAAGTTTACAAGAAAACATTTTTTTTGGACGTTGTAGGACATTAGATACTGCCACTGAGCCTGTAGCATGCATAGTATTTTCTCATGGCTAAACATTCAGATAACTTAAGTTGGCAATAGCTTCATCAGAAATTACTGATATTAGTTACTGTATTCAACATATCATGCCAGTATACATATATATTCAGTTAAATTAGTCACAGCCATAGCTATAGTTTTTGATATGAAAACTAGACCTGTACTTGGTTTTTATAAAAAGAAAAAATGATCGTGGAGAATTTTGTAAGTGGGTTAGTCACATTAAAACTGTAGCGTCCAATGATTAAGAAAAGTAAAGAAAGAAAATGAGCACAGTGAAAAATTGCATTCAGCGTATCTGGCCTTCAGAAGATGAATATCAGAGTAGTTAAATCATTCCTCGGACATTCAAAATATAAAACCTGAGGCTAATAAGTATACCTATAATGCGGCTTTTTTTTGTCTCATAGCTTCTTTGTCAGAAATTTCAATTAAATGTCCATAAAATAACTTTTCTAAAAGAAGAAACTGTACTTACTTGTAATTAGTATAGTGCATAAAATATGGTTTGAAACCCATTACATAGGTATAATTTCAGTGTAGTGCCATCAATCAGGAGAGCAAAACTTGAGCTTCAAAATACAATTAAAACTTAAGCTCAGAGAACAGATTTATTTTCCTCAGGAAGCGACTCACTTTTCCTTTCTGCATGCAAAACCTCCTATATATTACCATTGTCTTTAATTTTCTTTACATTTTCTAAATTTGAAAGAGGCTTTGCCTTTTTTGGAAGCTGCAGATTAAGTTGCTGTTTAAAACTGACGTTAATGCTAGTCTTTCTCTTGTACTCAAACAGAGTTTGAATTGAGGTCCTCATGAAATCAAGTTCAAAACCTTCAGGGTGGATTACTGTAACAATAGAATTCAGATTGTTTCAGGTTGTTGAAGCTACTGTGTTTTGCTGATGTTGAAACCAGGAAAAAGAACTATGCTGAGTGACTTCATCTCTCTTTGTTAAGCATGAGCTACAGCTGAAAATGGAATATTGGGCTAAATTTATCAGATGCCCAATTTTACTTAAGAAAGCATTCTGAGAGGAACCGTAAACTGTGGCAGGGCTCAAGTAAAGCAGTGTATAAAATAGTGGCTGACTTAAAATGCTTTCTGCAGTGAGGCACCTTGCAGACTGCCATTTAAACAGATGCATGCAGGGAGCTGTCAGATAATTTCTTTCAGAGCATGTGATCCTTGTCCTACTGATGTGAATGCAAGTCTTTATTCAGTGCACCTTTATTCAACTAATACAATTTAATCCCATAGGCATATTTGCATGTTGTCAAATTAGTTTCAGTAACTCAAGGAAATAATCTGAAAGTGCAGCAAAGTGTGGCAAAACCCTGTTATCTGCTGGGGCAGATATAATCAACAGGTTGTTTTGGTTTACAATGTTGATAGGCCTTGCTTTCCTTTATGCTTTGGCTGGTTACTTCATGCTTATAACTAGTGAACCAGACTTGTGATTAATTTTTTTTAAGATGCTTTTGGTACAGGAAGCATAGCAACCATGGGAAAGTGCCTAGCTATTCTTTCCTCTTTTCAAATCCGGAAGGTTGGCAGTGCCAGCTGCCTCCAAAGACCTGGGTGCCCATAGATTAGGGGACGCACCATACGACATGAATCGCACCCACACACTTGACAGGGTGCTATATGATTTTAAAAAACAGAGACAGTTTTAAAATCGTAAGGCAGAACACTATTCCTTGACAAGTTGTCATTTATTCAAATCAGAGCTGGGTGCCTTTCTGAAAGATATGCCAGAGGCACGTATGAGTTGCTAGGCTCAGATCTGAGGTAAGGGGATGGAATTCTGCTGCTTGTGTTTGATGGAAGATAGGTGTGGATTTTCTGATGATCTCGCGTGGCGTCAGGCTTCCTGAAATGTTGAAGGCAGTAATAAATCATGCTGGAGATTTCAAACAAGAGGCTGGATACTCACATGTGGAAGGAAATCTTCTTTCGTGGAAATATATGCCACAAAAACTGGGTAATAATAGAATTATGTGTATATGTGGTTTTCACTTGGCGACAAAGCAAGAGATCTTCTGACTATGCATGTTTTCTGTGAGATACTGAACATTGAAAAATGGTCAAATTAGCAAATGCAATACATTTCCCATGTAAATTAAATGCTGTTTAGACGACACTTCTAGTGATTATAGCTCTCTGCATGACATATGTTTAATGATTTAGATTGGCTCCTGTTGAGAGGGATTTAATTTAAGGCACTTATGGTATTGGGCTCAAATTATTTTCAAGAGTTGATTGAAGCTTATGTTTTACCCTACAGCTTGTGTTCAGCTAAGGATCGTCCTCAAAATACATTTCATTTATCTCTTGTAGAATCTAAACTGTTGGCTTCTGCCACAGTTTTCTCTTTCCATACATCTTGCTTAACCAGTTTCTAGCGCAGTCATCCATGATTTCAAAATCAGATGTGAAAACAAATTTGGCAAATGCTTGTATTTCTCTGATTTGATTCTTTGTTGTTGTCTAAGAACAAGACCTGAAATTCTTAAGGCCTCCCCATCTCTTTTCCTTGGCATCAGGTTTTGGATGACTGCTTCCCATTCAAGTTAGCTAGAATTCGTCATCCAACCCCTTAAGAAGCTTTTAAAGTCTTCATTTTTCTATCTGTATCATTGATCATCAGTGAAGTGCTGATTCCAGGAAGCAAGGCTCTAAGATTCTAGGATCCAAGAGTGTCCCTGTCCAACTTGGGAGCAATTAAAACCTAATCCAAGGCATGCATCTGCCATCAACTCTCCCTTTGAGATTATTTCCCCATCTTGATAAACTCCACTAAGCAGAATTTTGCAGCCATATACCATCAGTAAAACATCTGCAAATGCTAATGCCTATCTCTTGCTGGAACGACACGGAGGCTGAGTACATAGCTCTCAGAGAAGTTGGTTGGGCAGGAAATTGTCATTTTTATCCAAAATGCAAAGACCTTCCATTGACTTTTCTGGCCTGTGCATTAGACCCTCGACACTCACTAGTCTGCTGAGCCTTGGCCCTTGTTAGCAGAAATGATCATTAAATCCAGGGAGAGGGTGGGGAAGGCAGAGTGCAGATGAGAGTAAATAATCAAAACGGACGTGTCATTTCCCCATAGCATAATGCCAGCTGTCTTAGAAAAGACTGAGGGCAAGTGAAGCAATGGTTATTTCATTACTGCTTCCAAACTGGATAACTGATACTCTTCAGGTTTGTCAGGTAGTTGGTTACTCAATTTTGGTTTCTAGGAGCACTGTGAGGGTGTGGGCTTGTCTTCCCGGACTCCCTAGATGTCTTATTGGGAGGGAGTGCAGACGCATATGTGTGCTGATACTTCCTTAAAGGCTTGTAAAAAAAAATTACTGGCTCTTACCTGCTTGTATTCAAAGGACTTGCTGGGACTTATGGGATGGTGATGGCATTGGGGGTCCATGCAGTAGGGAAACTCAAACTGCTGCTGTATGTAACCTTCACTATAATGCCTTGATCACTTTGCCTCTGCATCAATCCATGTCAGTGGCCATGCCATCTACTACCCTAGAAACTTACCCAAAACATATTGTTTCCTCAGGAACTGGGAAGTGGGCTAGCTTAAGCCCTGGATGTTGCATAAACCCTCCACAGGTGGTTTGCAGGTCTAGCACAAGCCCATTTCAGATCATTACATTTTCACTGAAGGCTTCCCCACCCAGGGATATTGGTGGAGTCTGAGTCCATGTACCAATATATGCTCCAGGAATAGCTGGATGCAGAACTAAGATATCTCTTCTACTGACTTGAAAGTAATCATACATGTCTTTAGGGCATATTTCATTTTCTTAAAAACAGTGCAGGTATGCCTAGCTAAAGAAGTTTAAGATATAGCTTGAGTACTTGGTAAAACCCTTACAAAAAGCCTCTGATGTCAAACAGTATTAAATAGAAATTAGCTAAGTAAGTACTCGAAGAAAGCAAACACTAAGCATTGTTAAGGGGAAGAATTGGAATAGCTTGCGTTCATTGCCTGGACAGTTCCATCATTCTCAGTCTGTAGATGTCTGGTAAACTTTAGTTTTGTTTTTTTTTTACTCCATAATTATTATGACATGTCCCTTTCCCCAGATATGGAGTATTTGCTGAGACACACTTTTGACTTGAAATTCACTGAATAAAATATAATCTTTGAAACATTAAAGTGCTTTAGATACTAAACTGCAGCCTGTAGTTTTATAGTATTAACTATGAATCAAAAGAAATCCAAGTTGTCTGTGAATTAATGAGCTTTCCTCATCAGTTGACTGTAAACCCAAATCTTTAATTTTGAGGAAAACACATATTCCTTTTACTTCACAAGGACACACCACTGTGCTGCAATCATGTGGCTCTTTTACAGGTCTATGTCGAAGAAGGAAGAACTGCAGTATAACAGGTCATTGTGCTTGTTTCGATTTACAGGGAGAGAAGTGAACATGCTGTGTTTCGAACTTGACCGAGGGCAAAAAGAGCCTTGCTGGGCTTTGAGTCAGATCCCAAGACTGCGTCTCCTGGACAGTTGTTTGTCCAATGTGTATCAGGAAGATGGAAATCTCAGGGAAAAATTCAGCAAAATATTATTTCTGAAGCATCAGCTGTATAAATTATTTTACTGAAATAAAAGCTCTCTGCTGAATGCATAAACTGTAATCATATAAGACTGAAGAATTTTATTAAAAAGTGTATGTGAGTCAGTAATACTGGATCCAAGCTGCAGCTCCCTAAAAGATACCAAACACCAGCTACAGACAAGAGGCATGAATTTGAATGTGGGTATGAAAATCTGAGCTTTACTGTCCCTATTCACACTACAGTTCTTATATTTGACTTTCCTGAAAGTGGAGTTCAGCTACAAGCTCAGATCCGAGCGCAGATGCAGACTGAAGAGATGATATAAAGCCATGGTTACAACTCTTCTTTTATGAGAAATAAATCTGTTATCATTCCTCCTCTCCCGATTGTTTCCCATACAAATGTTGTAGCACACAGCATCACCATGCCAGGAATTCAGTTGCCCTGCATGTTCTTTCAGATAGCACATACACTGTCCATAATCGGGGAATATTATACTTTTTAATCCCTGCCCTCATATGGTTAATCCTGCCAGAAATAATACCAGTTGATCTTGACAGGATTTCAACATGCAGTTTTAGCTTGCCAAGAAATCATTTCTTAAATTTGTCCTTCCTGAACTCTAACAGATGGTTTCTCTCTATTGTGGCAAAAATGTTGTCATACATATTAGTTTGCAAGCAGAGGTAGACTGAGGGTTGAAATTCTAGAAAGTGGCACCAAATGCCTTATCAGACATTGAAAAATCATTTTTATTCAACAAAGCATCAGCAATAAGCTGAATAAAATTAATATAAGATATGGCTGTTGGTCCATGCTATGTTTCGTTCACTGGATGAGCTTCTACAAAAAAAAATGAAAAGCAGGATAAAATACAGGAAAAAGAGCAAAAAGTGCCTGAAATTTTCTGCCTGGAAAGAAAAAAAAATCTTATTTCCTTAATATTATATTTATTTTCTTCTAGGTTGTGATCTCATTAGCTTACTTCTTAGAGCATAATTTGAATCTTTTCAAAGGTGTGTACATCTTTAAAATCTTTTTATGTGGTTAGATAGTCACTTTTTTGACAGAAAATGAGCCCAGATGGCATGTATTCAAGAAGTCTGGGGGGAAAGACTGCAGAAAGGCAAAGTAGCTGAGCTGTTAACAAATATGCAATTTCTCATTAGTGTGCGAATCATTATCAGTAGACTCAAAAGCAGAAGACAATTTTGTACCATTTCTTAAAAACCAGTGCTTGGGACTGATGTTGAGAGTTAATGACAAGCTCAGTACTTTGGAGGTGACTGAAATGATAAACTAAAATATGGAACTTACAAAATGGCAGATGAAGATAACCTGAGTCATATGTATTTAATTCTTATTTTAAAATTAAGTTGATCAACTCTTCCTATTCAGAAGCGATACCTCAAAACTACTGTGAATATTTCTGTGAGAATATTGGTGCAGCACCAGCAAAGGTCAAAAAAGGCAAAAGTTAAGAGTTTTAGAGAAGAGATAAAGACCAAAAGAAAGAATATGCTTACACCTGGTGCGATACGCTTTCTTTCTAGATGACAAGAAAACCAATAAAAGCAAAATCCAAAGCACAATTTTGTGTTTAGTTACCAAGGAGCAACTCCTTTTCGACTTCAGGTAATGGAGATCAGCTCTGCACCTTGCTTAGCATCATGGGCTATATTCTTCAGGATGCCCGTCTAAGTCATCCCTTAATGGCAGTGACTGCTGGCTGTTACCCTAGAGAGGGTAACAGGGAGTTCAGCAGTCTGGTATTTTTAAGTGATACCAGCCTGGCGTCACCTTTGAAAATTTGCGTTTTCCTATGAGGAGCTTGCTTATCACAGAATCATGGTTGGAAAAGGCATTTGAGATCATCAAGCCCAACTGTAAATCCACCACCACCATACCTGCTAAACCATGTCCCTAAGTGCCTCATCTACACGTTTCTTGAGCACTGCCAGGGACTGCCAGTGACTCCACCACATGCCTGAGCAGCCTGTTCCCATGCTTGACTACTCTTTCCGTCTAGAATTTTTTCCTAATGTGTAACCTGAACCTCTCCTGGCACAACTTGAGGCCAATTCCTCTTGTCCTGTCAGCAGTTATTTTGGAGAAGAGATCGACCCCTGCCTCAGTATAGCCTCTTTTTTATCCAGTATCTTTGCAGTCAGAGGCCCTAGGTAGCCGTGAGGCAGAAGGGACAAGAGGAGACAGCACATCAAGGGACAAGGTGTCCTCAAGAGTCCTCTTTTGAAGAACGCAAAACTGCATAATTTCTCTTTCTTGGATGTGATTGGATCACACTTGCTGCTGCCTGAGAGTTCTTCTGATTGCTACAGATAGCTCATCTTGAAAGCTGTGTGCAGGGTCCACATGTTTAATCATGCCCATCTCATCAGGATGTGAGAAAACCTATTCCTTCTCACCTAATGCAGCAATGCTTTATTTTAGCTCTTCCATGCAAACACTCTGAATGACTGACTCCCATGTTTAAGGCGTTTTGTGGGAATAAAAAAAAAGTATTTTGAAAGGTATACATAATGTTTTCTAAATGCTTCAGTGTGAAGGTTGTGCATTTCTACAAAAAAATGTCAAAATTAATTTCATGGTGTTTTGTCTGAGAAGGAATCTTCCCATATGCCCTACATAAAAATAAACTAGTTTAGGAAATGGTGACATTAATTTTGCCTAAATTTCTCTCTGATGTTCCTCAACCTAAAAATAGAAAAATCAGTTTTTGTACACAATCTGTACAAAGACAAGTGAATTCTTTTCCTTTTTTTTTTCATTGAAAAGGAGATGTGAGAAGTATTGGGGAAACTGTGGAATACTCTTTTTTATGCTATCAGGTTTAATCCTCAGTAAGACGAGACAGACGACATACTTGTCTTACTGACATACGACATACTTAGAGAATAAGTCCAAATCGCACTTTACAGAGCAGTTAAATGTCATTGTTGAAGTCTTGACTTTTGACTCAGTCAAAATTAATGGAGCTTTTTTTATTGGATATCAAAGACACGCAAATTTCGTATGTGCTTTCTGATAAACGTTTTTGTTGTCTCTGATTATGCTATGATGTATATAAACAAATTAGTGCATATGACCGATCCTATCACACTCAATGAAACTGAAGTTCATGTGTAAGAGATTCCTTACCAATAAATGCACACAATGGGTTTCTAATCCACAGAAGTATATGCATGTACTATAACTGATTTTACAATCAGTTTCTTCTTTCTAGGAAGAAGAAAGACAGTTTTCTCATTTTTCTTCAGTTCTGCTCACTTGCTCACTTTCTTTTTCTTCTTTAGTTCTACAGGTTACAGTTGCTTGAGAAAATACTTATAAATGCCTGTTGCAAGAACTTGACAGTGCGCACAGTTCAATGGAAATTATAAAGCACCTTAAAAGTTGGGCATTCAGACAACCAGACCTAACTGCAAACTCACTGGAGGAAATCTTATTTTGCAGAGCACTGGCTATAGAGTTGAGGTTAGGAAGAAGATTGATAAAGAAAACATTTCCTTCATTCCAAATAGGAAAAAGCAAACCAGAAAGAGACAATCAGAGGTTTGGACTTACTGTATTATAGGTATCTTGAAGATAGAAGATGCCTGAGCAAAAAGAGTTGCAAAACACCTGAAAACTTTATGATAGATAGGTATTATTGGAGACAATCCTCCTCGATGTGCATATGCAATTCCATTTACCTACATATACTTTGCCCAGAGCATCAGTTTTGAGCCACGGCTCCCTGGAGGAAAATGTAGAGGCTACACATGCATGTATTTTGTTGTTTTTCTGTGTTTAAATTATAGCAAAGATTTAGCATTACAAGCACAAGTTTTTATTTGTGACTGTGCATGTTCTCCTGATACCTAAGTGATCAAAGGCCCCTTTTTGAAATAAAAACTCATTTCATTAAAGAAGGTTGCTGCTTTGACAGAAACTTAAAGTCAACATGAAGACC
Source organism: Tinamus guttatus (assembly GCF_059628265.1). Classification (NCBI taxonomy): domain Eukaryota; kingdom Metazoa; phylum Chordata; class Aves; order Tinamiformes; family Tinamidae; genus Tinamus; species Tinamus guttatus. Next base: position 258,405 of record NW_028288852.1, read on the forward strand.
TTTAAAAGACAAACCCAAGTAGGGCACCAAGAATCTACTAGTAGTTTTACACTGAGGTAAACTCTATGGGGCTTTTAAGGGCCCAAATCCTTTCTGTGGATGTGCTTGCTTTCTTGCTGTGCCTGCAAGGTAGCGCTGCTGAGAAAGCAGGCTATCTGAGGCTGAGTGGCTGAGTCTGCCTGAGGCTTTCATATATTCTCCCTATGCATAATTTACCGTAATAGCAACATTATGGTGGTTTGCCAAAACAGCTTTCCCACCTTTTGGGTCTTGCTGATACAAGATATGCTGAAAGAGGAACAAAAGGCATGTGCCAAACTACTGCTTTGTCTTTCTATTTAAAAGACTATGTTGTCTGGGTTGGCATGATGTCATACTAGTGAGACTGTTTTCTCTCTTATCACATGAAATGTTATTACCAGAAGAAAATAATAATAAAAAAGAGACAGAGAAAATGCAGATGAGTCTAGATTAATTCCTGCCCTAGAGCTAGCATTAGCGCAGACTCTGTGTGCCCCACTGTATTTGGGGGGCATAAATATTTCTGTGCTTGGGACTGTTCAGCTCAGCAGAAGGCTGGAAAGGCATGCGAGTGTTTTAGACTCTATGTGCTCTTTGCAGAGCAGGTTATTCATGTTCAGCCTTCCCACTGGAGAAGGAAGGTCACTCAACAGCCCAGAAAGGTGCAGTATTTCTACCAGAAACCTTCCTCCGGGATTCAGTGGCTGATTACTCTCCTTCCAGGACCTCTTTGCCCTCCTTCCCAGAAGCAGCACCACCCGCCTCATGCTCGTGGGGCTGGCAGCCACAGCTGGGCATGGTCTGCTGGGCTCAGCAACTCTCTACACTTTTAAAATTTCCCATCTGTTGATGGCAGAAGGGTGTGAAAAGCTGCTCAGCCAGTGCAATGAAAACGGGCCGGAAAAGGCTGTGCCCTGACCATGTAGCATGGTCAGGGTTTTAATGGGTACAGAAAAAAAACCTTTAAAAGTTGAGATACAGCTCAATTCACGTCAATTAACAATTAAAAAAGAAAAAAAGCCTTTCAGTAATGGGGAAATTGCAGACTGTTCACAGATGTAAAAAAGCGAGGAACTTCATTGTGGGGCTGACCACAAAACGGTGATCATCTTGCTGATAGATTGGACTACCTCTATTTTTCCTGCCCCTTCATCTGGTTTCGCTGTTGCTAATGTAGCGTATGGGCTTTCAGAAATGTGCAGGACACAGAGTACTGCAGGGTGAAAAACAAAGAAATTACCATGTTCCTACTTCTGTGACCATCTAGAGAGAGTTCTACTGGGGACCCTTGGACTGACCAGCACCTTGTACTGCAGGGTCTTGAAAGCCATTAAAGCTGCAGCAAACAACTGTGAGCCAAGCACCCCACTGATACAAAATCACACGAATGCATTAGTTTCACCAGCTCGCCATTTGGTATGATATTCATTGCGTGCTCCAGGTGAAACTAAGATGTGTTAGTGTCTCTCGAAGGAAAGCAAAACTTAAATAAGCCCTCTGTCCAGTTGTCAGTCATTTCCATCCATCCTCACAACTAGTTCTTATACAAATTGGAATGAACAACCACATTCCCAAAGACAATATTTCTGCAAATGCTCTGGAAAGCAGCAGGTGAGTGCAGAGGTCCACATTAAAGTCTCCAGGGAAATCTCCCTGCAAGATGCAGACAGAGATCCGGCCTCTGATTTCTTCTTGTGTGTTCTCCCATGTCAGGCAACTATAAACACTCAAAGGGTTCTGCAGCAGCCAGGCCAAGTGCTGGTTTAGAGTGCAAGTCTGAGTCTGAAGGCTCCATCCAAACTAATAATCATATTCATTTTTTTTTCTCTATCTTTTAAGGATTTATTTCTGCTGCTTTTCTTAATAGCTCTTTGACATCACTGTTTTAATAAGAATTATCTCATCTTCTGAAACATTTGGAGAGTGAACTGAGCAACTTACACCAAGAACTGTGTTTTGCAATTGGTGGACATCGTTTTTCATCTTTAATTCCCTTATTTCATCAAAAGACATTATTTGAAAAGAATGATTGACTCATACCTATGTTGGAGTTTTTTTTTTAGATCATCTGTTACAAACAACTGGTGTTTCTTGATTAAAGACTTTCTTTTAAGAAATCACGTCTTTTACCATATGAGGCTTTTTGTGTTTAAAGGCTTTGTGATATTTAGACCTGGCGATAAATAATTGCAAGATTTCTGAGTCCAGGCTAGCCTACCTAGTACACTATTTCCCTTGGGTGTTGCCTGTCAAAAAAACAATCATAGCTTTTAAATGCTGAAACAGCTTAGAGACACAGTACACCATGTGCTGAGTTTCACCTCCCACCAGTAAGCATCCTGTAAGTGGGCAAAGGCCACAGGGGGCCTCTTGTGCTTAACAGATTTTAATAGGTAGCAGCAGCTGATTGTCACTGATGCCCTAAGATAAATGCCTTGGAGTTTTTATTCCATAAAAGTGTTAAAATCCTTCCAAGTTTATAGATGAGAGATGGGAAAAGGGCTTTTAAGAAAGTTGCAGAAAAACTCCCTACACTATACTGCGTTGAGCAGAGTGGGAGAAGGAACAGCATTCAATAACCTGAAAAATCTTCAATGGCCATTACTGAAGTGGTCAGAGGGTTTGATATTTCATTTTCAATCTCATTTTTAAAAACATATTCTTTTTGCCTAGTTGATTCTGAACTGCATTAAATATGGGGAAATGCAAAAGGACAAGCCCTATGGAAGGACATTTACAGAAGTGAACAGAATCATTGCACAAAGATGAAGACCTGTAGGTATGATTATGAGGAAGTTAAGATTCATTGAAAATTTGCATTCAGAAATTCTCCCAAGAAGCTTTGCTTTTTTCACTCTCTTCCAGGGAGCTGGGCAGAAAAGGTAAGAAAAAATCAAGGAGCAGACCTACATCCCAGAGTCTCTACAAGTAAATACAAGCACTACTAGTTGCTTATTCAACATCATGCAGGATGTTTAAGGCAAGAATTTTGAACAAAGAGGAAATTTCTAAGTCAAGGGTTTCTGCTCTTTTTACCTAGAAGAAAGGTATTCAGTTTAAATAGTGTTCATACAAAAGGATGAAGAGCACTGCCACAGTCCTGCTGGGACCATGTATCAGCTCCTCAGCTCAGTGTCAGGGGGATGAGGCTCCACAAGGTTTGGGACCATGGGGAAAACCCAGTCCTTACCTAGCAAATGTAAAGGGCATGATGCCTAGTTGTCCTGGGGTTGCTGTAGAAGGTATCTCACAAGCCGTAAGCCCCACAGCTCCCACTCTTGCATATGGGCTGTGAGTCATCAACCTCCATCCTTGGGGGTTTTCAAGAGCCACAGCCCAGAGCAGCCTGGTCTGATCTCAGAGCTGGGCCTGCTTTGGGCAGGAGATTGGACTGGAGACCTCGCAGGCTCCCTTGCCACACGAATCATCTCTTAATCCTACGAACAAGCAGGTAGTTCTTCTGAGACAGAAGCTATCCAGCATAGGTTGGGCAAGTGATCTTCAGTGGATTTACTGCAGATGATGCCACCTGTATGGACATTGCATGGACCTGTACTGCATAAGCTCATCTCCTATTTATGCATGCATACATGTCCTTCCACTGCTTCAGTACTAAGATACGCATACTGAGCTGCTTTGATTGATCTTTTAGTATAAAAGCATTTACACCAAACCTGGGCTGACCTGTGTTATGAATCTGGCTCTGTAGTTCACTGTAGCATCCAGCATCTCCCCTGCCTGCCCCCTAAGTTTATAGCAAATAAGAAGTCAGCAAAAAGAGCAGAATAGTTTTCTTGCAGATTAGTCATCTGGAAATACATTCTTTGAGGATTTTTCCCAATGCACAGTTCTTTTCTGAAAAGGGAATATGTATTTTACATATTTTATATAGTCCATCATTTTTCTTCCATACTGTGGAGAGCTTTTGATTTTCATGAAAGCCTGTAGTCTTGTTTATAATTTCAGAAAGAATCTAAAACATTGGGCAGAACTGCAGTGACTCACTTCCATTTACAAATTCAAATATTGACCCTCCCTATATTTGTCTGTTCCATCAATTTGCATTGCATTTTTGGAGATAAATTGTGAGTTTTGCATTTATGTGGATGTTATCAAGAGTAACAATAGAAGAATGTGTGTCTTGGGGTGGTGGCGTATATGAAAAAAAGAATTCTTTTGTATTTCCTAGTTCCTGCATAGGGCAGTTAACTACAGAGAGCAGAAGCATCTGGCAGGTGGTACAACTAAAGGACTGCCTGGGAGAGGGGTGGCCATTTAACCCTATCATCTCTTCTCAGCAGAACCCCCCCTTTGCTTATTTTGTGCTGCCCTAAATGTTGTGTCAAATAACATAACATACAAGACTAACAGTTGCTTCTGCTTCTGGATGGCTAATAGGAAGGTGGCAACACAACACAGTGCTACCTTGTAGTGCCAAGCCTTTTAAGTTTGTTAACTGTTAAATACTTAACTGCAAGTAACTAGTGGTTTATCTCCTCACTATTTGGCCAAATGCTTCTGTTATGATGAGTCGTCATGAGCCTTATGAGTCCTTGCACCTAGTGTGCCTCAGTGTCTCAGTTTTGGTGTTGTCTCGATTAGGAGCACCCAGCAAGCAGCAGGAGCAGCGTGAGGAGACACCAGGTCCATGAGAATGGGGAAAATAACCTGCTAGAGAAGACATCAAATGATAAGACTATGAGTATTTGGGGTGAGTTGTCGTCACTGCTATGACTTTTGGGAGCAGAGAAAGCAAGCAGCACTCTGTGTGGAACTGCAATCCCTGTCCTCTGTTTCTGGATGCGGATGAGGGACACAGCTGCCAAGACAGCCCGACTGTGCTTGCAACTGTGTGTATAGGGCAGACATTCTTTGCTGTGTTATGTAATAGTGAGATAAAAATCATGCAGGGGCTAAACTGAGCTGTTACAGGAACAGACTGTCCTGGATCAACCCCAGTGGTGCTTTCTGGCGCATGCAGACAGGCAGCACCCCTCTCCACCTCGTCATGCTCGTCTGGGTTAATTTCTCCCATCACTACTAGCAGTCTGCAGCAAAACTTGGCTGTTGGCTGTATGGATGCATAAAGGAAGGATCCTGATGCACTATTTTCTCACCAGGACGCATGTTCAGAGAAGCTCATGCATTTTAGGCATCCGTACACTGCAGATATATTGCAGAGAGTCTGCTCAAGCCCAGATTGGAAGAAGCTGGAGAAGGATGTTGGAGAAGCTTTCCAAGGTCCTCATATGCTACATAATCACAGCGAGTTCATGCTTATTCCTGGCGGATTTCCATTATGCATCTGAAGCACTGTCAATAGACACAACTTTGTTTTCCACCCATTTCATCACAGCTGCATGTAAATATTGGTGATTTAAACTCATCATAATTAAACTCTTTAACTTTACTGGGTAGTGCTCTGTCTTTGTACTATGCATAAATGTATGGAATATTCTCCATTAATAATAAGCCATTGTATCTAAAATCCCACTGTATAAGGCCAACTGACAAAAGCAACGATAAAACTGAAGCTGGATTGTGCTCTCAAGGGAATCATTCTAGGCAGAAAGTAGGAACCAACCTTCAATGATGTTTATGCACGTCATCCATTATTAAAGTGGTCAAATGCTATAGATATCTGGTCCTGGAGAAAAACAGGCTTAGGGGACTTGGTGAAGATTTGATACAAATAAGAGAAGGTCCCCTTGCCTCTTTAGTGTTGAAATCTCTTTTACACCCTGACTAAGTTGGCCCGTATTAACCAATATGCCAGATGGATATAGGAAATGTCTTAGATTTTTACGATGCTTTACAACTTGCAAATTACCCTAGCCCATTTTCTAAAAATTATTTGAGATATTAAGGCCCCAATTTCCAGAATTATCCTTCAACTCTGAGCTCGAAAATAATTATGGGTACAATTTATAGCAATAGATGCAAAGCATTTTATGATATGTAGACCTCTAAGCACCTGATTATCCCACAAAAAGATGTCTGTGTGCTGTAAAATGTGTCCCTAGTAATCTGTCTCTGCCAAATTGCTCCCACAGAATTGGATGCTGAGTTGAAGTCCCCTTGAAAAACACAAAGTTAAAAATAATTATATAATTAATATTTATCTTGTGGAACACAACTTTAAACATCTTTAAAATATTTCTTTAAATATGTGCTTTATTATTATCATTATTTCCCTGGGGTCAGCTACAGCAGCAAATTGATGGTCTATCACCTAAATATGACAGAGTGATGCCTCTGGCATACAGAAGAAAGATAGACCTTATTTAACGTTGTTATAAAAACTATCTTCATGTCCCAGCATTTGGACTTATAAAGCATAGTGTATAGGATGTTAAAGGAGCCAAGGCATCAGGGATAAAGCTTAATTTCCTCTCCTCTCCACAGGCTCGAGACAGCTTGCATTTAAATGTCATGAGTATTAGGGTGAAGAGGTTATTTAGATTAATTCTACAGTTCTGCTCACACTGAGCCATTGCTAAAGCAGTGTCCCTGTTGGAAGCAGTGGCAGTGTGGGTGTGAGCAGCTGAACTGAGATGTCACTGTCAGACTGGGGTGTATTGCAAACAGTTTATGAACCAATAAAAGATGTTAGTTTTATATATAAAAACCTACAGCTAATTTTTACTATATATTGCTATCTTTGTGTGTTTGCTCTGCCTTCTGCTGCTTAGAAACATTATAGTTACTTGGTTTTTGTTCCAGAAGCCCATTATGGTAATTGTGAATTCTGGTCAGATTTCAAATGATTTTTATGAGGAAACTGTTCCATTTAGAACAGGAAATTAAATATTTGCTGAAGGAAAGAGTGCCTGTTTCTGCCCTAGGAGTCTCAGCAAACACCTAGGCAGTGCAAAGCTGGTGAATCTGGCATGTGTCTCCGAAATGCCATCTAAAACCCATCCTAGCTAAATGTGTTCCTGTGTGCCAGTGGAAAAAAAATCAACAAAAACATTTTGACAGAGATTGTAATGGATGATAGCAAGCAGGGAAAGATAGGAGACAGAAAACCACTCAGACTGTCCAGCAGCCCAGAGACTGTCATTCATATGAACAGCAAGGCTCGACTTTTGTTGTTCAAATTTTGTGAAATTCCCACTAAAAAAAAAAAAAAGACTAAAAAAAGACTTTCTCAAGAACTTCCAACACAGAGCATTTGTCACTGTCTCCAAATTATGACCAGTTCAGCACTGGAGAGTGATGCAAGAAATCACAAGATTTAGTGTTCTTGGAGATGATTCATTGTAGCAGGTCTGTTCCCAATTCTTTTACTCCTTTGATGTGTCTTCTGTGCTTGTTTTTTTTTGTTAATTTTTTGTTTGCTTTCATTTTTGGTAGTAGGGAAAGAATATTTTCTGGCAGGCCAAATCTGCATCTTAGATGCAGCCAGATGACAAGGCCTTCTACACTATTTCAAATTCAACAGTTCTTGGACCTGCAACTCTGCTGTTCACCTGGAAATACCCTTTCCTCTTTCTTCCTACAAAGAGATACCCTCTGCGCCTATTTTAGAGTGGCAGGGCTCAACTGGTAACTGAATTAGGAAACTGAAATATGAAGCTGATTTTTCTTTCCCTGCAATACGAAGCTACAAAAGCCACAGTAACTGAAAAACTTGGCAGAGCTACAGGACAAAAATGAAAGGTGATTAAAAAATATGTAAATGGACATTCTTAATCATTCAGATCAGTGAGTATGCAGATAGTGAGCTACTAAGGTATCAAGTGGATGCTTCCTAAGAAACACTGAAAGGTTGATCTATTTCTTAAACTAAGTAACATGGTATTCACTCAGATACGGAAAACATTCTTTGGCAAAAATCATCTCATATTTTCTGACAACACCTCTTCACTGAGGTCTGAAAACTACTCATAATGACTGAGAACCAGCTTTATGAACCAGCTTCTCAAAATAAGAATTTATTTTCCTATTGAATTCCCATTCTGAAATTTGGCTCCTGTCATTGCTTTCCACTTGAGCTATTCTTTATTTTTTCAAATAAGTTTACAGTTACCTTGAAATGCAATGCAAATGAAATCCTAATGATAAAGGGGATATAATATACATTTATACGAGCCTGCATAATGGGACATACCATAAATATATCATGTGTTTTCAACAACAAGCTACCATTGGGCAGCATTTTGAGGAGGAATTCCAGCTTTAATCTCTGTCTGACATATTTTGGGTGGGACTTTGCTAACATTTTTCACCCTGTCTTCCATTTGGTACTTCCACAGAATGTCAGATGGGAGAAACTACTGCTAAACAGCTCTGAAATCATTAAGAAAAATGTGTGAAATACATAGAAATGCCATTCAAAAAGGAAAAGGAAACAATGTTTCATTCAAACATAAAAAAAAAAATTCATTCACAGGCCAAGCTTTCTGCAAAGTTAAAGTTCCAAAAGATTAGTACTAATTGAGAACACAAAGGCGAAAGATGTATGGAAATACATAAGTATGGTGAAGGTTCCTGTTCCTACTGCAACATTGCCAGCTCTTGTGAGCAAGATAATGTCCATTCGTGGTCCAGAAGCACAACTGCTGTCTCTGGAAAACACGAAGGAAAAAGTACTTCAGCATGAGTTGATTGACAGATAATGTCTTTAGGCTTTTTGATGGCTATGAATGGGTGTCTGTCACCAATGAAGGTAAAACTGACAACCCTGCAGAGATGACATCATCATACATGACTGTCATATGCGACTGTCACTGCAGAAAAGAGCCCTCAACCTAGAATGACGCAAAGTCAGTCTGTTAACTGGAAATTAATGCTCTTCTTTTAGCTGTTATGATTTTAGTCTGGACAGAAAATGAGAAAAAGTGTTCTGACAGGCATATGTGAACCCTGTGCTTTGAAATTCAGTTTTTCGCAAATTCAATTTGGATCTGACTTTGCACACATTCACCCAAAGGCAGAACGAGTTCTGAGCGCCCAGAAGAAAGCAGGAGCTGCCTCCTGGTACTGCGGTGAGATGAACCACCAGAACAAACAGTGTGTCACGAAACACATGTTGACAAACAAAACTATGAAGTGCTTAAAAACAGCAATATTGAAATGCAAAATAGCATGTGGCCATCTCACTGAGTAACTCATGAACCCATACATCTAGTCACGTCTACTGACTGATGTAATGGGCAAATTCTCCCTCCCACTTTCACAGGTGAAGACAGCAAACCTGCATGAGCCTAGCTCCTTCCCTTAGGAGTGAGTGCGATTACAGCTGCAGGAGATGAGATGAGGCAGAAGCAATAGTCTGGCAGGTTTCCCTCACAAAAATTACTGCTGCCTACTTCTTGTATGCTTTCTGACGTCTCCCTCTGGCTGCAACCTCCCTCCTCTGAGTCTGTTTCCAGCCTAACTTCCCATCAGGGAGGTCTGTGGCAACCTGGCTCCTACATCAGACTTTCATTCAAGGGGCACTGCAAGACTTAGTATCCTCTTAGTATCTTCAGACTCCTAAAGGTAAGGAGCAGAGAAGATGGCCTTGTCTATTCTCACAGTGCTTCAAAGAGGCACCAGAAACAAGCTAGAATACAGGAAGTTCCAGCTTAATATAAGACGAGAAAAAAACTTTTTTCACTATGAGCATGGTTACATGTGAAACAACTGAGAAGAACTGCTGAGCCTCTATGCTTACAGATACTGAAAACTTGACTGGAGCAGGTCAAGCTGAGCTTGCTCTGAACTGATGACTGGACTAGAGACCTTTCCAGGACCCTTTAAGGATCTCTGGACATCATTCAAGAGGTGTCCCCCTTGCCAGAATTGCCCTCGTTATTCTGTGATTCTGACCAAAAAGGGAGAAGCAACAAGAATAAAATCCATTCCCTTTCTCCCCTTGACACTTCCTGGCTGGAAAAATAGTTGGTTGAAAATACGTGCGGAGACATTCTTCAGCCTTCTAGGTCTATGCTTTTACTTTGGCAGATAGTCCTTATGGCCATAATACTGTTGTGGCAGGCATATGGCTTTCTGGAAGGAGGTTGCTGCCCTACTTTCTGTGTAGTCTTAGCATGTTGTGTGGAGGTGCTAGCTTTATGCTGTGAGGCAAGGAAAGGGTAAGGGTTTTAACAGTGTGGTTTTATTCCTGTGGCTTCAGCCTTCCTCTGAAAAGGTCATGAAAACATACATAAAATACTTTACTTTAGTAAATACCCCAAAGCTGTCACATAATCTTGGGCCTGCTTTTTGATGCCTGGCAATGCAGCTCTTGTATTTATGGGAAAAGAAACATTGAGGAAAACTGTGGAATATTACAAACAGTAAAATCCCAGCAACAAAAACTGAAGGAAATTGAAGCTTTTGTTGTTGTTGTTGTTCTAGAAATAGTGCAGACTCTGTATTATGTAATTACAGTGAAACTGAGCAGTGCTTTTTTTTTTTTACAGTAATGTCTAAATACCTGACAATGATTACATTCTGCTGAGCATTTTCCACTTTAGCTGATTCCACTGGTTATTTTCTCAGAAATATTGCTCTTATCCCCCTTTATCAGACAGGGGTTCCTATTTTAAAAATATTTTTTTTAATACCTCAGGCTGCTTTCTACACACTCTTCAAACACATAGAGACAGTTCCTTCCCTGGGGCATTAGCAAAACTAAACATCACTTGACTATCAGTAGGTTACCAATATGAATGATGGCAATAAAAGAAAATCTTACCACTAAATTGATTTTACTTTTGACTAATAAAATAATTGTAAGACATTTTATATTTATTGGAACCCATCAGCAGTGACAAACACAACAAGCAATAGGGAACAAGCTTTGTGAGAAGGTCTCTGCATCAGAATATGGACATGTCCTAAAAACATGGAAAGGTCATTTCAGGCAGAGCTGAGTAAAGAGATGAAATAGGAAGGTGAAGTCTCATCCACTTTTCAAGTACATAGGATCAAAGTTAAGTTTGTGTAAGTCACCTAAAGAGAAGGTCTCTGTGTCCCCCCAGAGACTGTCCCACTCAGAAAAATGTGTGACTGGTCACACTAGCATCCTCTTCATCCTCTTCATAGAAGCTCACGCTTTTATGGACATTGGAATCGAATGCTAGTAAATTTAACTGCATATTCTGCTGTTACTAGTCCATGCACTGCTTTCACAAACAGGAGGTGAAAGTCGGAAAGGCATTATCCTGGGGTCTATTGGCAAATACTAGATTAAACATGCACTGTCTGTCTTTCCTGAGTATTGCTCATAAAGGACCAAAGCATGCATTTCTTCAGTTTACTGCCGCAATATACACAGAAGAAAGTTTGCCTCATTAATCTGTGAGTTAGTTTCAGGTATTGTGAAGAAAAAGAAAAGACTTTCAGGATTTAGTGCTGGAGTCTTAGAATAATTAGCAGATGTCACACCACACCAAACTGTGTGAGCGCAGAAGCCAGTATGTGGTGTGTAAGGCTCCAGCACTGCATTTAGTGGGAGCTCTCTCTTTCACACGATCTGTCAGATAAGGATTTTCTGTGAGTCTGTGCTTTGGTAGCACAGTAGATAATCTTGTCTGTGTAAGATTCAAGAAGGTTAAAAGCTGATTTAACAGCCTTATCTTTCCAGGATGGAAACCTCATTCTTAAAGGTATAATATAAACACTCATGTAGATAAAGAGTTACTGAATCTTTTCATGAGTTGCATCCTGCCTAGCCTTGTAAGAACTGAAATACCTTTCCAGGTGCTGGGGTTCTGGTAGACCAACAATCAGTTGAGTCGTATGTGGAACTTTGACATGGTGTGTCACGAAGTGTTACTTTGCATTACGTAGCAAGGTTTTATGGGTCTGGGGCCATCTCTCAGGTACGTTTGAGCAGTGGCAATGTTCCTCTAACATTCGATATATTTGTTGTTGGCTCTTCCCTTCTCTAGGTCTTGCTTCATGGTCCTCCTCTTCCTGGCCAGTAGCCTTCAAAGTCAAGTCCTCCAGAAGGAAGAGGAAGGAGGAAGTCAAGTTCTCTCATGAATTTAATAGTTATCTTTAAGCAACATTGCAGATGCCTCTTCCTTTCTCTTAAGGGTGATGAAGGTGAATGCAGCCTTTGCTTTTAGCAGTGGTTCCTTTCAGATCTCTCATCCTTTGATCTCCATCAGTCTTTTTTCCATCCCGACATTTCCTTTTCAGCCCCCAGGAAGCTAATTCCTGACTCTGCGGCTGTTCCTTCTGTTTAGTTTCCCTTGCTGCTGTCATTCATTTCTGTCAGTGTAACTGCCCAGGTTTCCACATGCTATTTTGCTCCCTCTGTGCAACAGTTTGTTTCTCAACCTTACTTTATTCATTCTCCATGAAGAGCATTCTCACTTCTACTCTCTCACACAGTGCAAGCATACAATTTCTTTTCCAACATTTTCCTTCCTAAATCTCTTTATTCCTTTGTTCAGTTCATCCTAACCAGTACTTTCCAGCACTTTGAGTCTCACATTTTCCCCCATTTTCTCTCCAGCACAATATCATTTTTCTGTAGTAAAACGTGCATACATTTCCCCAAAACATAGTAACAAGTGCCATGACCTTTCCTGTCCAGTCCCTATTCACTACTAACTACCTTACTCCTTGTCCCTCTTTCCAATTCCTGTCATCCTTTTGCTTCTAGTTTTTCTGATCTCCTCCCCTTCACTTTCCCCCTTTAGCTACCTTTTTCCCTTAAGTTTCTGTTCCTCAGCCAGTGCAAACATTCTTATATTTTCCACCTAACTTAGTTCCCGTTTCTGTCCTGCCTCTCTTCTCCCCTTGGTCAGGTGAACTCACTAATTTGTTCTTCTCTGCCAGTTCCTTCTTTCCTATTAGAGATATTTATCGCAGTACACAAAAATAGCAGGAGGCTGATCTTGTCATTTACTGATTAAGACATAGAAATATGGGACTAGATCATTATTAGTGTTTATCTCATTTTTCAGACCTTTGCTCCTCTATCTCTTATGACCTCCCTGATACATGGCTCATAAGCAGGCAGCTGAAAATTGTCCGTTTCTGGCTAAGATAAACAGGCATTTCTAGAAATTTTGAGTTCTCTGAGAAACAGGTGCTTCTGAAAATGCTGATTGAATACCAGGCTAACAGTGGGAAAACATCAACAAGAGGTCTATAGGTCTATTTGTCCAAGACACTGCGCCTCCCATCCCCATGCAACTTTGGGGTGCTTGAGTAAACAGTAGCCCTTTCTGCTCATTCCCACCTGCATACTGCCCCATTTCCAGAATAGCTGGTGAATTAAGGAACAGATCCCACTGAAAAACTAACAATTTCTTTGCTCTGAGATCCTTTCTAGATGCATCGGTTACCCTTTTGGTTCACTGTGGAGCCAAACAGACAGCAGTGCTGGAGCACTGAGGGGTTGACCTCGCGGTGAACAGAGCAGAAGTGGTTGAGACTGGCTTCAGCAATGCCTGCCAGCCCAGGGGAAACCACAGTCTGGCACGGAAAGTAGAGCCAGTAATCAGTTGAGAAGCTGTTTTGTTCTGTGCATCCATCAGTAATTGGCTCTCACTTACCCTGTAGCATGTTTGATTTTGCTAGGTGATAAGGAAGAAAGTCCATTGATTTGGTCTCCCATTAAAGCTGACTGATTGCTGCTCAGTAAAGAAATCTCTTTGGTCAACTAGAAGGCACCTGGGTTGGGAATACGCAGCCTGGATAACACTGAGGTTAAATACCTGCTTCCATTACACTATTTGTTCTGATGTTGTGCTAAAATGGTTTGATATGAACCAGTATTCAGAAACTAAACAACACTTGTGATCTTTACCAATGTTATCCTCAACCACCTTTTTTTCCTGATTAATTTTCTCAGACTTTCACACAGAGATCCAAAGATTTTCTAAAAGAAATGCTGTGCCAAGGCTGCTAGCACTGAGAGACTTCAAAGATAATATTGGTTTCCTTGTTTTCACCAATACATTGATTCCTTTTTTTACAATAGTGTTTATTAAAAATAACATGCAAAGTATTGCAACATCATTCCCTATTCTCATGCTGGGTTTAAAGATATATTGGTAGTTTTACATCTTTTGTCAAGAGGCTTCTGTTAGATCTTGAATATATGACACAACTGGAATCAGATATCATTCTTATTCAATATTATTTTTTAAATCAACTATAGATTTATATGCTAGCCTAAAAATAGATTTCTAGATTTTAAGGAGAAAGAGGAAATCTATGATAATCTACTCCTGACTTAAACTGTAGGATGTCAAAGAGACCCGATTTCAGCTATGGATGTAGACTGCTATATTCTAATTTATTTTTATCCATAACTTCATCAATATCAGACACAAGTCCCTTGCTTACAAAGTTATTAAAATTTTAATAAAACCAAGGAAATGCTAAGACAAAAACATATTAGGATGGCATAAAAGCTCTGCATACATATAAGTATTTTAAAGGCAGTCTAGATGTTAATTAGAATGTCTTAATTGAACATTTCTGAATATGAACATTTTTAGATTCTTTTAGAATACATTTTCAATTCTGCATAAAGTGGGTTTCAAATGGTTAGTACTGATATAAGTATAAATGCCTGTGAAAATGTTATTATATGTTACTGATATATATAAATTTTATTGGCATGCATATATAAGATTTTTTTACCTGTTACATGATATGTATTCTTACATGTTACTGATACAGATAGATGAGCACACATGGAGACCATCTAACCAATTTGAGAGTGAGATTCGATTTTGTTGCAAGCAATGATGCTGCTACTCTACTAGCACTTTTGTGCAGCAAGGGGCATTTAGTAGATTGCTAAGGAGTGGGTATCATTAGCACCCTCACTTCCACAGCCAGATGTGGCATCCTGGCATCTAATAGGCTTCACTGGATTATTTTACCAGGATTCTTCCAGTGCTTTTTTGAACCCCTGAAAAATTATATGCTTCCTTGGTGCCCTGTGGCAGGGAGTTTCAGAGCATAAGTGCAAGTTGTGTGACGAATCATGTCATGTTGTGTCATGAACTTGGCCTTGGCCCATTTATTTCCTGCCCCTTACTCCTTGTATGCAGGAAGGCAGTGAATGGCCAGTTCTGATTCACTATCTCCACTGCACTGATGATTTTCCAGACCTCTGTCTCAGTGTTACCATCTTTTCACTCTGGCTCTGTACTCTTTCTTGTCAAGCTTCGAGATATTGTTATTGCCATCATCCGTACTTCCCCTCTTTCTGAAAATACAAGCAATGCTTTCATAAATAACAGGCTGTCAGACTTTCAGATATGCTTCTCAATTAAGTATGCGCATACGTTTTGCACATGCTGGAAATGACCTTTGCAAATGTGGCTTGCCAACACCATTGCACTGCTCTCTGAATGCTATTTGTCTTTTTAATCCTACTCTCAAGGGTTATGTACTTGGTGAGCTCCAATCAAACAAATACGCAGGTGAGTCTGAACTCAGCATGGCAAACATGCAGAATACAAACAAAAAATAAGCACCAGCAACACATTTTTCAGTTATTACTTCAGATAAGTACTATACACATATATGTTTTTATATATATGCACATATATATATATATATGTAATTTGTGCTTTTTGTTTTCTTGAATCTCTTTGCCTTCAATGAAGAGTATAACTGATGGCAGAAATAGAGATGAACATTCTCAACAAATTGCTGTTGTAGTTATCAAATGTCTTTGGATACATTTCAGCACTTAATCACCCACAAGAGCTGCTTTTTTGCCTCATATATTTCTGCCTCCTTTAATTATGGAGGAATTAACTGGCAAATCCTTTTTTTTTCCTCCCCTTTTTTTTTTGGTTTTATTGTATTAATTTCATGTAGCAAAATGAGGAATGATAGAATTTTTCTTTTCTCTTTGGATGGAGCTACCCACAATACTCTGCCCTAGATGAAACCCAGATTTCATTCCGATTTGATAAGGAAGATTGCTGCCCTCTTCCCTTCATCCCCACGTACCCTGTCTTCCCATATTCCACGCTTCTTTTCAAAGAACAGACTCAAAAGGGAACATTTGTCTCCTCCCAGCCTCTTTTTAAATAAGTATGGTTGCTGCAGAAGTTTTATGTATATATTTATATATGAAAGCTTGTAAAACTAGGCAACTTTTTCAGGGACAGCCTTAATAGTGGTTTCTCCTGAAATGATCTTCTGTTGTGGATTACCAGATAATGCACCTGGAACTACATTAGTTTGTTCAGGCTCATGGTTTATCTGAAAATCATTTTCCAGTAATCTTATGTACACCATCTGGCTAAGCATCCTGCTAGGAATCAGCTGCTGAAAGGAGAAGGAAGTCGCCTCTATTCCCCCAAACCGTTGCTAAGCAGCTCCAGGAGTCACATCCAAACCACGCATTTATTCTGCGGGAACTCATGTCCAGCGAGGCTGCATATCCCCATCAGAGGCGAGAACACACACTCACAACTGCCGAATACACCATCTAAAAATTTCTACGCCCCTTCCCTCCGATTACCCAGCCATGAGGTTTGTTTTCCTTTCCCTCCACGCGATTGAGGGGAAGAGATTGATGGAAAGTGATTATTTTTGGTTAGTACTCCTGAACGCGTGTCATCACACATGAACTAGTTTACTAGTGAACCCACGTGGGCAGGTTCCTATTTGAATGAATTCCGCCACGATCTCACTTGTTAATCCTGGAAGGCTGCAGGTGCATTTATTAATATAGGAGCCCCATGTTAAAATGGTGTGTTCCTTTCCGACATATTAAGCCATTTTTAATTTGCTCTCCTCCTCTCCAGTCTCTCCAGTTGATATTAGATAACTTGAAACAAGGTAGTGATTTAGGTAGAAAGTGAGTGAGTTATTAATCTTATGCAAATACTGGGTTAACTTCCAGGGATCTTGGCACTATTTTAAGTGCTGGAAGTCACGGACTACAAAGAGTAATTTCCTGTTTGTTTAATTGATCTTCTGCAACTTTTCTACTCACTGCTAAAATTAGGTAATGGAATTTGCAATATAAAACCATTATTAGAAGTGCCGGTATGACATTTGATTAATCCAGTCTATTTAGGTTTCATAATACATACTTGACTTATGTTCTAGAAGAAAAAATGCTTTCTAAATATATGTATAAACCTGCTTTCTGAATATATATATATATCTATACAAACATATCTAGGATTATTATACAGGGCCATGTTTCTTTGTGCTTTATTATTTGTAAATGATAACTCCCCCAAATGTGTGTTTCAGCACCAATATTATGCCTTCTGGAAGATTTGCACCAATAGGAAAACTTTGGTCTGGGAAATGCTTAAACAACCAATGCCTTTTTCCCTTATCTACAAGTTGAGGAAGGTCACTTCTGGCCACTTCTTTCCTGGAAGACTTCCAAGAGGAACCCAGACCGTGGTGATGACTCAGGGACTGACAGAGCTCTGAATCAGCATTGGATCAATTTTCTGTGATGCTAGTTTTTGGGTAAAGTGTTCAATAACAGTACTTCTGACTATTCAAGGTAAATAAAGGCCACTTTTAACTTAAGTGAAAGAGTGCTATACCCAAGATTGGTGGCCAGCTTCAGTTCATGCAAGATGTGTTTCCTCCACCCACCGATTCCTACCTCCTTTCTATTAGATAGAGCATCTTTTCTATCTTCCTGGTCTAAGCTGCTGTTAAGGACTCTAGTATATTATGACAGATATTGCTTTGATACAGCAGTGAACAAAGGTAGCACTTCTTAGCAAGAGCTTTGAAGTGAAAGCATTTTTAAAGGTAAGGTACAAACACAGCAAATGATGCAGAAGAACTTGGCAAGACATGGGTGACTTCATGGAAATATTTTTTTTTTAATTGTACTAAAGAAATTCTTATATTCCTGGTTTTGTTTCATTTGATGATAATTGCTGTAACTTCTATTTCCATCGCAGTAATATTAAGTGCAATCATGCCCATTTAATCTGATCATTCATGTTCCAACGCAGTGATCAAAATAGGCAGTCTACTATTTCGTGTTATCATTCATCACACCTTACTAAATCAGCACCCAAATAAAAGTAGTTGTTGTAAACACAGGTGAAATGAACATTTTATGCTACAAAATTCTATAAAAAAGCTTTTACACTACAGCATTTTCAAATTAAAAATCAGCAACTTATGTTTTGTTTTTACGTGCCCTGTGCTTCATAGCCTGACTTTAGTTTATAAGTCAAAACTCTATGGAATACATAATACTACTGAGCTCTAAAAAAAAAAAAAAAAAGTGTTATTCTATAATAAGTTGCATTTAAATGCTCCTGGCTATGTATCTTTTGGCGCTAGCTAGGACTGCCTGCAAAGACAAAATAAAGCAAACCAAATCCTGGGAGAACTGATCTAAGACCAAACACCTTCAAAAAAATAAAAGCAAAAAATAAAATCAAAAGCACTTCTGGAAATCTGGGACCTAACCGGTGGAAGAAGTGTTTGCTTGTTTGTTTTTTAATGGGAAGTGTACTGGCATGGGCTAGCGCAGCTGGTAGGTCTCATAGGGAAGCTGCAGCAGGTCAGACAGGATTTGACACAGAATGTGGCCCCAGCTGCAAGTTTAGGAGAGCCTGAGGAGAGAACTTGCCTTCTTCATTTGTGTATTGTGATTTATGAATCTACCCCAGTTCTGGAAACACTAAACTGCATCATTTTCAAAACTTTTCTTCATCAAAACTCTTGACCTGAACACATCAGTAATTCTGACTTTTCTGAAACCTTGTTCCTTCAGTGAATAAAAGATTCATCCTCCCTTTTCTTCCTCCTGACAATCTTGTCTTTTGTTTATACTCTTCTAAAATGAACCTCTGATTCTGTTTTATGCAATCAGTAGCCAGATGGTGTCTGGGTAAGAGCCTGATCTACCTCTGAGTGATGCTGAACTTACAGCTGCCACTGAAGGGCATCTCCCCCTTTTGCATGAAGAGCAGTTTTTAGGACTCCCGGTAAAGTGGGAGAATCCCTGCACAGTAGGAGTTAGGTAGAACTGTATTTTCTTATTTGGCTTTGTGTTTCCAAGGAAAATGAAATCACTGGATGCATCTGTTAAGCCTGGTCCCCTAGAGAGATTAAAATGTTAGCGCCACTGTCCTTGGTAGGTGTTTGTGAGACTTCACCACGGACAGAGTATACAGCCCTGGTCACCCATTTTTCAAAAAGATGTGCAGAGATGGCTTCGAGGGTGGTCAGAAGACGGAAAATCCATCTTCTGAGCAGAGAATGGATGAGTAGGGCTTGATTACACAGCAAAATCAAGGCTGCAAAGAAATAAGGCTTCTCTTTTGAAAGGAGCTTTTGGTGGTAGGGAAGGTTCCAAGAATCAGGGAAGGAAGAGCTGAAGGATTCAGCTAGCACAAGGCCAAGCAGATATAAATTGGGAATGAATAATCAAAGGTGGCAATTAGAGTGAGGTTCTGGAGCAGTCTGCTGTGCTCACAGGCTCTCTTGCTCACATATTAAAGACAAGAATAGAAGAAAAAAATCTCTCTTTCACCCTTCGTTTCCTAAAATATTTCCTTAAAAAAGGGGGGGGCGTGGGAGAGAAGGAGGGGGAAAAGCAGAAAGGACAGACTACTCAAAATTCTTAGCCACTCTTCAGGGGAAGAGAAACCGTGTTTATACATTCTCATCATTCAGCTGAAAATGACAGGCAATGATTTCCAGGCGCTTCCCTCTCCTTTTGGTGACTGTTTAAAAATTGTTTGTGTTGGTTTGGGGGTATTTTGTTATACAGAGAATAGGTATATTTGACAAGACTTAAATATGAATTGCTGCCGTGCTGCATGAAATATCTGAGAACAGACACATCTCTAAGCAGTGCTTTGCTGTGATGTCACTGCTTGTTTCTCCTAAGAAGTTTTCGGCTTTCTAGTTTGTCATTTTGGTATCTTGTCTTGCCTGACACATTCAATGGTTTGTAAACGCAACTTGCATTCTACACTTAACAGTGTTGTGGATTTTAGTAATTTTCCGTCCAGGTATGCTCTACTGTCTTCCTCCAGAGTTTCCTCTGTTATATATAGACACGCATTCTGTTTTGCAGGATAACCCTATAGAGGTGCATCTTGAAGCAGCTCGCTATAAGTTTATTTTCTGTGCTTCACAAAGAGACAGGAATAAAGCCATTTCCTTATCCTACCTCCTATCCTTCTGGAAAACAGTACTGGCAGATTATTGTACCTATAATATCTGTGAAATTCCACTTTATTAAACTAATTTTACCAGTTAATAGTTCTCCTTATACAAATATTGTACTCAATCATTGAATGTATTTCATTCTCTAAAATGGCTCATAGTAGCTCTGCACTGCACTAGTTGAAATTGGGATGCTAGTTTTTTATAAAGATTTTTCTTGGAAGCTGAGGCTTTTAATCTCATTGTGAGAAAGTAAATATTGGTTAATTAAAGTTTCAGCCTACAAAAAGATTAGAGACAATTAATTAGTCAAAATTATATATCATGCTGCAGTATATAAATTAAATTAGACAGGCCTGACGCTTCAAAATTACATTAATGACTACATACCTTTTATTAATATCATAATATTTAATCTTTGATTCCTAGAAGATAGTAATCATTCTCTAACCCATTAATAAATTTAACATTATTATTTAAAACTATAATAACTTCCAAAATTTTATATTTAGCTTGAGATACAAGAAGCAGCCAGGAAGAGGCTGTTTTGTTCAAATTCATCAGCAATAACGATGAACAAGCAAAGTAAAATGAGACTTCAGGCAAAAACGATGCCCAGGTGATTGCAGAACTTGGGGCTGGAGCATGGCTGTCTTTTGGAGAGGGAAATTTGTTTATTCATGCCCAGAAAGCCTGAACTAACTTGGGGACCACAAGATGCCAAATATGAGAGTAAGAGCTTCTCCCAGACCGTGTTGGGTAAGGGCTGGGTAATTTGAGATCTTCGCTTTTGCTCTTGCCTTAATTGCCAGATTTTGATGAGAGGTGTCAATATTCCAGCGCATAATGAGCATGCTTAGTAGATGCTACAGATATTACGGCTGATGGCCTGCGGTATCTCTCACTGGCACTGCAGTCCTCCAGAAAGCAAAAGCTTTAGCTTTGCCTTCAAATGCTATCGTACCTTAGAGGTTCAGTTTGTAAGGGTTTTTTTTTTCCCCAAGAGATTTACCTCATTGTTGTATTTTAATCCTCTTTGCCTAGGCACTGTGCATAAGATGAAAGTCCCTTGCACTGCACGCACAGCTCATTGAGGGAATGGGAAGAGGACTGGGAAAACTCAAGAAAAAAGGGAAATGTTTTGCATTTTGTGTGACACAAGTTTTAGTACAGGAAGAATAGGAGAAGAATGCAGAGAAATACACCTGTCTAAGTCAGAGGAAAATCAAGGCACCGAAAAGTGAAAATCAAAACCAAGATGTAAATGTTTCTATCATTCACTTTTGTACATTTTCATCCCTCGCTTGCAATTTTTTCACTCTGCTATCCAAATAGAACCATTGAAAAATCCATACTTTTAATGCCACCATTATCTACCAGGAAAAAAAGAGAAAAAAAGAAAAGGGACTGGACAAGGTCCAGCAAACAAGCTCTGAAGTCTTTCTGCTAAGAGAGGTTGTGTGGCTTCAAGAAGATATCACACGGCAGCAGACAACATAAAACATCCCATTCATGGCATTGTATGTAATGAGCTCTTTAATGCTGTGGGACACAAAAACATTTAATGCTCAGTTGCTTTATGATATCTATTCAAGTTACTCAGTGGAATGCTATTTTTATATTGTGTGGCTGTTTATAGCTGCCTATACATGTCATTTTAATACTAAACTTCTCAGTCAAAATCAGAATTAGCCCTATCCTTATGATTTACTCCATAATGTTAGTTCCCCAATAGGGCTAATTGCTTGTTAAAAGTAAACTAAAGATTGAATGCATCCATAAGAGACAAAATCAGAATTCTTTCCATCTCATAGAATTCACAGAAAACAGTCAATAGGCAATTTGGAACTGAAAATGTTCATACTTATAAAGTTTTTCCTCTTTCAGGGATGTTTTCTTAATTATCTTAATTTGTCAAATGTATCTTCATTTTTACAAGAAGTTTCCTTTTCATACACTTGCTGAAAGAAAGATAATTTCAAATGGAAAGCAGCAAAATGAAAAGAACTTTAATTATGCATTATAATAACAAATGTTGTAGTTCAGGTGAGCCAGACCAATTATATATGATTAGTGAATGGAAACAATTGATGTTTTTGCATTTTCATTCTGGCCCGATGACCTTTCTTGGTGAACATGCTACAATCTTTCTTTCCTAATGCTCAAGAAAGACCAAATATTTTAATTCACAGACACACTGGAAAAAAAATCACTGGGCTTAGAGAAAATATCAAGCTTTGCAACAAGTTTTGCTGAACTTGTGCTTTATGCCCATGAGAGGGGAGAAAGATTCACTGTAGCTCTTACTAAATTCTCTGTTGCCTAAATCTGAGAAACAGCAACCAGATTCTTTTCTTTCCTAATGCATTTTGCATCTCTCCATAGAAAAAAATGGACAAATATAAACAGAAATTTCTATTTAAACTCCATTTAGAAAATAAGATGAGGTTGAATAACATGATCATTAATCAAAATTTGAAGTTGCATGTATGAAACTATGGTCAAGCCTGAACTTTGCCAGTATTCAGCTCTGAAATGGAGATCACTGTTACCTTCCTGCTCCAGCTGAATCTTATTCTTTCAGTGATCCAGGGGTGGCACAAATGGTTTGTGAGGAACCAAACATTTTGTAATTTAATGAGAGAAAAAGCGGTCATGGGTTTGCAACTGGAACTCTTTAAAACACATGTGATAGAATATGATTACAGCATCACCATCTTGAGGAAGTAATTCAGCATTTGCTTTCCAAAAAGCGTTTGAAAAGACAAAGAAAAAAGCCCTTTTAAAAGTACACATAAGGTGATGAAGCATTCGATTTCATACGACAATGTTGACATAATGTAAGAAAAAGTAATGAGAACTCTTATTATAAAGTAAGCTTCCTTTAATATACCCTTCATTTTATCTTGACTGTGACATGATTTCTGATGTTTACTTTTGCTTAGCAATTCTGAATAGCTCTTTAATCCAGTTTCTGAATCATTTGGGATGTTATGCCTCAGAATGCCTTATAAAAGATGTACCGTGCAAAAGTACATACCCAGAAGTTCTGGTACTTCAAATACTTATTCTGCTGAAATCTTAGTTTAATAGAAATGTTGGCATGAAAAAGTGAATCTGTTTCCAATGGGCTGTAAAAAATGAAAAGCGTGTAACTACTCGGTCCCACTTACTTTATATTGTATTTTTCTTCTAAATATTTTCTTTTGCCTCAAAGTCTAGTCTGGGCTCTGACAGTATAGCTGAGTCCATCATTAACAGAAAGATATTCTGCAGCTAATGCAATATTCTATAATTCCATTACTTTCAGATTGTGCCTTTGGAGAAACCTGTGCAAACCCCCTCAAATCTAATGAGGTTGTACATTGCCGGACTCACTTTGAAAGCAATAGGGTTGCACAAAGAAGCGACCTGAGGGCATAATTTGGCTAGTTATGATGATGATGAGTGAGAGCAGAGAAACCCCCTTAAATCTCAGAATCCAGCGAGAACCTGGTTATGAGGGCAGGAAGATGCTGTTTTACTCTGCGTACATCCAATACAGAACCAGGAGAGCACAGTAAGTAGGGATCCCTGCGGTAACTCTTAGTCACATATTCTTTGTACAAAGTTTCATTTGGAGTCTACTTAAATTATCAGAGAATTAATGACATTTTAATTCATAATCATATTAACTGCAATCACCTTTATTAAGGAGAGGAAAAAAAGCCCATTTGCGGAGTGCCTTATTGCTCAGACTTGCAAGAAGGATGAGCGAGGAGGCACAGCAGAGCCGTTCACACTGTGAAATCTCATGGAAGGGACTATGTGTCTAAGAAAGAGCTTGACTATCATTTTCAGGAATATCAGCCAGTGTAATCAATGATTCTACCACTCTACAGCCCTGATTCCATCTGATTTCAGGTATTTAATGTTGATGCCTGTCTTAGAGGCCTGTTCCTATTAATGAAGAGGAACCGGGTGTTCTAGAGAGGGGCTCAGACCCTGTGGCTAACCACTTGCCTTTCTCTGACAACTCTCTGGTTGACATGAGATGTCTCAAATAGATAAACTGGTGTAAATACTCGCCCTGTGTGAGGATAAGCCGGCCAGGCATGTAGTGGTCCACAGCATCTTGTGGTGGGAAGGAGCTGCCCTGCCTCCCTAAGTGACAGACTTCCCTGCATTACTTGTGTTTGGTGGAAGCAGCACTTGGAGCAAAAAGGATGTCTTTTAGTAGGGAAGAGTCTGGCAAGGGGAAAGGGGAAATCTGCCATATCAAATCAGCTAGAAAGAGGAGGAGATGAATGCGAGAAATCCTGTAGGTTCTCCTGGCCTTTTTCTCTTAGCTTCTTCAAGGGTGTTTGCAAAGAAAACTAACTTTTTGTTTCAGGAAGTATAAGAACATTATTTCCTTCACAATTGCAAACAATAAAATGATTTCCCCCATAATCAGTGAGTGCTGCATTGTCTGCAATTGGGAAAGTAATGATTAATATTTTCATGCTAGGAAGCTTGGGATTTAACACAGACTAAAAGGGCAGCTGTCCTTCATGCACGTTTTGCATTCACTTGCTACTAGAATTAATCAAAGCGAAATTGTCTACACAATTTTACAGCGCAAAATGAGGATTCATGTTAAATCTTTGCATGGGAAGGCATGAAAAGAAATCAATGAAAAGGATACTAAGAATATGGTGGATGAACAATAAAGAAGGATAAATAGATTTGTGTAAGATAGTTATTTCTGGGGGAGAGAAAGGTTCTTAAAATGTCATATGACCAACTCTGCTGCTGTTTTTCCTTTCCTACTTAAGGTTCTGCAAACCAGTGACAGCCACATCCCTGGAAAGGCACACTTCCACAACAACTAGCAGAGCTGATTTGTTCACTATCTCTAGATGTACATTCTTCAGAAATCAGGTTTCTGCGGTAAGGACCTTCTGCTTAGGTGCTGAGGTTTATAGCAATGTACTGCTAAATTCTCTTAAAAATAGTGCTATAATCACATTATGGGTACTTCATCAACACTGCTTATGTTACTCTAAGTGCAAACATAGAAATGGTTTGTGCTCCCAAAATTCTAGCCTGAACAAAGATGAATAACAAAACAGAACGATCAGCCTTTACAGATCATTTCAAACGTTACCCTCTCTGAAAAAGCGGCACAATCCTTCCATTGCTTGTGTATTAGTTTGCTGAAAACAGGATTCAAAGCCTACGATTAAAAGCCCTCTCTGTTGGCACATGGGCTTTTGAGGAACCGAGAGCTATCTGCACTACATGCTCCGAGCTCACCTCCATGCAGAGGGCCTGCCAAAGGCTTACGCACGTCTTAAATCCTGCCTGGGTACTATTTCAAGGTTTTATATTTTGTTCTGAATACGATTTCAAATAGCGCAGGGTGCCAGAAAGTGCCAACTGCCTTTGAATCTAGGCAGATACTGCGCCGTATCTTTCACATGTCCTAGAACTAGGGAAATTTAAAGGGCGTGTAGAGTTTATTATGAAGCAGTTCAGCTAGTTTAACAAATGTTAAATATCACGCCCTATCTCCCAGAATAGATAAAACCTTCGTAATATTTGCTACAGCAAGAGATAATTAATATCACTGCATCTTCCCAGGAATTTCTTTGAATACTTATCCTTGAATATATATAGAAGAATTTGCTTTAGATGGTACTATATGCTGAAGGTTGGGATGGAGATTCAGCTTTAGATCTTCTCACTGACAGAGAAGCCATCAGTGGTTTGAAGCTAGCTGTCCCTCAAAACTGTCACCCAGTTGGCAGTTTTTGCCTATGGGAATTACAGCAAAGCTGTGCTTCCTCTTCATACTTGGGTCCCGTGTAGGGAAGTGCCTTCCACATAATCCAGTCAATCTGGTACGGCAGCATCCACCTCTGTGAGGAGTGCCATGCCTCTGCCCATACCACTGCATCTGCTTTCCCCTCCTGCGGCCTCAAGATCAGAACAAGCTTTAGCCTGCGTGAGGATCAGACACTTGTGGGCATTTCTATCTTCTGCTGTAAGCTCAAAAACACATTGGCTACCCCAACTGCAGCTGCCAAAAATGTGAATCTTGGAAGTATCTTGTATTGAAAAACCTTTACTGCATGTAGTTAGCAGTAGCAATTTCATTTCAAATTATTATACCTCATATATTACATGAGGAGTTAGCCATTACCTAGCTGTGCACCAATAGTGATTATTTATTTGTTTGGAGATGTATCTCTCAGTTCACTGAAAAATACTGTTTTTCTCTAAGCTTAAGCCTGCACAAAGAATGCGATTTATGCATTCAATGTAGTAACTGTGGAGAAAGCCTACACTGAATATCTCTTTCCTGTTTAAAATTCATCATGCTGAGCAGCATGTGTCTTTTCTTCTTGTGAAGAAAGACAAAACTAAAAATCAAACAAGGAATGCTGCAGCAAAAGTTTAGTGTGTCAGAAGCTTAGTGTGTGTTAGTGCTTCACTTGAAAACTGAGATATTTTTCAGTTTTACTCTCTCAGCTATTTCAGATTCTATTGGGCTGCAGTGTGATACAGTAGGTAATTCATCAGCCTGTATGTCTTTTATTATTATTACCATTACAAAAAAATCTTGAGTTTCAGAGAAACAAAACAATGATTTTGCAATATTGTCACAACGCACTGGGTTGGAACATAATAAACCTAGCTATTATGATGCTCAAGTAGCAAGGAATCATTAAGTAGCTACACAAAAGCATTCATTCAAAAAATGAAGGGTTTTTCTATTTTTTTTGAGGAAAAAAGGTAGATAATTGTGATTCAAACCTGACAACAGACTCAGAGACTGAGAAAATGCATTTATCTGTAACTGAATCTCTTGGGTCAAAACCCCTGCATCCAAGTGTGAGACCAAGATCTGGGTATCTTACACCAATGTGCAATGACTGGCTGTGAGATCACCTCTGAGGTGTTAACTGGCACAACTTCATCTTTTAGTGTGTGATGCTGATTTAAACATGCTGGTAATCAATTGACCTAAGCCTTATAATGTATCAACATGCCCAAGTGAACTTAGGAAATGATTTCAACACAAGTTTTTGCCTTTCTGCAGATGCTATGACAGCAAGCACTTAGAAAGCTGCTTAAGCTGCTCACTTTGGGAAACCCCTTGACCATAGCAGGTCAAGGTGCCAATATCTGCAAGACAGAGCTGCCAGGCCCCTATATACCTCAGTTTGCAAGAGAAGCTCTAACACACACTAACTTAAAACTTAACAACACTAAGTCAACATGTCAGAGGGTTTGGATTTTTGGCAGACATGGACTAGAAGATCCCAGTCAAATACTGCAGAGCCGCTCTGCCCTTATTCTCCGCTGCAGCAGGGCCACTGAATGGCATTTCACTCCTCCTAAATGATCAGTTTGCCACCCAAGCAGAAACACAATGAGCTGATGCAGATGCATTTCAGAAGCGTGCAAGGACCTGGCTGCCGGATTGCTCTCCATGCCGCACACTGTCAGATATGAATTATGCATTGACACTTCACTCCCACATCATTATACCTCTCACTCTGCTGTGTCTGCACGGATAGGATTGATTCGCACATCACACGCTGCAACGTTCATAATGGGTGAAGGCTGGAAACATTTGCACAGTGAGAAGAAAGAACACGAATAGGTGCACATTTGGAATAACCTCATTAGTGATTGACCCTCTAGTTCTAATGGGGCATAAAATGTTTTTAGAAAGCTTTTTTGCTTTTATCAAAATATTCCTTATTTAGGAAGTAATTCAGAAGTGGGCACTGGGGGCCTAATGCAAACTATCTTCTTGCATATGGCCTAGCTAGAGTGAGAAAACACATCGTGAATTTTGAATATACTGCTTTTCAGAACATTGTTTTATAATAGTCCTGCTGAACATTCAGAACCATCATTTAAGACATCTTGCAATACAGAATGATCTCATCCATGCAGTAAATTAATCAGAACGGAAATGTTGCATATCAGCAGTGTCATCATGTGCCTGTAACAAATGCTTTATTTTTTCAGAAAAGAATAGACACTGAAAAATATCTGCCCAATTTATTTTTGCCTCAGGATGTTGCATTTCTAAGTCTTTTCTCTCTTCACTTTCACACTCAAGGGGGGATCCAAACTACACATCAAGTATGCCAACACACATAGCAGAATGAGATTTAAACCAGGTTTAATGATCACTCACCTAAAATTGGATCAATACACCTAAAAATGGATCAGCCTGAAAATCTGGAGAAAGCAACAAAAAAGTTTTAAAGGGACTTCCAACCACGGGGAGGAAAAAAAAAAAGCCTCCGTATTAGGAAATCAACTCCTCATTGTTTAAAGATGTAATGGACTCTGATCTTTACCTCTCCCTATTCATTTCGCGATTGCAAGGAAAAAAAAAAGATTCTGTAAACAAAACTGTAAACAGAATTAGTATTCTGTATATATTCTGCCCATAGATACTTCAACTGTCACCACAAAAGAACAAATGGAGAAAAATGATTACTAAATCAGAGATTTTTTAATGGAAACATATTCATGATTCCACTGGAATGGCTGAGATTCATACCCAAGTTCTTCTGAAGTATGTCAAAGTAGTTACTTTTCACCTTAACAAAGTCACTTTAATTTCAGAACAAAAATTATTTTCATTTTTAAGTGTTCAAAAAACTATACTGGAGTTATAAAGTACAAAGATTTTAATGGCTTTTTGGTTTAGGCCTATGACACTCAGGGAAGTTTTGAATTACTTAGTGTCTCTGTCTACTCAAAACTCCCCAAGTACTCAGCTTCCTAGAGTTCTGACATTTACATTTCAATTCCATGCACGCTGCAAGTAGCTCAGGATTAGCTCTGATCATAAACAACATCAGTTCAGGGTAGTTCACACATAATTACATTTTAATTAATTCTGATAATTTGGAAACTGTTTTTTGTTTCTTTCTTTTTTTATTTATTAAGATGTAAAATCATGATTTTATTATCTCTCTCTCTCTATATATATATATACATACCTTAGCTTGACACTACAGAAAATAATGCATATTTTAAGTTTATTTTTTATTTTGAGAATCAATAGAATTGTGAGTACGGACAGATCTGATACTTGAACATTTCAGTTTTCCACTTTTTATAATAAAAAAAAGAGAGGGAAACTGCACTATGTTTAGACATTTGTGATAAGAATATAAGAAAGAGATTGAATTTCCGACTCATTCATTTTTTCTTGTTCCTTAGAGAAAGGAATAAAATCAGATAAGAAGTATGTGTGAGAAAAACAATCTTTTGGTCACTATTTTCATTTTCCCTCAAAAATTTATCAAGCAGGATCTCTGAGATTTCATATTTCTTCCTGTAGATGCCAGAAAAACAGATCAGAAATACAAAGTGTCAGATGAATTATGAGATGCAGAAATATGATTGCATTAAGCAAGCAGAGAATTTACACTATCAAATTCAGGGCATTTAATTAAGATGTTTAAATTAGTAGTTCAATACAGTGAATGGAATGAGCTGGATACCTTAGCGGATCAGACTGAATGACTTCTTGGAGAAATCTCTCTATTGGCAACATATTTGTTAGGTTCCCAGTCTAGACACCAAATTTTAGTGCCTAAAGGTAATAGGTGTGAATATTCCATTTCCATTCGGCAATAATCACGACCAAATACTACAGCACAACATGTTAAGGAATAGTTAAAAGTCACTTTTAATTCTATCAATGTGCTCTGCAGCAGTCATCACTTAAAACAAAGGCAGTGGTGCTGTTAAGATTATACGATGACATGACGAATGAAGTTGGCCCGGAGGACTAAATTTTCAATTCAGCCTTGCAGCTAGAGCTGGACAAAGCCATTCCGTGCAATATTTTTCCATTGAGGACCAGCAGTGTAATAAAAACCCAGCTTTCCACAGAAAGATTGTTATTTTAATCCAAAAAGGGCATGTCAAGTGCATACATCATGGACTCAGCATGCACATAACCTGCATTTTGCTGAGCAAGGAATACACATTTTGGGGAGAATCTCCCATGGAGAAGACAGGACTGTACAGCCCATTGGATACTGGGTTGGCCACATCGATATGCACCTCACCAGGCCAGTAATGCCTCTGTGGGTCTGCTGGGCACCAGGAGCTTTGCTTCCCAACATAAGGGAAGTGATGAAGGGGAGCTTCTTCATAATAGTGGACTGAGGCTGGACTGCATGGTTAAGCTCTGGCTAAGTGAGATTCTTGCATATAATCTTGTGTGAAGGCCCTGCACCAGAAAGCATTTAGGTGTTCTTGTTATTAATGGCACTTAATTGCATAGGAGAGCTCATAGAGTGAGCACACATTCCTGAATTGGGACCCAAAAGAAATTCAGGAGCTGGTGGAAGAGTCCGTTTTGAAACAAGCTTGCGTAATGCAAAAAGACAGACAGAATGAACTGGGAACTTCACACTGCAGGTTGACTCTTTAATTATTTCTTAGCAATGTTGTTATTCAAATTTCTTCTGAATTAATAGTATGACATCCCTGGGAATAAAACTGAAAGTATTTTATGTATCTCCAAGTACTTTAATATATTAATTTTTCACATGCTTTTGCAAGCATGCAAACTGCTATCAAAGAGAAGTCTGACTTCTCAGAAGATATTTTTCTTTTAATTTAGATATTCATCTAGATAATTATATTCTCCATTGAAGCGTTTTTCCAGTTGTTCACCAACCGTATAGTAACAATTAATGAATCACAGAAAATATCTTTGCAAGATGCTTTAATCAAGAATGAGAGGGACATCAGCCTGCTAAGTCTCGCCTTCATGTTTCAGCAAAGGATGTTGGTGGAGGACTCCAACATGTGCAAATGACTTTAAAAGTCATTTGCGCAAAGGGTAGTAAAAATTTGAGTTCTGTAGAAGGGGCTGTGCCAGCAGGAGGCCTTGCAGGCTGAAAGCATGGTATATTTTTTTCATCTATACCCCTGTGCTCTGCATGAACCATTTTGGCAGGTTAGGGAAATTTATTATCTCAAGCACTTAGCTCAGTTATCAGAACTTTATTAAATGGCACTTGAAAGCCAACAGACTGAACAGGCAGAAATGAAACTATAGTAAAGAGAAGGGGAAAGCAGTAGGATTATGAAAGATGAAGTAGAATTCAGAAAGAAATGGAAAAATGAGCAAACAGGTATCATAGCAAAGAAGAACCATAAGAGCATAATGAAGCTGTTATGATAAGCTATGTGGAAGAAAAAAAGCAAGGAGGAGGAAAATACAGAAATGAAGTTGGGAAAAGGATATTAAATTATTTCTCTAACCAGCACATCTAATTCTAACACAAAGAGCAGCACTACAGTGACGAGAGAGCACTGTATAACAGGCAAGCAAGTTTAATTAATTAATACTAAAACTCTACGGACTTTCCCCAAGGAAAATGAATTCCTTAAAATAGATTGTGTCTTTGGAAAAAAATGGTTACACATCACAGGATATGTCATTACCTCCACTGCTAGTTAAGCAAGCTGCCAGTTTTACAGAGACTCTGTCTGCGAAAAAACAAAGATTAGGAAAATATGACCAAATACGGTATAAAATTATTTGAGACAAAACCAGGATAGTATATAAGTTGGAGATAAAAGTATGTGAAATAACATTTCATATATAAACTATAGCTAGTATGGTTTAGGAGTGAAGAGACAAGAGAAACATGGAGTATGCTACTAGTGAGGTGGCTCCTATGCAGCTAGGGAGTCACTCAGCAGAGTCTTATAGTATAGTATACTATAGAGTCTTATAGTATTTCACGAAGGGTTTGGGCTACTTACGTAGCCTCTTAGAGCACTTCTCTACCAGAAGATGACCATTTCTTTTCATGCAGTGCTGAGGGGTTTTCTTTTTTCCATGTCCAATTTACATATAGACCCAATTTTGCAGAATCTATTAGATGTGTTTGCTGCCCATTAGGGAAAGCCTAAAGTTTTCATAATCTGAAATATGAAATTCATGCAAAGGAAGTCAAACAATGTGTCAGAATCTATCTATGGATTAGCTGGACGTCTGCATACAAAAGCAGGATGCAACCTCATCACCCCAAGCAAAATCATTCTTTGGAGCAGACTTTGGCTCTCATGCATCCATTAGAAATCCCATTATGATGCCAAGAGTATTTAAATCCCCAACGTGAGAGAAAATTTCATCTCCCATAGAAGCAGATGTTGGCAGCTTCAAGCACGGTCATGAAATGTATTACTCTCTGTTCCAAAAAAGAAGGAAAAAAAAAAGATGTCTTCATCCTGCATTTGCATGTGTTTGAGTAGACCACAAGCTTTCAACACATATTACAAATACCATGCATCTCAAGAGCGTTATTGCAGCAATCTGTAAGGTTACACTATAACTTTTGCTTACATGACAACTTTAAGGGAGTCATTCCGTTCCTTCCATGTCAGAGACATCCTCTCCAGAAAGAGTGCAAATGTGGCTGGCAGAGGAGACTCGACCACTAAGCGGCTGAGGATGTTGGCAGGCTCATCATGGCCAGCTCAGCTGCTTTCACTCAGTATTTGGCCCTGCCAAATTTGGACCACATCCAGAAGCCAGAAATTTTCCCAGGGTCCCTTTTCTATGAAATTCAGCTCACCCAAAAGAGAAGGAAAAAGAATCTTGTGCCATGGGAATTTCATTTCCTGCTGAGTCCACTGTGAGGTTTGCCTGGACTCAGGAGGTCAAACTTGCTGTGGATCTGATCTGAGAAGGAGTTTCATCCATTCTAAAAACTCTAACTCTGCAGAGCACAATAAGCACAATAAAGAGTAAACGGATTAATTTCTGCTTGAATATCGCATCTTTTTAGAAAAGCCAGAGTGGAAAATAAGCATGAAATACAATTTGAAGTCATTTTCCAATGTTCAATCTGTTGAGTCATATATGAATTTGCGTGTGTGTAAATACATACATATGTATAAATATATAAAATCTTTCTCTTTGAAGAATAAAGAATATTTGCTACTCTCAGGCTGGACAGGTACTGCTGGCACTCTTCATATTTCTTTTGTGAGCAGGAAAAAAAATTACGAGTCCCCACGGACAATATGCAGTTACTACTTTTTCATCAGAGTTCCACACCATTGATCTTGACAAATGAATCCTGTCAAATTGGCTTTTTTTCCCATAAACTTCCTTTGTGATCACTTTAACTCTTGAGGCTGATCCAGTCCCTAAGAAAATGACTCATCAGATAGATAAGAGTTATCCCCCATCGGATAAAACTGTAGTTTATCCTTCAATTTCCCTTGATTCAGGAATCAAAAATATGTGGAATCAGATGAAACAGAAATAATGAAAAATCTAACTATCAAAGATATCATTTATTCCCATGTAAATAAAACGTGTAACAGACTTTTTATTTACTTAAGATCAGACGAATGCCCCATGGCAGAGTATTTGTATTCTGAAAATATTGTTCCAAATGTGAGAAGGATGATAGATTTATGTTCAACCACAAGCGCACAGAAGAAGAAATAATCCACCTAGTGGGGTGAATTTTTATAACCACCCAGACTTCAGCAATGAGGCAACTGGCAACAAGCCAGTTATCAACTCACCTTCATTGCCTTTTTTCAGAGAAATCACTGTATCTCTCTCCACCCTCTCACCACATAAAACAGGCACAAATAGTCGTTTATCGTTCCTAAGAGAATTTTTAAAAATAGACAGCTGATAGTAGAGCAGGGGCAGAGTCTGTTTTGTGATCCACTTCTTCCTTACAGCAGGTCCCA
This sequence comes from Tinamus guttatus, assembly GCF_059628265.1. Lineage (NCBI taxonomy): Eukaryota > Metazoa > Chordata > Aves > Tinamiformes > Tinamidae > Tinamus > Tinamus guttatus. Next base: position 292,266 of record NW_028288852.1, read on the forward strand.
AATAGAGAACGGGGTCCAGGTTATCATATTCACGCACAACACATCACAGAATCACAGAATGGCTAAGGTTGGAAGGGACCTCTACAGATCATCTAGTCCAACTGCTCCAGCAGGGACACCCAGAGCACGTGGCACAGGGTGGCATCCAGGCGGGTTTTGAAGATCTCCAGAGAAGGAGACTCCACAGCCTCTCTGGGCAGCCTGTGCCAGTGCTCTGTCACCCTCACAGGAAAGAAGTTCTTCCTCTTCAACTTACACCCGCTACCCCTTTTCTTGTCACTGACCATGACTGAGAAGAGTTTAACCCCTTCCTCTCTACATTCTCCCCTCAACTATTTGTACGTATTGATCAGATCCCCTCTGAGTCTTCACTTCTCCAGGATAAACAGGCCCAGCTCACTTAGACTTTCCTTATAAGATAGATGTTTCAGTCACTTAACCATTTTTGCTGCTCTATGAGGGACCCTCTCTAGAAGCTCCACATCCCTCTTGTACTGGGGAGCCCAGAACTGCACCCAGTATTCCAGGTGTGGCCTCACACGACCTAATTCTCCTCCCCATTCCATGGGTCTACCCTTTCAGAAATGACTGAACTGATCACACTCAACTTTCTAAAATTCAACATTTCAATACTTAAAATGAAGACAGCCGCACTGCTGCTGAGCAAGATCTTCACAGGGATAATGGTGCCATAGGAAACGCAGGAGTTTTGCAGCTTGGGACACACAGAGAAATGTTTCACCCTCCTAAATCGGCCACCAGGGGACGTGGAAGAACTGCTGGGAGACCTTAATCCACTACTTAGTATTTCTGTTACCCATTACTGCTCAGCACTACTGAGGGAGTCCTTAAGAACTTCATTTACTTTCCTTTTTTATTCCTTGGTAAGACTGCCTCAAGTTCCCACTTAACCTGGGAGCCCTTCCAATGGAAGCTGTTCAACAAACTTATGACTTAACCATGATTTCAGCAGTGAATGAGCATTTAAATGCCTATTCTGCACTATAGTGAATTTTTAAATTTTATCTTATTAGAAGAGGCAAGGAGTATAATCTCCATAGCCTCACTAAATATTTTATTTGTTTATTTATTATTAAAGAGGATTTTGTTGTTTTCTAAATAGACACTTTTTGGGGGGAATTGTATTTGAACATTCCCAATGCACTGGTGGTGTGTCCGAAGTTTCTCACCTTGTTCATATTTTCCCGATAGCGACCTTGCCTGTACGCCAAACAACTCTTGCACTTCTTTCCAAACCTGAATGGCTAACGTCTCACACAAATCTTTTTTTCCATCATGTGCATTCCACCACAAAATAAAACAAAACTGGCAGGAAAAAGAATGAAAGACCTTTATAACTCACAAGATTGAAATCCATAAATAAGGGTTTAATCTTGTATATATGAATAAAAATTCTGGATAAACCGTTGCCCTATGGCTAAACTAAAGCAAATAGCCAAGGAGGATGAAAAGACATATTAGGAAATGTCACTTAAAATAGGCTTCCTGCGACAGTAAAAAAAAAGAACCTGCCATCTCAAGAAAAGCTGCCCTGATACTAACATTTTTAATAGTTTAGAGTTCCCAGTCAACTCTGAAGATATCTTAGGAAATACAGAAAGGCATAAAGTGACCAAAACAGCATCTCACACTGTGATGAGAAGAAAAGGACAAAAGAGAATTCCTTTATAAACCCCTGAATTTGAGCACCAATGGAAACTCTAAGGCTGGTGGCAGGTACAAGGCCTGGCACAATGGTTCGTACTTCCTGTTCCACTGATTGCCCCCTAAAGAAGCAACTTAGGAGAAAATTCATTTAAAGCTGTATGGTGGCCTGGATACTTCAATCCCATATATTTGACTTATCTAAATAAGTTCAAAGAGCAAGTTCAGTATCTTCAGGGTCGTCTACAGGGTTATATACTCTGGCCTACAGTATCTTAGTTTCCTGACACATCCACAGCCACAAATACTACTGCCAGAGGTAAAACTTAAGAATTAGACTTCACACTAGTTCTGAAGCTAAGCTGCACCTGGCTGTGTCTTTAGACTCACTTATGATAAATCTCATTATTATAAATCTATTATATTTATTTTAAATAAAGAAGAGTTATTTCAGATTCAGAGTCTGGTCTCTGGTTCATTGTTCCTCTACCATACAGTATTATATTTAACTCAAGGGATATAAAATTATTAAATTAAAAAGTGTATCTTCTTTCTCTTTGGTATTCATTTACCTCCTACCAGATTGGGCAGAAATTTCTAAGAAATTGCAGTTTATTGTTACCAGTTCTCATTATAACAGCAAAACCTGAACAAAATCTAAATCTTATCTATTAAATTAGCCTCCAATCTCCTGAGGATCCTTTTCTTGTGTCTCTAGATATATTTTTTCACTATGTACAGCATGACCCTCCTGAAAGAATATGTGCTTTTTCAATTGCTAGTTTCCTTATCAAACTTTATCACAGTAAGTTTGCAATTTTTCACACTTCCTTGGACTCTCCTTGCCTCACTTCTGTCAGTGTCCACACTTTACAGTCGCACATTTTCCGCAGCAGGACCAGCTGTTAGGATGACTCTCATGATGTGTGCTCTCCTATAAACATTTGTCCATGCTCCCAATAAACGTTGTGTTTTGAAATGTCACTTGACAGTATTTTTGTTTTGTCATTGGCACAAATGGGGTTTGTTGGACTACCAAAGGACAGATGCCAAATAAAATGCTTGGCACAAAAGCATTTGAATGACAAATCCCATATGAAGTGAAAATCTGAAGGACTCAAACCTACAGCTTGTTCTTCTGGAGTTATATGGTACGTAGTGCATATAGTACGTAGTTTATTCAGTAGCAAAAGTGCTGCAGCTCATGTTATGTGTTGGGTAAAAAGCTTCTCAGGGGGCATGTATATATTATTTTAGCTCAGATCATGTGTATACTTTTGAAGTGAATCTCCTGCTTGTCCCCAGTGTTCCCACACTTTGCTTGTATCATGGAGAAGTGTTGGGGTATGCATGCTGCAACATGTTTGGATGGAGCTAAACCGGAAAATACACTTCAGAAGCATGACCAAATGCTCTCCTAGCACTAATGAAACTGCATTTCTTGAAAAGAGAGGAGAATTTGTCCATCACAAATGCTGCAACCTCTATAGTGGGGCCATCTGTGTTGCTCTGGGGACTCACAGCCCAACCTGCTAAGGCAGTGAGAGCCTCATGCCCAAACACTTCTGAAGACACAAGAACAATTGACATCTTGGCATTAAAATGTTTGGATTCTCAGGCCCAAACAGGCTCTCTTGAGGTCTGTCCTCAAGATGTTCATCGTGGAAACAATAGGAAGATGTAGCTATTCTGCATACAGACTGAACTGTTTGACTCAGCCAGTAGAGGTTATTTCCATTTAATACAAGCAAATTAAACAACTTCACAAAGTTTCCCCTATCAAAAAATACAACAGCTATTTAGGGACAGTGAGCCTCTCTGTTTGTAGTGAATTGCAATTTTCATACTAGTAAATGTATATAAAATTAATTTGATAAGATACTGCTCTTTTCTAATTGGTTTGCATTGCACTTCACATCTGATTTATAGTTCCTTGGGAGATATGTATTTGTGTAGTACCTTGCCCAGCAGACACGCTGTGCAGGGTCTGTCTGGGCAGATATTAGACATCTCCCTCAGCATTGCAAGATGAGTGAAGAAAAGCAAGGCAAACTGTGCAGCCATACTAGTGTCCCCTCAGTGCAGCACCTTATCCTGGTCTATGTTCTGCAGCAATTCCTTTACAGTCCCTATGGCATGGGCCGACTATGTCTGTCTGTACAGCAGTCTTGTAAATCCAAGTAGTATGCCCTTACAAGCCTTCTGGGGGTACATGTTAATGTATATTATAAATACTAAGTATTATCAAATATCACATATTTTTCAGCAATTTCTGATTTTAAAAAGCTGGATTTTCAGGAAAGAGAAAAGCTGAAAGAGATTTTGGTTCAAGCAATCTTGGCCTATTTTTATGGAAATAGAGTAATTAATTTTTCCAGTGTTTTTGTATTCCTCACAGTTGCATTTTAGTGAAATGTGTAATTCTCATTCTGTAGAGAAAGGAAATACTACTTAGTCAGCTCCAGGTGCCTAACTATGACTACTTCTTTTTCTTTTTTAACAAAAGAAAGAAATAGTATTGGCAGGTTCGTCGTAGCTGCATAGTACATTTTAAAAAGACTCTGTATCTCTGCAGGGATGGCTGTCCTTTGGGAGTAGGCTCATAATCTATTATCATGATCTCAGGAGTCCTTCAATATGAGTACTTCCTTCCTGCTATTAACCCCAAAACCCCAAACCTAATTAGCTCTTCCTGAAATGGATTTCTAAAACTTTATATATTAAAAGAATTGCTCTTCTTTTCTTAACAAAAGTGTATTCTCATCAATACCGCAGTTGCTTGAATTCCTGCATGGGAAGGAAATACAGTACTGCTGCATACACCGATGGGACTCGACAGGCAGCGAAGACCTCTTACACATTTTCAAGCACCTAGTTAGTCATGGACAACTGTAAATACCTCCTTCCCTTCATCCTTCCCTTCCTTTCAAGCAACACATACCCAGAAAAAAAATCTGCCTTTTCCAGGACAGTCTTATTTTATATCTACTGAGGTATTGAGGACAGAAAACTAGCAGACAGCAATGTGAAAAGTGCTGGGTGTTAACCATTGAAGCCTGAGGAACACTTGGTACCATCAAGCTCAACTGAAGCAATTTTGTAAATCCCATCTGAAAATATGAGCACTTGGTTATACCATGCCAGGCACAAGAGCTCCCTGGTTTATAAGGCAACAAACAATATGTTTTACAAAAAAAAAAAAAAAAAAAAAAAAGATGATGACAGCTGCTCCCACAAACAGAAGCCCATTTCAATAGGGATGAGATATATAGAACAAATGGGGGTAGAGGACAGGGATTCCTCTGTATGTGGACTTAAATAAGTAGGGCTTTTTTTTTTTGTAGTACTAAAATTAGACGACAAGTGTTAAGATGCCAAGGGCACAACTTTTGCTCTCTCAATTCCTGAGACAGCTTTCATCTTTTCAAATATAAGAACAGACTTAGCTCTTTGTGATTGCTCATGCATGCCTTTGAATCGTTCACACACACAGGTCTTGAACTTAAGGAAACCTTGCATTTTTATTCTTGGTTCAGTAAGTCATGTCTCCACTTAAAACCCCACAGGATGACTTAGCTTACTGCGTGTTTTACTTCAGAACCTGAACATGGCCACTGGGAAATAACCTAGCTTTCTGGACAAGAACAGAGAGCATATCCCTGTGACTGTTCTATATGGGTGCTTATTTTGTCCTTGTGTAAAATACAGGGCATTATCTGTTTACAAAAAGAGCTGGCAAGACCCTGACATTTCTGTCTGATGTATGGCCAAACTATTACCAAAGTTTTTCAATGGAATAGGAAAAGAGAGATAATTCCAGGAAAAAAAAAAATAAGGCTTTGAATAAAATATGGGTGGTTGATCTCAAGGAAACACGTGTCTATCAGGGGATACAGTCCACTTCCAGAAAAGCTGAATTTATGTAGGACTGAAAGCTTGATGTTTTACCTGATGATGCAATTCACATACAGAAATTACCATTTTCTTTATATCCGTACCTGCGAACAAGCGGATAATTCTCTGTATGTGTTTCACTATAGGCTAACATCACTGGCTTTTTATAGGAGAAAAGTTAGGCATTGCTCTTTACAAGGAAGTCCCCCAAGAGGCAAAGGGAGAAGTGCTATAAAATGCATGTTTAGGTGATTTCAGAGCATCATGCTAGAGAAAATACAACACCACAGCAGGGTTTTAGAAGATGAAGCTCACCTCTGTAGGGCAGTCCCATGTATAAAGGAATCAGATGCTTTCTGGGGGAGATCAGAAGATGCTGCTCTTATTCTGCCTTTTCTGAATTTAGCAATGGCAAAGAGAAGGAGCAAACACAAAAACACAGACCCCTGCTCCAAGCCCTGAAATTTCTGCTGCTATTATTTAACCTTGGGAACTTTTGTCAAACAACCGAAGTTTCCCAGTAGGACACCTCCAGAAGGTAAAGTAATTGCCGTCCTTTTTCTTAGCTTTCTTTCCTTTTTCCTTAACAGCACATTGTCTAGTTGCAACTAAAATTTGGATTTGACTGTTAATACTAAGGGGGAATAAAGATTCACAGCTCAGGCTGTGCCTTTGGGGAAGGAACAGCTAACAGATGGAACTGAGCAAAGAAAATGTAATGCAGACATTGAAAATAACAAGAGGGATACAGACAGGAGATTATCCCCTCCTGTTTATCCTTTTCATGTGTGTGGATAGAAGCAGATACTCAGCGAAACAGGAAAGCAAAAATTTTGCAACTAGGTAAACGAAAATGCTGTTGGAAAACAAGAATAATTAACCCAGCAAAAATGTTGGTACAACGACAATATTGAGAACTAAAAGTTCAGGAGGATCCAAGGAAATAAGAGGCATTTATGTGGAGAATGAGAACAGCTACAATTGCATTAGACAAGAACAAAAGTATTCTAAGATAGATAGAACTCAAGGATGCTAGAAATAAGTTAAACACCAGAGAGTACAAAACTGTAAAAGAACTTCCTTGACCTATATTTTTCCATAATTCTACTTTACAGTGTTTCTTATTGCCTCCTTTTAAACCTGTAAAATTGGACAGTTTCAGACACTGGATATTGGAATGAAAAAAATATAAAAAACTCCAGAATGTGCTTACATCGTAATTCCTTTGATTTAGGTACCACTTTCTGAAGCAGAAGGAAGAAGAAAGAACGAAAAGAAGAAAGAACGAAAAGAAGAACGAAAGAAAGAATGAAAGAACGAAAGAAAGAAAGAAAGATGAGCATTACTGTTTCACAGCAGTGAACGGTCTGTCTGTTGAGCTGTAATAGTGTATCGGCTTTTAGCTATATAAAACTATCCTCCTGTTTCCACACTGCTGACAACAGTGAATTTCATATGTGAATCTGGGACAGTGCACAGCCCTTCCTCCATAATACATTTATTCCCTCGGTCTCCCACCAAGAGACCCTGAAAGAAGAATGATGCCTGTTAAAAACTCTCCATTCAGTTACACTGAGACACTGCAAAACATCCCTAACTCGCAGAGAGTGGGGAGAGCTCCCTTCCAGACCCACAAAGTAGATTTTACTGAACATCTGGATCTTCGAGTGGAATTCTAATATGGGTTTCATGATCTGTGGACATTAACTGCTCACTGGACTGTGCCATGGAGCACGCCCGGCAATTTCACAATTTGACAGATAAGCACTTGTGCCTGGGCAAGAATAAAACAACAGATCCTGACTCCAAGGGGAAGCCCATTCACTGTGATTTATACACTTACTGCAGTGGATAAACACTAATGCCATCATGATTGCCTGCTGTAAAGATCCTGTCATCTGCAGCAACCTGTCTTTTCCGTTGGGGCCAACTGTGCTATCTGATGATAAGCAATGAAGCTTAGAAGGTGACTGTAAAAGTAACAGACTGTCAGCAGCAGTCAGAGCTGTCATTGTTTTGTCACTGCCACTTATTTGAATTTTTAAGACTTGCAAAGACAAGAAACTCCTTACCTTCCTTACCCTTTGGTCATATTTTTCTTATTCTGGCAGAAATACTGTACTTCAAGTCTTAATACAAAGGCAATCCTAATGAAAGAAAAAATGAGTAAATGCCTTATTCCCCATTAGCTGCAGATGCCATCCTGTGAAATACTGTCTCAATAGTTTTATAAACACGTTCAGGCAATTTGGTAGATTTCTGAGTTCCCAGTGCCATGTTTTTTGAAGTCTGGGGCACAGCGCAATATACGAGGCACAGCAAAGTGTATTTGGGAATTTCGTGGTGTTTTTCACAATAAATCCTCCATTCTGTAATCAGTTAAGCATGCTGCGCACTGAAAAGTACTTCAGTTTAAATAGGAAACGTGCATAAACACATTTCCACATACTTAAGATTACCATCAACCTGCCAAGTCGCTCTTATCTCAGATTTTTTCATTCCATTTCCTTTTCTTTATCCTTCTTGTGTACTGGTGCTTGAGCACATGATGACAGGAGATAGCAGGACTGCAGTAAAGAGCTCCTCTAGCACAGCTCCAATTGCTGAATCTCTTAAAACGATCATCTTTGCAAGGCAAGCCTGCTAGCTTCAGGAGCCAGCTTCAGGTCTCCACCTCTGCTTTGCAGGGCTGCAAGGGCAGGGAGAGGAACACACACTGGAAAAAGGTGGTCAACAGGAACTGGGTAATCACAGCCTACCTGGAACTCGCAGAAAAAGACAGCGGTCCAACTACGGCATTGCTATGGTGCTGCTGTTGCTGTTGCTGTTGCCATCCTAGCTGGACCATGCATCTAAACTGCATCAACACATACAGGTGCCACTGTGCAAATGTGCCACTTGCTTTGCTAAGGTCCTTGTGCCCCTCTGCACCTTGTGGCAGTCTGAATCGCCCAGAAAAGAGCACGGGAGTTCCAGCTCCTCTTCACTGCCTCACCTGCAAGAGCACGCCAGCACCCTTGGTTGCTTTCCACGATCTTTGAGAGGGCTTTATTTTTCTTTCTTCTGATACAAACATGTCTGTTTATGAAGCTAGCTGTGAATATTCTGCATTGTAGAGGGCTTTTATGGTGAGATGAAAAATTCTCTCTTTGATTTTGTGCTTTACTTATCATCTGCAGCATAACGGAGAGGAATAAATTCTGAAATGTGTGAAGGATGCAGATCACACTTTTTGAATAATAAACATCAGTGCACTTCTGAACTTCCCATGCTGCTTGATTTCTTGAAATATCTTTCCCTGTAATGAAGAAAAAGCTGAGCAACACTGATGGGCCTGATGTTCCCCAAATTGCTATCAAAGCTTTTCCCTTTGATGTGTGCCCATGTCCTGATTGCACTGTCTCTCAGGCTAGAGAGGAAGGAAAGATGCTGTATGGCTCAAATGGGATGAGCAAAACATCTTAACTCTCCTGCCTCACGAGGAACACAAATCTCCCCCAATCCAATCTCTCACAAAAGCACAAGCTTCACTGCAAGTGCAGCTACAATTTGATTTTGATTATACTTCTTCACAGAGTGTAGAATGGGGGAACCCTGTGTTTTGGCTATCATCTCAGATATAATCTAGTTTTGTGGTAAGAGACACATCTGATTTCTTATGGCAAAAAAATTTAGGTCCCTCTTCCAGATAGATTTTCTAAGGATAAAAGGTTTACAAAATCATGTTGTCTGCTCATCTGTCCTAGTCCTGTTAACTCCAAAAATTAAACCACTGGCCAACATTAGCCAAGCTGAGGATAGAGGTCTCAGAGTCACGTGATGGCTACAAATTTTGTAAAAATCAACCTGAGGAATGTAGCAAGAGGTCTCATCCAGGGTTAAGCTCCAGTTATGTATGGGTTGGGCCTGACAGCTGGCTAGTGAATACATGGAATAGTGAATATGCCTCTTGGCAGCTTTTAATTTGGGCATATGAGGAAGTAGGTGCTGAAGGATTCTGGGGAAAGAACTGAGCTAAAGGGGTTGCTCCAGGGAGGATCTCAAGATGGGACAAGAGGCTGAGCTGAAGTTAAGACCGTCAGATGGAGATGACCAGAGCACAAGTCCCCAGGGAACTAGAATTCATCAGCTCGGCTCCTCAGCAATTTATTTGTTTCTTGGACCATTCTATCTTCCCCTTCCTTTCCTTTCTCATTTTATTTTCTTTTTAAAGCTTGCAATGTCCACAGCAATGTATCTCAGAATAAATGCAGCACCATTAACCAGCAAAAGGGAGTTGCATGTGGTTGCATGTTATTTTTTAATATACAGTATAAACAAACTAAACTGAGGAGACGCTTGGATGATACAAGTCAAGGAGGCTCTTTTTGGTCAGGGAGCTCAAATTCATACCAGACCTTGCCCAAAGTACACCTCTGGACTTATGGAAAGTTGGAAATGTTGGAAATTTTAAAGAATGAATACACCATAACTAAGTTGGAACATTTTCATATCTTCATTATTTGTCTTTTTTTCCGAGTAACATACTGCAGAGTCTATGAAATATGTCATAAAGTACTTCAGAAGCAAATTAATCATAAAATATAAAACACACTATTCCTACAAGCCCTAGGAGTGAAAGAACAATGTCTTTTCAGCTTAAATGTTCAGGCAGAGGCACAGGGTCCCAGAGACCCCTGTAAGATCTTCTGCGTGAATACAGAGGATATTTTTGACTTTGTAGCACACCAATCAGCGTCTTTTTTACTTCCCTTTAGCTCTCAAAAAGTACAAATGTGCCAGGCTGCCTGCCATTCTCCAGTCACAAGTAGGTTTCAGAAATGGTGAGGGTTGCCTGGTGCCCCTGTTCACGTAGAGAGCTCGCTGAGGGCCACAGGGCTCCATGTCCCCCAGGGAGGCTAGATGATACATTACTGCATGGCTTACCCAGAAAGTTCATCAGTCTGGATTCCTTCTCTCTGACACTCATTTTTATAAATGCTTTTTCCAGATTACACTTAAACACGACCTTTTTAATCAGGCTACTCAGTATAATACAAGCAAAATTACGGTAAGATGGAGTTATTGCACTGCGTATTTTTTATCCCTATTGATTCTACTGTATCTTTCACAAATCACCCTATTGAAATGTGACAGGTTTATGTCCGTCACAACAGGACTGTAACAATATTAGCCCTACCATGAATTCAGCATGTCACCAGAATTGTATCATACTTGACCTTATTTGATATATTTGTGCAGTGAATCAAAGGCTCCGTGCTAAGCTGCACAAAACAAGGGAAGATTCTTTTCTGACAAGACATTCTTCTACATAAATAGAGGTTTGTACTTTTAGTGTTTGCTATGCTAGATCTAGCCATGCGATCGCATGTAAATAATAATGCTATTTCTAGAAACTGTGGCTAGGAAACATTCCAGGTCTCTTGTTATTCAACCCTGTTTACAGCACCATTGGTATCTGCAACAACTTACACCTGACAACAGCTGGCCTGGCCATAAACCCATGAATTCTGGCATTCTTTCTACGCCTCTGCTTTGGTGAGGACATGCAGGGCACAGACGGAAATCTTCACAAAAGTAGGAAATCTTCACAAAAGGCAAAAAGGCAAGAAGAGGGAGGCTTTTAACCATCAATTTCCTTATACTAATGAAATCTAGAACCTTCATGTGCAATTTGGGTGAACCTCTGCAACTTGTCCAGCTGCTCTCTTCTGCCAGAATAATATATTTGCCAGAACCAAAACAGTATAAACGGGCATAGTTTCATTGACTTGAGGAGGCAGAGAACTAAAACAGCTTTTAGGTCCCCCTCCCCCCCCTTTTTTTTTCCTGAGGACAAGTGGTCTCTCACTCAAAACAAAGGGCAGAGAATCACAAGGTCTGGTTTTGTACCCTGTTTTCGCCCAGATCTTCTGTGAGAACTCATAGAAATAGCTGAGGAATTTGTTTTCAAAGATATTTTGCAGTTATATATGCTGACACTAGGCAGTTTAAGGCTAACGTCAAATCAAACTTCGTGGAGAAGCTGTATGTACACTCACTGGGCTTTACTTGTTCTCCATGAAATTTATGACAAATTGACTACTGTGGAAGAAGGAGCAGGTTCTGAGCCTTCGAAAAGGGCTGCGTCTGCTTCCTTTGGCTGGGCCCTGCCAGGAGTAAGAAGCAATTTTAAGTATGATATATTCTGAGGAGCTTGTCAGCATTACTCTACTTCCTATGAATCAACTTCTTAATTGGTTTCAAGAGGTTAAATTAGAAGAGTGGCTGACAGTCATCTTTTTTATCCTGCCTGTGTGTTTTGACTTACAGGAGTAATGAAGGCATAAAGTTGTGGATATGAATATTTTAAAATGAGCAACTGGATATGTTGAATATTCTTTTCAAAATGCTTCTTTGATGTTTGTTAATTATGCAATATGGATTAATTCATCAGTGATAACAAGATATCAAAAATGACAATTTGGCATGAGCCATGACTACTTTCCATTCAGATTTTTTCTCTTCATTTGGGATGATAGGTCAAACAACCAATGAAGAGACTTTGCTGGTTGAATTGTACATTCATATTACTCCATTATAGAATACCGTAACATTGCATCATCCTAAGCGTTGTAATAAAAACACTCCTGTCATTGTAAAAATCGCAATTACAAATAGAAAAGCAAGGAATTCTAGCATTAACTGGAGTTTCCTAGCAAAGGCTCTTCTGCATCTTCCACACAAACTTTGTTATATAACTTATTATTTTATAGATATGTATATATATCTTTCTATGCAGAGGCACAGTTTAACCAAAAGAGCAGAACAGCTCAGTCTGCCACTAAACAAACTGCAGCCCTTGCAGCATCAGCTGAAAACCATGACAGAAAAATGGTTCCTCAATATTCTAGTTAGAAGATGCTAAAAACGGGCAATTCCAATATAAAGGGCATGGACAGAACACTTCTGAAATGGTCCACGTCTTAGAGTAAGCCAGCTTTTAGGTGACGGTGTTTCTGGGAGCAGTTTCATAACCAATAAGTATTTATTTCTAAAGTTTTTCTTGTCTTACATGTGACCTTTGTGCAACAACATGTAATCAAGAAAACAGTCTTGATCTGTCTGTGATGGAGAAGGATCTCACTGCCCTCTTGCTTACTGACTTCTAGAAATAAATTAGTACGTAAGTGATCTTAAGACAATAGTTGTTATGTGAAGTATATGTAACGTTTGTAAAGAACAATTATCCTTTTCCTGGCTACCCTTTGCCATAATTGTGCTGTGAATGCATTTTAACACATTACAGAAAACTGGACTAACTTTTGCTTGTATAAAATAGACTATGAAACACCCTGATTAACACTGAAGAAGTAATCTGCTTACACAGAGAAACACTCCCATTTAGAGCAAAAACCCAGAGGGCATAAAGCATATAGTGATCTAATTAGTAGAAATCACTTGCTATTTCTTTCTCTGATTTTGTGCTAATTTCAATGCTCTCAGGAAGGCTGAAGCATATTCTGAATGTCAGTGAGTGGCTCTGTCTGTTAAGGAATTGCAAGACTTAGACCTACCCACCCGGACACATAGGCAAGGCGTGCTGGCTACCGGGGCTTTCTCTGTAAAAGGGGATGCTATTGAATTGCTGCTCCTGAAGGAAGGGGAGCGCAGCTGCCACTGTGGGGGACAGGAGATCCCCTGCCACCATGTCTCCCCCTCCAGCTCTCCCAGTGCGATGTGCAGCACAGACCACGGGAAACCCTGCTGCTGGTGTTCTGCCCACGTTGGATTAACTTCTCTGTTATCTTTAACCATCCACACCAGATAGAGATTTTGCAATTGTGAGCAAGCAGAATTTGGGTCAGCTACAATGCCTGGCTTTTGCGGGCATGTGGGCATATGTGGGGCAGAGTTTGTAAAAGGGAATGGGACCAAATCCATGTTCTTGTAGAGAGGCAGCAGAACTGTTTGTGCACCCCGCTGCAGAATGAAACAAGCCGGGGCAAGATCTCCCTATGCTGGGAGAGCTGAAAGCAGCAGGCTGGGAGCCAGGAATGCAGTCTGACAGAGGCGGGCATCTAAGTCAAACAGCAGCACCTGAGTATTTCACTTGCACCCTGCAGGCAATCAGGTTTTGAAAACACTTTGGTGTATCACACATACATTATATACATAAATGTTTCTTGCTGATCTGCCTTCATGACAGTTCTGATTTCAAGACAACAGTATAAAGATTACAGTTATGCAGAGCACTTGCTGTTCAGGGCACATCCCACATTTGCTCCATCTGCAGATGCTTTTTAATGTCAGTATATGGATCAATGACAGGACACGGTCCCCAGGGAATGGTCTGACACCCTAATATTAAATAGAAATGCTCAGGCAACAAAGCACGCATCAAGCCACTGGGATGCAGGACAGATTGTTCGTTTCAAAGAGAAAAATCTGCATTCTTCAGAAAACGGTGTTCAGAAATATAATCTTTATTCAGTTCAATGGAGCAGCTTTATAATTTACAGCACCAGATAAAGCTAGAAGATGTAATGTGAAACATCTGAAGCAGTTCTCCCCCTGTATCAAAATGCACCTTGGGCAACAGAGCCTTAACTTCTCTTAACATATGTTTCTAGCAGATAAGTAAACAATCTGGATGTGAAATGAAAATTTTCAAGATAGCTACAGTTGGAAAAGCATCAGCTCGTATTAGACTTCAGCTGCAGCTCCCCACTGATAAGTTTTTTTGGGGTGGGTTGGCACAGTTAAAAGGAAGCAGCTTTGGAAGAATAAAAAGCTTTTTGTGTGAGAGTTGTTGAGTCAGAGATAGTAAGAAGAAAGACATCACTTTACATCCAAATTGTGGCAGTGGGCTTGGCTGCAGAAGGAGATGCTGTGCCAGAGCGCGTGGCTGGGGTGAGCTGAACAACCTCATGCTTAGGGAGAGGGGATGCAGAAACAGCAGGGGCAAATCTGGGAAGCTTAAAGGTTCCTCTGCACACAAGCAACCAACCAGCCTTGGACTGCAATGAAATCTGGCTTCCTTACAGCCACGGACTGCCTTTGGACCAGGGACAAAACCTTTAGTCACGCATGCACTGAACTTTGTGTTTGATTGTTCCCATTCTGCTCCACAGGACGCTGCCTGCGCCAGCGAGCTGGGACGTGGCACCAGCATGCAGTTTCTTTTCAGAGTGCCCCACATGCTGGATTACACGCACTGAATGCTGAGGTCTTCGTTGCAGGAAGCTCCCTGTCTGCCCAGATCTCTGTCACAGGACGCAAGGAAAGCGTGCAATGTCCTTAGAGGGACACTCACAGAAACATTTCCAGATGGAGAAGCTGGACACCTTGCATTTCTCCTTTCTGTGCTGCTTGGCCATCAGCGGACAAGCAAATGGAAACTTGTTCAAGAAATAACGAATGCCCATCTTTGAAGATGGCACTCCAGGCAGGCAGCGCGCCAGAGAAGGAAACGGCGTGTTGCTGCAAAGATTGCAGCATTCTCTCTATGCAAAATGCCAGGCAGGGAATAGTCCCTGCTGACTTGCTCTACGTGTCTTCAGACACGGCAGACTTGAGCAACCACAGTGGTCAGCCCTGCGGCAGGCCCTGTCCTGCCACTGTCCCTCCAGTGTGTCTAGCCCCTGACCAGACAGCCAACCTGAAACTCAGATGGCTATGTCCATCCCAGACTGAATACAAGAGGTTCTAGCTGTTCCTGAGAATAACAAACGCACTTTCCAGCCCCGCTTAAAAACCTTCTGATAGCCGTTCACCCAGGTTTTCACTGAGAACACGGTACATATTAGCGCAGGCAGCTAACACTTAATAACCTGATGCTGTGAAGCACAAACATGCCCCATGGAGGCTTGTCATCACAGGGCAGATGGCATACCTACCATATCTGCATGAAGTATATGTTGCCCAGAGATGAAGGAATAGGCCAAATGGCCTTATCCCTTCCCTGATACGGCACCTGGTGCAGTACAACAGAGCAGTGTCCCTGCTCCACAGCCATCCCCTCAGCTGCTCTAGCAGGAAAGAGATGAAGTGGCAGAACTTGAGCAGCAACCAGAAACTTGGTCTGATGGGGTCAAGCCAAAAGTAAGAACCATATAGCTGAACAAAGGAGGACGAGGTTAAGATTGGGGAGAATGGGCCAAGGATGTGGGGAAGCGAGGGCATGCACCAAGAAAGCCATGGGAAGAAGGGATAAAGTTAGTCAGCTTTGAGAGGACAAGCCAAACGGTCCTATTCAGTAAAGGACATCCCTTCTGAGTCCTCCGAATGGGGTGAGCAGTTCCCAAGCTTACCGTCACCAAAGCCCTGCTGGTGGAAGGACACCAGAAGTCTATCTCCCCCTTCTCTAGGGCCTGGTCCATACAGAGATCAGCAACTTCCATAGGTTACCACCGGGCACCATGAAGCTGCCATACTGCTAGTGATCCCTGCGTGCCAAGTGGCCATCTCGAGAACATTCCTGGGTTTCTACTTGATTTATGCACAATGATAGAAAATTATCCCCAAAGCTTTGAACATGTAAGAGTTCAAAGTGAGACCTTGGAGGTTAGGAAATACTGAATTAATCTTGACTAAACAACCTCAAAATCTGATCTTTTACTATCTGACTACATACATTATTCTTCAGAATTTCTACCTCATTTACTGCACTCTTTTATGATAGCCTTTTGCATTTACAATTTTAAAATATGGATGATTAAGCTGGGGACATAATATTCTATTAACAAGAAAATTTTGTTTAGCATGAACACAGTTTATCAGATGAAATACACTGGGGACAATCATAAGGGAAAATAGTCCAGCAGTGACCCCACGTCAGTTGGCACGCTCTTCTCATGCCCTGTATTTTAATAGACTATCAAAATCACCTGCTTGATTTTTAAAGAATTTGCTAGCTTTCCCTGATTGTCTTCAAGATGAGTAAAACTCAACTTTCAAGATGAGTAGAAGCATTCACAAACAAAGCAGAAACATATTTTAGTTAGAAGGCAGTTTTTTTATTTTTTTGTCTCCAAATTGCAGAGTAGGATTCTTCTGTGGTTTATTATTAGTTTCCTCTCCAGCAGCTTATTACTATATCTGCTATGTGAAGAGCCAGCTTGCTATCCACATGAGATTGCTGAAGTTATTCATTGTGCATTTTAACTCATTGGCCAACCTGACAGTGACTGACAGTCTATGGAAAAGTATTGCATGACTGAAAAACCTGACCTAACTTTTAAGCAGCTTCCCCCGTGCTACTGACATAATCAAATAGAGTTTTACATATGTCATCCTGTTGCTGCAGCAACCTGGGCTCCTCTCCGCTGACTACTGATGGGAAGTCCCTATGCTTGATATGGACTCCGATGTCTTGAGATTAATCTCTTGGGACCCTTCCAGAGAAATACAGATTAATGCGCTCTTCCTCAAAAATGAAGTAACTATTTCACATAAACTACTTTTCACGTCCCATCAAGCCTGAGCTTCCCATTCATTGCCTTTATAAAAATGACTGCTTTGGCACAGCACCCCCAAGACATTTAGGAAAGAACGGTTTGCATTGCAGGAAAGAGGATTAAAATGGATTTGGCTTCATTTGAATTTTTCTTGAACATTAGCAGAGAAAGGGTTATTTCTGTCAAAGAAAAAGGGTTTTTTTTTTTATTCCTTTTTCCTTTGGATGTTCACATCTCTGTGCCTCTAATTTACAGGTCTCCTTTTGGCAGGGAGAAGACCAAGATAGCAAAGGCAAAGATTTGCAACCACTGAGATGCGTATGTCCTGAAGCTAGATTTAGTTCCTAGCTAGAACAGCTTTAGATTTTATGAGGACACCTGAATATTTGATAAAGATTTCAACAGTTTTGACGGTACTGTGTACATTGCTTCACATGGTTCAAAAGTTGTGAAAGCCTCTTTCCTACTGCTTTGATCCTTTCTTGGCAGCAGAGAGGAAAAGGGGGAAACAAGGTGTTGGAACAAACATTATGCAAGGGAACAGGTGAGGCCAGTTCACCAGGGCTACTGCATTTGGCTAGGAGTTATAGCTTAGGGAAACACTTAACCACCTTGCCCGAGCACACAGTATGCTTCCAGAAAGGGCATAGAACCATAAAACCATAGAATGCTTAAGGTTGGAAGGGACCTCTAGAGGTCATCTAGTCCAACCCCCCTGCACACGCAGGGTCACCTAGAGCACGTGGCACAGGACTGCGTCCAAGCGGGTTTTGAAGATCTTCAGAGAAGGAGACTCCACAACCTCTCTTGGCAACCTGTTCCAGCACTCTGTCACCCTCACTGTCAAGAAATTTTTCCTTAAGTTCCTGTGGAACTTTTGGGGGCATAAAGTGTTTCTGCATTTCGAAACATATATAACTACAGGAGCCACATGCTTCTCAGTGGAGTAGTCTGTGCAAGTGCCAAAATGAAAAAGAAAGTTGGAAATTCTCCTGTATCCAAATAGTATTTATCCCTTGCTAAGGTTTCCCATGCTGAATGGAAACTCTGCTTGGCAGAGTCAGCCCAGAGAACATGGCAAACCACATGGAAATGACCATGGAAGTCTGAGCCGTACGGAGAGTTGCAAGCTCCATGGATGGTGGTGGTCCCTGAAGGCTTTCTGGCTAAATACAGATGCAGCAACAAATATTTGACTGCTGCCCACACTGGGAGAGGATGGCACACGCTCGCCTTCTTCGGAGGACTCCTCAGCACCAGGGAAAACCTTCCCATCCGTCTGCTTTGCCCTGCAGCATCCAGGGGCAAGCTCCAAGTAGGTGGGACAAGCTCGGACTGCAACACGCTGCCTGTCATTCCTACCTATAAACTGTTCAGCTGGATACACACTGGTGCTTAGCACCTCAGTTTCCAGGGATCCATGCAAATCTTCACCTAGCATACAAAACATGAGAAAGTGTCAAAGCTGTGTGAAACTGGGGAGCAAGGGTCTGGGCGATGACCCCCAAGAGACCTAGACTCATTGCAGGCAGGCTAAGTTTGGCAGCAAAACACTTTGCTTGTCTGCACCTTCCTTTCCCCAACCATAAAACTGAAACAATTTTATACCATCTGTGAAGTACTCTGAGCCCCACTGATGAGGTGCTTCTTAAGATCCCAGTGTTATTAGCAGTGATTCCATTTCTTGTTGAAATACAACACAGTTAACACCACATGAAGCAAGGTGGTAAGGAAATTAGTTCGATATCACCTTTCATAGCAAAACAGGTCCCAAAAGCACTAATTTCCATGAATTTCCATTCTAATTATGTGACACAAGAATATAAGATATGTATGGCTTTATTTTTTCAGCACTGTCTTGAAGAATCAAGTGAAATCCAATTAACATGGTCCGGCTTTTTCTCAGCATAGCATGATTCATAGGAATTGTTCATCGTTTAATTGTTCTACAATATATAGCAGTAGTGTTATTGTATATATAATAGTAATTGTAAGATACAAGTAAGGCAAAATTTTTAGAGAAGCAACATTTTCTCATTTATCCATGTACAGACATAGCTATAAGCCCAGATACATGGGTTGCTCTTGCTATTTGCGGTCAGAAAGCAGTTAGAAACCTACTGACTTCAGTGTGTGCTGTCACGGACCATGGAGGCCAAAGTCCTCAGACAGGAGAAGATAACATAACATGAAAAAAAAAAAAAAGAAAAAAAGAAAAGCAGTTAAAATAATACTTATGATACGTTAGGCTGGCATATAGGCTGCTGACATTAACTGCAGAAACAGCAGCAGCAGATTAGGCAGGCCTAATTACTCACCTGGGAACCCGACTTGCACATCGAGGCCATTAATGATGTATCTCTCCCTGGGGGGGAGGCGAGAAGGTGATGTTCAAGAGGAATGTGCAGCAGCAAGGGCCATCTAAACACCCTGACGGAGCTCCACTGCTTGTCCCAGCGGAGGAAGGGAATTAACTCATATCTCTAAACATTATTTTTCTTCTTTTCTTTTAGCTAACTGATGTTGTTTTCTTTAAATAGTATTTTTTTCACCAAATACTTCAATCTATAATACACTGGTGTCTTTTGCTTTTTATAATGTTCAAAACATTTAGAATGTAAAAGCCTGTATTACTTATAGTGCAGGAAATAGTTTTTATTCAGCTTCTTTTAAGAAATAGGTTTCTTTTTCCTGTAAGAAAGGCATGCAAAATCACAATGATTTTAAGGTCATAGCAGTTACTGACTTCAGGAAGAGTTCCTTCCCTTCTCCGTCTGAAAGCAAAAGCAAAGTCTCAGTACCTGCTATATCATTTATAGCAGAAGGGTTGCTTGGCCATAATGGTTGTAGGAAGTTTTGCTGCTCCTTTATATTTAGGCAGAGCAATAAGTTTCACGCTCTTGCTCATTCAAAACAGTTTCTGCTTGGCACATCTTGAGGTATTCCTGCCCTGTGACTGTCACTTCCACCTACTCAG
The DNA here is from genome assembly GCF_059628265.1 of Tinamus guttatus. Classification (NCBI taxonomy): domain Eukaryota; kingdom Metazoa; phylum Chordata; class Aves; order Tinamiformes; family Tinamidae; genus Tinamus; species Tinamus guttatus. Next base: position 312,240 of record NW_028288852.1, read on the forward strand.
CATTTAACCAGGACCTCCATGCCACTCAGCAATATGGAAGGAGATCTGACCCTGGTCCAGAATCAATGTGCTGTAAACACAAATTTCCTTGAAATAGCCCAAGCTGGCATGTGCAGATCTGGTGGCAGAACATGGGAACACTTGCAACACTAACAGAATTCATGATGCTTGTCTTTTAAACTCCAGGTGTTGTGATTGGAAAGCCCAAATGAACAAACAAATACATGGCCAAATTGCAAGGATTCAAGAAAAGAAGCTTAAAACTGACCCCTTGTTATCATTTCTCACTCCTTGCTCCTACTGTTTTGCCATATTACTGATCCACATTTCCCAGTGCTTGTGTCACTTTCCTTTAGTGTTTAGGCATGGGCGAACCTCTGAAGAAGAATATAATGAACCTCCTGAACTGTCACAGCTAAAAAAAAAAAAAACACCCTAAAAGATCATCAGAGACATAGCAGACATTTAATTCCTTTGGTTCAAATGAGAGAGACTCATATTTGGAAGATGCAGGAGTTTTAAATCTGAACTATGATAGTTCAGGTAGGATACTGTAGGACTGTAGGACTAGGTAGGACTGTATCACCTTCACGAAAGAAAGGGAGAGGGAAGGATAATAACATTTCCACTGCAAAGCTTTCCCTAAATCATAAACTTACTATAAAAAATTAAAATCTAACAAAAATCAGCAAAAGCAAGGATAAATGCAGCTTCCAGGTCACATATCCAAAGCTGTAGAGTAAAACTAATCAGTTCTGGTATAGGATTTTTTTTTCAGTACAATCTATGGTCTAGTTGGTCAAATCAAGCCTTTCTGAGAAAAGAAGATTAGAGGCAGTTGTTCAAAATACTTAGAGGGGGGAAAAGATTTAAGGTTTATTACTGACCAGGACATACAAAACAGACTGTAATGAAAAAAAAAAAGTAGTGAGATTGTACTTGCTGACTGAATAGAAAATGTTAGCTGAAGACAGGGCCATATGGAGCAGCTTATAGTTACAGCAAGAAGGATGGCTGAGGCAAATGCCCTCTGAATACGTGAAATTAGGTGTTAAGGGAAAGACGCAAGAATTTTAGAAAAACTGATTACACCTGAACACTGCAGATAGGCTATTGAGCATGAAAGGCAATGCAAGGAATTTAATATTTATTTATAAGGGTTATTCTTCCTGCAATGATTATTATACTGCACATGAATTACAAATAGAAAAAATACTAGGCAAAGTATCAGTCATTTTGCAAAAAAAATCTTTGATGAAAAAGTCTGATCTTTTAGCAAAATGTCATCAATTTTACTGGTTTGAAGAATTTCGTTCTTCATTTTACCAAGGCACTCTGTGAATTGATGCACATGCATTACATAAACCTTTGAAGCGTTGGTGAGCCACAGCAGGATATGCTATTCACCTGCCCACACTGAGCTCACTGCAGAAAAGGGGCATATTTGGCAAAGTGGCATGTTAAGATACACCTTGCATAAGTTAAAAGCAAATAAAAAATATCACGACTCAGATACAAATGCCCAGGCATGTTTTCCAATTAATTTTCCTAATTCGACTTAGACTGAGATATCTAGAAGAAATTTGTTACGGGTAACCACATGATTCCCAATACGTGAAATGCAGTAGCAATGTTACCTTCACACTGTACTTTTTAAATGCTTTTTGTCTCCCTCAGGACTTTCTACACTGTCTAGCTCTGGTTCAAAATAGGCAAATTCAGCCTTGCTTCACATCACTGTTTTCATTTTCTAGTCTCATCATAGTTTCCCATCAAGTTTTGTGGCAAGTTTTCCAGCACCGAAGCAACTATCCTTAGTGCTTTTAAGTTGATACGGCCCTGAGAGGTTGTTTAATCATCACACCATGACATTACGGACTATCTGAAGATTATCCTGTGTCTTTACAGCTCATCTATTTGATGCTAAAGAGGATATTTAGAACCTAGATGTATTCGGACACAGAGACGCAGACTGCAATATTCCGCAAAGCAAACCTCTCCTCTACATTTTCTTCAAATTCCAGCAGCACTTCACACAACTCACTCTGGTAGCAACAATACTCTGGCAAGGGCTGGGTCACCCTGCAATGCTGAGACGCCAGGATCAAGGGTGTAATGGGCAGTTGTGTGGCTCAAAGTGTGTGCTCAATGACCACCATCCCTCAGCCTCTCCAAGGGGTTTCACAAACGCTCAGGAGAACCCACTGGGCAAAAGGACATGGAGGGACCTGATTTTCTTTCTGGCATAAGGAGATAGATCAGTGGCTGGAATTACAGAAGTTTCATATCTGTCATATATTAAGTATGTCCAAACAGCTTTTCTGACAACTTAAACCAGCGAAGTTCTGTTGAGTTCAATAAAAGGATACCCATTTACATCAGCTGAACACTGGCTTCGTGGCTTTTTAATATTCCCCAGGAGGAGCAACCTAGTGCAGGAAACATCCTCCACGGTATAAAAGTCTGGAAATACAATGGTGTAGGAGCTAAATTAATTAATTTCTCTCCACCATCTAACCTAATGCCAGCACACAAAGAAATCACCAATGAAGTTTTGATTTTAATAATTTAGAGCATAAGCACACCAAACATTGTGCTGTTTTCCCTGAGATCACTGCCCTCATTGAGGCCACTGAACACCATGGAGCTTCCCATGCCAGGTACAGACCTCCTGATGTGCTCGCTCTACTCTTCATCTGTCTTTTATAGGTATTCTAAACATTTCTGACCCATGTGAGGCAAATTATGCATTGCTCTGCACTTTGTGCAGCACTGGCCAATGCACTGAGGAGAGAGATGGTTAGACATTGTGGAAGCAGTTCTTTAGAAATATTTGTAGGAAATCAATTTTCTGATAAATGTAGAATGAGGAACTTTAAGCAAATTATTTTATAGTGAAGAGATGAACCACTAAACATTTGGAATCTGGTGAACCAAACAGATCCAATCCCACTTCCTACAATGCTCCCAAATAAAGTAATTTGCAGATACATAATAAGAAATATTTGGGAAAAATAGCATTTCTTAAAATGTCCAAACACACTACAGACTTTCTACACACACAGAGTTCTTGCCATGTCACACTGGCAGAGTTCAAAGACATCGACATTACACAATATTGAAAAGAGTTGACAAAAAGTAGTATATTTGCAGTAAACTTAGTTTCTGTCTTTATCACTTTCAAGGTGTGGGAATAGCAATATCACACAGGAAAACCCTCACAGTTATACCCTACTTGGTGAAATACACAAAAAAAAAGTTTTTAAATCTATATTGAAAATCCCAGTTTATTAGGAAAAAAAAAAACATTTTTCAGGTTAGGTTGACTTGTGTATGTCTGTTTTAAGCTATATTTCTCAACTGCAGCTAAAATTACGACACTAATTCATCTTTGAAAGGACAGTTGATTAAACCATTGTGAATTTCACATACGTAAAGAATAAATCAGTGAGAGTATGAACCTATATTTAAATAATCAATATAACTACAAAAACATGCAAATTATTATTGAAAACTACTTCTGGTATCAACTGAGGTGTATCTGTTTCATCCATCACCTAACGCAATTTCTGTGCACCTAAAAGTTACGCATTTGCTCATTTTAATAAGTTGTTAAATTTAGAGATTAATTCCAAGTTTCATCCAAGTATAACTTCCTTCGAGTATTGTTGAAAATTGCCACATACTCTTTCTTTAATTAACTACAGTGACATGTTAACAACTTCTGTAGTTTCTCAGCTATCATTTAAATCTAATCTAGACCGTAGCTTAAATAAACACTATTTATAAATTACCATGTGATAGCACTGAAGTATACACTTATACCCTTGGTGTAAATTACAATGTCCTAACAGAAATAGAGTAGCAAGTAAGAAAGCTACGAGAAATAAGAAAGCTTAACAAATAAATATCTCTGTGCCACTCTTCAGATTAGCGCTTTGGAGGCTGTTTCCATAACTTAGTGCCTGCTTGTCCTTCTGCCTTCTCTTATTTGAATTCATTTATTTTATACAAGCAGTACCAGAGAGATAAGAAGGTCAGATTGACTCTGTGTAAAAACTAGAAATTCCTTGGCATTCAATCAAAAATATTAGGGTCATGAACCTTATATATACCTTTATATAATACAGTTGAGTGGGTTATATGTAGATAAAGATGATATTTCCTTGGACAGCTCTACTACTTCATATATCAAGGAAAAGCGTTTTAAAGTGACCGTGAA